>NC_090415.1:26190721-26543673 GCF_036365525.1 Heterodontus francisci | reverse complement strand
GAGAGTGTCAGAGAGTGTCAGAGATTGTCAGAGAGTGATAGTGTGCGTCAGAGAGTGATAGAGAGTGATAGAGAGTGTCAGAGAGTGATAGAGAGTGTCAGAGAGTGTCAGAGATTGATAGAGAGTGATAGAGAGTGTCAGAGAGTGTCAGAGAGTGATAGAGAGTGTCAGAGAGTGTCAGAGAGTGATCGAGAGAGATAGAGAGTGTCAGAGAGTGTCAGAGAGTGACACTGAGTGTCAGAGAGTGTCAGAGAGTGATGGAGAATGTCTGTGAGTCTCTGAGTGTGTCATAGAGTGTCAGAGAGTGATAGTGAGCGTCTGAGAGTTTCAGAGAGTTTCAGAGATTGATAGAAAGCGATTGAGAGTGTCAGAGAGTGTCAGAGAGTGATAGAGAGTGTCAGAGAGTGTCAGAGAGTGATAGTGAGTGTCTGTGAGTGTCTGAGAGTGTCAGAGAGTGTCAGAGAGAGTGATAGGGAGCGATTGAGAGTGTCAGAGAGTGTCAGAGAGTGACAGTGAGTGTCAGAGAGTGACAGTGAGTGTCAGGGAGTGTCAGAGAGTGATAGTGAGTGTCAGAGAGTGCCAGAGAGTGCCAGAGAGTATCAGAGAGTGTCAGAGACTATCAGAGAGTGATAGTGAGTGTCAGAGAGTGATGGTGAGTGTCTGAGAGTGAGAGAGAGTGTCAGAGAGTGTCAGAGAGTGTCAGAGAGTGACACTGAGTGTCAGAGAGTGTCAGAGAGTGATGGAGAGTGTCTGTGAGTGTCTGAGAGTGTCAGAGAGTGTCAGAGAGTGATAGTGAGTGTCTGAGAGTTTCAGAGAGTGTCAGAGAGTGATAGAGAGCGATTGAGAGTGTCAGAGAGTGTCAGAGAGTGACAGTGAGTTTCAGAGAGTGACAGTGAGTGTCAGGGTGTGTCAGAGAGTGATAGTGAGTGTCAGAGAGTGTCAGAGAGTGTCAGAGATTGTCAGAGAGAGAGAGAGAGAGAGTGTGTCAGCGAGTGATAGTGAGTGTCTGAGAGTTTCAGAGAGTGATAGAGAGTGATAGAGAGTGACAGAGAGTGATAGAGAGTGTCAGAGAGTGTCAGAGAGTGATAGAGAGTGTCAGAGAGTGTAAAAGAGTGTCAGAGAGTCATAGAGAGTGTCAGAGAGTGTCTGAGAGTGTCAGACAGTGTCAGAGATTGTCAGAGAGAGAGAGAGAGTGTGTCAGCGAGTGATAGTGAGTGTCTGAGATTTTCAGAGAGTGATAGAGAGTGATAGAGAGTGACAGCGAGTGATAGAGAGTGTCAGAGAGTGTCAGAGAGTGATAGAGAGTGTCAGAGAGTGTAAAATAGTGTCAGAGAGTCATAGAGAGTGTCAGAGAGTGTCTGAGAGGTCAGAGAGTGTCAGAGAGTGTCAGAGAGTGTCATAGAGTGATAGAGAGTAATAGAGAGTGTGAGAGAGTGTCAGAGAGTGATAGAGAGCGATAGTGTGTCAGAGAGAGTCAGAGATTGTCAGAGAGTTTTAGTGATTGTCTGAGAGTGTCAGAGTGTGTCAGAGAGTGATAGTGAGTGTCTGAGAGTTTCAGAGAGTGTCAGAGAGTGATAGAAAGCGATTGAGAGTGTCAGAGAGTGTCAGAGTGTGATAGAGAGTGTCTGAGAGTTTCAGAGAGTGTCAGAGAGTGATAGAAAGCGATTGAGAGTGTCAGAGAGTGTCAGAGAGTGTGATAGAGAGTGTCAGAGAGTGTCAGAGAGTGATAGTGAGTGTCTGTGAGTGTCTGAGAGTGTCAGAGAGTGTCAGAGAGAGTGATAGGGAGCGATTGAGAGTGTCAGAGAGTGTCAGAGAGTGTCAGAGAGTGACAGTGAGTGTCAGAGAGTGACTGTGAGTGTCAGGGAGTGTCAGAGAGTGATAGTGAGTGTCAGAGAGTGTCAGAGAGTATCAGAGAGTGTCAGAGACTATCAGAGAGTGATAGTGAGTGTCAGAGAGTGATGGTGAGGGTCTGAGAGTGAGAGAGAGTGTCAGAGAGTGTCAGAGAGTGACACTGAGTGTCAGAGAGTGATGGAGAGTGTCTGTGAGTGTCTGAGAGTGTCAGAGAGTGTCAGAGAGTGATAGTGAGTGTCTGAGAGTTTCAGAGAGTGTCAGAGAGTGATAGAGAGCGATTGAGAGGGTCAGAGAGTGTCAGAGAGTGACAGTGAGTTTCAGAGAGTGACAGTGAGTGTCAGGGAGTGTCAGAGAGTGATAGTGAGTGTCAGAGAGTGTCAGAGAGTGATAGAGAGTGTCACAGAGTGTCAAAAAGTTTCAGAGAGTCATAGAGAGTGTCAGAGAGTGTCTGAGAGGTCAGAGAGTGTCAGAGAGTGTCAGAGAGTGTCAGAGAGTGATAGAGAGTGATAGAGAGTAATAGAGAGTGTGAGAGAGTCTCAGAGAGTGATAGAGAGCGATAGTGTGTCAGAGAGTGTCAGAGAATGTCAAGGAGTTTTAGTGATTGTCTGAGAGTGTCAGAGTGTGTCAGAGAGTGATAGAGATTGATTGAGAGTGATTGAGAGTGTCAGAGAGTGTCAGAGAGTGATGGAGAGTGTCAGAGAGTGGCACTGAGTGTCTGAGAGTGTCAGAGTGTGTCAGAGAGTGACAGAGAGTGAAAGAGAGGGTCAGAGAGTGTCAGAGAGTGTCAGAGAGTATCAGAGAGTGACACTGAGTGTCTGAGAGTGTCAGAGTGTGTCAGATAGTGATTGAGAGTGTCAGAGAGTGATAGAGAGAGTCAGAGAGTGTCAGAGAGTGTCAGAGATTGTCAGAGAGTGATAGTGTGCGTCAGAGAGTGATAGAGAGTGATAGAGAGTGTCAGAGAGTGTCAGAGAGTGATAGAGAATGTCAGAGAGTGTCAGAGATTGATAGAGAGTGATAGAGAGTGTCAGAGAGTGTCAGAGAGTGATAGAGAGTGTCAGAGAGTGTCAGAGAGTGATAGAGAGTGATAGAGAGTGTCAGAGAGTGTCAGAGAGTGACACTGAGTGTCAGAGAGTGTCAGAGAGTGATGGAGAGTTATTGTGAGTGTCTGAGAGTGTCAGAGAGTGTCAGAGAGTGATAGTGAGTGTCTGAGAGTTTCAGAGAGTGTCAGAGAGTGAGCGAGAGTGACAGAGAGTGACAGAGAGTGATAGAAAGTGTCAGAGAGTGTCAGAGAGTGATAGAGAGTGTCAGAGAGTGATAGTGAGTGTCTGAGAGTGTCAGAGAGTGATAGTGATTGACAGAGAGTGACAGAGAGTGACAGAGAGTGATAGAAAGTGTCAGAGAGTGTCAGAGATTGATGGAGAGTGTCAGAGATTGTCAAAGAGGGTCAGAGAGTCATAGAGAGTGTCAGAGAGTGTCTGAGAGGTCAGAGAGTGTCAGAGAGTGTCAGAGAGTGATAGAGAGTGATAGAGAGTAATAGAGAGTGTGAGAGAGTGTCAGAGAGTGATAGAGAGCGATAGTGTGTCAGAGAGTGTCAGAGATTGTCAGAGAGTTTTAGTGATTGTCTGAGATTGTCAGAGTGTGTCAGAGAGTGATAGAGATTGATTGAGAGTGATTGAGAGTGTCAGAGAGTGTCAGAGAGTGATAGAGAGTGTCAGAGAGTGGCACTGAGTGTCTGAGAGTGTCAGAGTGTGTCAGAGAGTGATAGAGATTGATTGATAGTGATTGAGAGTGTCAAAGAGTGTCAGAGAGTGATGGCGAGTGTCTGAGAGTGTCAGAGAGTGAAAGAAAGTGTCAGAGAGTGTCAGAGAGCGATAGAGAGTGTCAGAGAGTGTCCGAGAGTCTCAGAGAGTGATAGCGCGTGAAAGAGATTGTCAGAGTGTGTCAGAGAGTGTCAGAGAGTGTCAGAGAGTGTCAGAGAGCGATAATGAGTGTCTGAGAGTGTCTGAGAGTGATAGAGAGTGTCAGTGAGTGATCGAGAATGTCAGAGAGTGATAGGGAGTGTCAGAGAGTGTCAGAGAGTGTCAGAGAGTGATAGAGAGTGTCAGAGAGTGATAGAGAGTGTCAGAGAGTGATAGTGAGTGTCTGAGAGTATCGAAGAGTAATAGTGAGTGTCAGAGAGAATCAGACAGTGATAGTGATTGTCAGAGAGTGTCAGAGAATGTCAGCGAGTGAAAGAGAATGTCAGAGAGTGGCAGAGAGTGATAGAGAGAGTCAGATAGTGATAGTGAGTGTCTGAGAGTGTCTGAGAGTGTCAGACAGTGTCAGAGATTGTCAGAGAGAGAGAGAGAGAGTGTGTCAGCGAGTGATAGTGAGTGTCTGAGAGTGTCAGAGAGTGATAGAGAGTGATAGAGAGTGACAGAGAGTGATAGAGAGTGTCAGAGAGTGTCAGAGAGTGATAGAGAGTGTCAGAGAGTGTCAAAGAGTGTCAGAGAGTCATAGAGAGTGTCAGAGAGTGTCTGAGAGGTCAAAGAGTGTCAGAGAGTGTCAGAGAGTGTCAGAGAATGATAGAGAGTGATAGAGAGTAATAGAGAGTGTGAGAGAGTGTCAGAGAGTGATAGAGAGCGATAGTGTGTCAGAGAGTGTCAGAGATTGTCAGAGAGTTTTAGTGATTGTCTGAGAGTGTCAGAGTGTGTCAGAGAGTGATAGAGATTGATTGAGAGTGATTGAGAGTGTCAGAGAGTGTCAGAGAGTGATGGAGAGTGAAAGAGAGTGGCACTGAGTGTCTGAGAGTGTCAGAGTGTGTCAGAGAGTGACAGAGAGTGATAGAGAGGGTCAGAGAGTGTCTGAGAGTGTCAGAGTGTGTCAGATAGTGATTGAGAGTGTCAGAGAGTGATAGAGAGAGTCAGAGAGTTTCAGAGAGTGATAGAGAGTGATAGAGAGTGTCAGAGAGTGTCAGAGAGAGACACTGAGTGTCAGAGAGTGTCAGAGAGTGATGGAGAGTGATAGTGAGTGTCTGTGAGTGTCTGAGAGTGTCAGAGAGTGTCAGAGAGAGTGATAGGGAGCGATTGAGAGTGTCAGAGAGTGTCAGAGAGTGTCAGAGAGTGACAGTGAGTGTCAGAGAGTGTCAGTGATTGTCAGGGAGTGTCAGAGAGTGATAGTGAGTGTCAGAGAGTGTCAGAGAGTATCAGAGAGTGTCAGAGACTATCAGAGAGTGATAGTGAGTGTCAGAGAGTGATGGTGAGGGTCTGAGAGTGAGAGAGAGTGTCAGAGAGTGTCAGAGAGTGACACTGAGTGTCAGAGAGTGATGGAGAGTGTCTGTGAGTGTCTGAGAGTGTCAGAGAGTGTCAGAGAGTGATAGTGAGTGTCTGAGAGTTTCAGAGAGTGTCAGAGAGTGATAGAGAGCGATTGAGAGGGTCAGAGAGTGTCAGAGAGTGACAGTGAGTTTCAGAGAGTGACAGTGAGTGTCAGGGAGTGTCAGAGAGTGATAGTGAGTGTCAGAGAGTGTCAGAGAGTGATAGAGAGTGTCACAGAGTGTCAAAAAGTTTCAGAGAGTCATAGAGAGTGTCAGAGAGTGTCTGAGAGGTCATAGAGTGTCAGAGAGTGTCAGAGAGTGTCAGAGAGTGATAGAGAGTGATAGAGAGTAATAGAGAGTGTGAGAGAGTCTCAGAGAGTGATAGAGAGCGATAGTGTGTCAGAGAGTGTCAGAGATTGTCAAAGAGTTTTAGTGATTGTCTGAGAGTGTCAGAGTGTGTCAGAGAGTGATAGAGATTGATTGAGAGTGATTGAGAGTGTCAGAGAGTGTCAGAGAGTGATGGAGAGTGTCAGAGAGTGGCACTGAGTGTCTGAGAGTGTCAGAGTGTGTCAGAGAGTGACAGAGAGTGATAGAGAGGGTCAGAGAGTGTCAGAGAGTGTCAGAGAGTATCAGAGAGTGACACTGAGTGTCTGAGAGTGTCAGAGTGTGTCAGATAGTGATTGAGAGTGTCAGAGAGTGATAGAGAGAGTCAGAGAGTGTCAGAGAGTGTCAGAGATTGTCAGAGAGTGATAGTGTGCGTCAGAGAGTGATAGAGAGTGATAGAGAGTGTCAGAGAGTGTCAGAGAGTGATAGAGAATGTCAGAGAGTGTCAGAGATTGATAGAGAGTGATAGAGAGTGTCAGAGAGTGTCAGAGAGTGATAGAGAGTGTCAGAGAGTGTCAGAGAGTGATAGAGAGTGATAGAGAGTGTCAGAGAGTGTCAGAGAGTGACACTGAGTGTCAGAGAGTGTCAGAGAGTGATGGAGAGTTATTGTGAGTGTCTGAGAGTGTCAGAGAGTGTCAGAGAGTGATAGTGAGTGTCTGAGAGTTTCAGAGAGTGTCAGAGAGTGATAGAAAGCGATTGAGAGTGTCAGAGAGTGTCAGAGTGTGATAGAGAGTGTCAGAGAGTGTCAGAGAGTGATAGTGAGTGTCTGTGAGTGTCTGAGAGTGTCAGAGAGTGTCAGAGAGAGTGATAGGGAGCGATTGAGAGTGTCAGAGAGTGTCAGAGAGTGTCAGAGAGTGACAGTGAGTGTCAGAGAGTGACTGTGAGTGTCAGGGAGTGTCAGAGAGTGATAGTGAGTGTCAGAGAGTGTCAGAGAGTATCAGAGAGTGTCAGAGACTATCAGAGAGTGATAGTGAGTGTCAGAGAATGATGGTGAGTGTCTGAGAGTGAGAGAGAGTGTCAGAGAGTGACACTGAGTGTCAAAGAGTGTCAGAGTGTGTCAGATAGTGATTGAGAGTGTCAGAGAGTGATAGAGAGAGTCAGAGAGTGTCAGAGAGTGTCAGAGATTGTCAGAGAGTGATAGTGTGCGTCAGAGAGTGATAGAGAGTGATAGAGAGTGTCAGAGAGTGATAGAGAGTGTCAGAGAGTGTCAGAGATTGATAGAGAGTGATAGAGAGTGTCAGAGAGTGTCAGAGAGTGATAGAGAGTGTCAGAGAGTGTCAGAGAGTGATCGAGAGAGATAGAGAGTGTCAGAGAGTGTCAGAGAGTGACACTGAGTGTCAGAGAGTGTCAGAGAGTGATGGAGAATGTCTGTGAGTCTCTGAGTGTGTCATAGAGTGTCAGAGAGTGATAGTGAGCGTCTGAGAGTTTCAGAGAGTTTCAGAGATTGATAGAAAGCGATTGAGAGTGTCAGAGAGTGTCAGAGAGTGATAGAGAGTGTCAGAGAGTGTCAGAGAGTGATAGTGAGTGTCTGTGAGTGTCTGAGAGTGTCAGAGAGTGTCAGAGAGAGTGATAGGGAGCGATTGAGAGTGTCAGAGAGTGTCAGAGAGTGACAGTGAGTGTCAGAGAGTGACAGTGAGTGTCAGGGAGTGTCAGAGAGTGATAGTGAGTGTCAGAGAGTGCCAGAGAGTGCCAGAGAGTATCAGAGAGTGTCAGAGACTATCAGAGAGTGATAGTGAGTGTCAGAGAGTGATGGTGAGTGTCTGAGAGTGAGAGAGAGTGTCAGAGAGTGTCAGAGAGTGTCAGAGAGTGACACTGAGTGTCAGAGAGTGTCAGAGAGTGATGGAGAGTGTCTGTGAGTGTCTGAGAGTGTCAGAGAGTGTCAGAGAGTGATAGTGAGTGTCTGAGAGTTTCAGAGAGTGTCAGAGAGTGATAGAGAGCGATTGAGAGTGTCAGAGAGTGTCAGAGAGTGACAGTGAGTTTCAGAGAGTGACAGTGAGTGTCAGGGTGTGTCAGAGAGTGATAGTGAGTGTCAGAGAGTGTCAGAGAGTGTCAGAGATTGTCAGAGAGAGAGAGAGAGAGAGTGTGTCAGCGAGTGATAGTGAGTGTCTGAGAGTTTCAGAGAGTGATAGAGAGTGATAGAGAGTGACAGAGAGTGATAGAGAGTGTCAGAGAGTGTCAGAGAGTGATAGAGAGTGTCAGAGAGTGTAAAAGAGTGTCAGAGAGTCATAGAGAGTGTCAGAGAGTGTCTGAGAGTGTCAGACAGTGTCAGAGATTGTCAGAGAGAGAGAGAGAGTGTGTCAGCGAGTGATAGTGAGTGTCTGAGATTTTCAGAGAGTGATAGAGAGTGATAGAGAGTGACAGCGAGTGATAGAGAGTGTCAGAGAGTGTCAGAGAGTGATAGAGAGTGTCAGAGAGTGTAAAAGAGTGTCAGAGAGTCATAGAGAGTGTCAGAGAGTGTCTGAGAGGTCAGAGAGTGTCAGAGAGTGTCAGAGAGTGTCATAGAGTGATAGAGAGTAATAGAGAGTGTGAGAGAGTGTCAGAGAGTGATAGAGAACGATAGTGTGTCAGAGAGAGTCAGAGATTGTCAGAGAGTTTTAGTGATTGTCTGAGAGTGTCAGAGTGTGTCAGAGAGTGATAGTGAGTGTCTGAGAGTTTCAGAGAGTGTCAGAGAGTGATAGAAAGCGATTGAGAGTGTCAGAGAGTGTCAGAGTGTGATAGAGAGTGTCTGAGAGTTTCAGAGAGTGTCAGAGAGTGATAGAAAGCGATTGAGAGTGTCAGAGAGTGTCAGAGAGTGTGATAGAGAGTGTCAGAGAGTGTCAGAGAGTGATAGTGAGTGTCTGTGAGTGTCTGAGAGTGTCAGAGAGTGTCAGAGAGAGTGATAGGGAGCGATTGAGAGTGTCAGAGAGTGTCAGAGAGTGTCAGAGAGTGACAGTGAGTGTCAGAGAGTGACTGTGAGTGTCAGGGAGTGTCAGAGAGTGATAGTGAGTGTCAGAGAGTGTCAGAGAGTATCAGAGAGTGTCAGAGACTATCAGAGAGTGATAGTGAGTGTCAGAGAGTGATGGTGAGGGTCTGAGAGTGAGAGAGAGTGTCAGAGAGTGTCAGAGAGTGACACTGAGTGTCAGAGAGTGATGGAGAGTGTCTGTGAGTGTCTGAGAGTGTCAGAGAGTGTCAGAGAGTGATAGTGAGTGTCTGAGAGTTTCAGAGAGTGTCAGAGAGTGATAGAGAGCGATTGAGAGGGTCAGAGAGTGTCAGAGAGTGACAGTGAGTTTCAGAGAGTGACAGTGAGTGTCAGGGAGTGTCAGAGAGTGATAGTGAGTGTCAGAGAGTGTCAGAGAGTGATAGAGAGTGTCACAGAGTGTCAAAAAGTTTCAGAGAGTCATAGAGAGTGTCAGAGAGTGTCTGAGAGGTCAGAGAGTGTCAGAGAGTGTCAGAGAGTGTCAGAGAGTGATAGAGAGTGATAGAGAGTAATAGAGAGTGTGAGAGAGTCTCAGAGAGTGATAGAGAGCGATAGTGTGTCAGAGAGTGTCAGAGAATGTCAAGGAGTTTTAGTGATTGTCTGAGAGTGTCAGAGTGTGTCAGAGAGTGATAGAGATTGATTGAGAGTGATTGAGAGTGTCAGAGAGTGTCAGAGAGTGATGGAGAGTGTCAGAGAGTGGCACTGAGTGTCTGAGAGTGTCAGAGTGTGTCAGAGAGTGACAGAGAGTGAAAGAGAGGGTCAGAGAGTGTCAGAGAGTGTCAGAGAGTATCAGAGAGTGACACTGAGTGTCTGAGAGTGTCAGAGTGTGTCAGATAGTGATTGAGAGTGTCAGAGAGTGATAGAGAGAGTCAGAGAGTGTCAGAGAGTGTCAGAGATTGTCAGAGAGTGATAGTGTGCGTCAGAGAGTGATAGAGAGTGATAGAGAGTGTCAGAGAGTGTCAGAGAGTGATAGAGAATGTCAGAGAGTGTCAGAGATTGATAGA
Organism: Heterodontus francisci; assembly: GCF_036365525.1. Lineage (NCBI taxonomy): Eukaryota > Metazoa > Chordata > Chondrichthyes > Heterodontiformes > Heterodontidae > Heterodontus > Heterodontus francisci. The sequence continues at coordinate 26,534,186 of NC_090415.1, read as the reverse complement.
GAGTGATAGAGAGTGTCAGAGAGTGTCAGAGAGTGTCAGAGAGTGATAGAGAGTGATAGAGAGTGTCAGAGAGTGACACTGAGTGTCAGAGAGTGTCAGAGAGTGATGGAGAGTTATTGTGAGTGTCTGAGAGTGTCAGAGAGTGTCAGAGAGTGATAGTGAGTGTCTGAGAGTTTCAGAGAGTGTCAGAGAGTGATAGAAAGCGATTGAGAGTGTCAGAGAGTGTCAGAGTGTGATAGAGAGTGTCAGAGAGTGTCAGAGAGTGATAGTGAGTGTCTGTGAGTGTCTGAGAGTGTCAGAGAGTGTCAGAGAGAGTGATAGGGAGCGATTGAGTGTGTCAGAGAGTGTCAGAGAGTGTCAGAGAGTGACAGTGAGTGTCAGAGAGTGACTGTGAGTGTCAGGGAGTGTCAGAGAGTGATAGTGAGTGTCAGAGAGTGTCAGAGAGTATCAGAGAGTGTCAGAGACTATCAGAGAGTGATAGTGAGTGTCAGAGAATGATGGTGAGTGTCTGAGAGTGAGAGAGAGTGTCAGAGAGTGACACTGAGTGTCAAAGAGTGTCAGAGTGTGTCAGATAGTGATTGAGAGTGTCAGAGAGTGATAGAGAGAGTCAGAGAGTGTCAGAGAGTGTCAGAGATTGTCAGAGAGTGATAGTGTGCGTCAGAGAGTGATAGAGAGTGATAGAGAGTGTCAGAGAGTGATAGAGAGTGTCAGAGAGTGTCAGAGATTGATAGAGAGTGATAGAGAGTGTCAGAGAGTGTCAGAGAGTGATAGAGAGTGTCAGAGAGTGTCAGAGAGTGATCGAGAGAGATAGAGAGTGTCAGAGAGTGACACTGAGTGTCAGAGAGTGTCAGAGAGTGATGGAGAATGTCTGTGAGTCTCTGAGTGTGTCATAGAGTGTCAGAGAGTGATAGTGAGCGTCTGAGAGTTTCAGAGAGTTTCAGAGATTGATAGAAAGCGATTGAGAGTGTCAGAGAGTGTCAGAGAGTGATAGAGAGTGTCAGAGAGTGTCAGAGAGTGATAGTGAGTGTCTGTGAGTGTCTGAGAGTGTCAGAGAGTGTCAGAGAGAGTGATAGGGAGCGATTGAGAGTGTCAGAGAGTGTCAGAGAGTGACAGTGAGTGTCAGAGAGTGACAGTGAGTGTCAGGGAGTGTCAGAGAGTGATAGTGAGTGTCAGAGAGTGCCAGAGAGTGCCAGAGAGTATCAGAGAGTGTCAGAGACTATCAGAGAGTGATAGTGAGTGTCAGAGAGTGATGGTGAGTGTCTGAGAGTGAGAGAGAGTGTCAGAGAGTGTCAGAGAGTGTCAGAGAGTGACACTGAGTGTCAGAGAGTGTCAGAGAGTGATGGAGAGTGTCTGTGAGTGTCTGAGAGTGTCAGAGAGTGTCAGAGAGTGATAGTGAGTGTCTGAGAGTTTCAGAGAGTGTCAGAGAGTGATAGAGAGCGATTGAGAGTGTCAGAGAGTGTCAGAGAGTGACAGTGAGTTTCAGAGAGTGACAGTGAGTGTCAGGGTGTGTCAGAGAGTGATAGTGAGTGTCAGAGAGTGTCAGAGAGTGTCAGAGATTGTCAGAGAGAGAGAGAGAGAGAGTGTGTCAGCGAGTGATAGTGAGTGTCTGAGAGTTTCAGAGAGTGATAGAGAGTGATAGAGAGTGACAGAGAGTGATAGAGAGTGTCAGAGAGTGTCAGAGAGTGATAGAGAGTGTCAGAGAGTGTAAAAGAGTGTCAGAGAGTCATAGAGAGTGTCAGAGAGTGTCTGAGAGTGTCAGACAGTGTCAGAGATTGTCAGAGAGAGAGAGAGAGTGTGTCAGCGAGTGATAGTGAGTGTCTGAGATTTTCAGAGAGTGATAGAGAGTGATAGAGAGTGACAGCGAGTGATAGAGAGTGTCAGAGAGTGTCAGAGAGTGATAGAGAGTGTCAGAGAGTGTAAAAGAGTGTCAGAGAGTCATAGAGAGTGTCAGAGAGTGTCTGAGAGGTCAGAGAGTGTCAGAGAGTGTCAGAGAGTGTCATAGAGTGATAGAGAGTAATAGAGAGTGTGAGAGAGTGTCAGAGAGTGATAGAGAGCGATAGTGTGTCAGAGAGAGTCAGAGATTGTCAGAGAGTTTTAGTGATTGTCTGAGAGTGTCAGAGTGTGTCAGAGAGTGATAGTGAGTGTCTGAGAGTTTCAGAGAGTGTCAGAGAGTGATAGAAAGCGATTGAGAGTGTCAGAGAGTGTCAGAGTGTGATAGAGAGTGTCTGAGAGTTTCAGAGAGTGTCAGAGAGTGATAGAAAGCGATTGAGAGTGTCAGAGAGTGTCAGAGAGTGTGATAGAGAGTGTCAGAGAGTGTCAGAGAGTGATAGTGAGTGTCTGTGAGTGTCTGAGAGTGTCAGAGAGTGTCAGAGAGAGTGATAGGGAGCGATTGAGAGTGTCAGAGAGTGTCAGAGAGTGTCAGAGAGTGACAGTGAGTGTCAGAGAGTGACTGTGAGTGTCAGGGAGTGTCAGAGAGTGATAGTGAGTGTCAGAGAGTGTCAGAGAGTATCAGAGAGTGTCAGAGACTATCAGAGAGTGATAGTGAGTGTCAGAGAGTGATGGTGAGGGTCTGAGAGTGAGAGAGAGTGTCAGAGAGTGTCAGAGAGTGACACTGAGTGTCAGAGAGTGATGGAGAGTGTCTGTGAGTGTCTGAGAGTGTCAGAGAGTGTCAGAGAGTGATAGTGAGTGTCTGAGAGTTTCAGAGAGTGTCAGAGAGTGATAGAGAGCGATTGAGAGGGTCAGAGAGTGTCAGAGAGTGACAGTGAGTTTCAGAGAGTGACAGTGAGTGTCAGGGAGTGTCAGAGAGTGATAGTGAGTGTCAGAGAGTGTCAGAGAGTGATAGAGAGTGTCACAGAGTGTCAAAAAGTTTCAGAGAGTCATAGAGAGTGTCAGAGAGTGTCTGAGAGGTCAGAGAGTGTCAGAGAGTGTCAGAGAGTGTCAGAGAGTGATAGAGAGTGATAGAGAGTAATAGAGAGTGTGAGAGAGTCTCAGAGAGTGATAGAGAGCGATAGTGTGTCAGAGAGTGTCAGAGAATGTCAAGGAGTTTTAGTGATTGTCTGAGAGTGTCAGAGTGTGTCAGAGAGTGATAGAGATTGATTGAGAGTGATTGAGAGTGTCAGAGAGTGTCAGAGAGTGATGGAGAGTGTCAGAGAGTGGCACTGAGTGTCTGAGAGTGTCAGAGTGTGTCAGAGAGTGACAGAGAGTGAAAGAGAGGGTCAGAGAGTGTCAGAGAGTGTCAGAGAGTATCAGAGAGTGACACTGAGTGTCTGAGAGTGTCAGAGTGTGTCAGATAGTGATTGAGAGTGTCAGAGAGTGATAGAGAGAGTCAGAGAGTGTCAGAGAGTGTCAGAGATTGTCAGAGAGTGATAGTGTGCGTCAGAGAGTGATAGAGAGTGATAGAGAGTGTCAGAGAGTGTCAGAGAGTGATAGAGAATGTCAGAGAGTGTCAGAGATTGATAGAGAGTGATAGAGAGTGTCAGAGAGTGTCAGAGAGTGATAGAGAGTGTCAGAGAGTGTCAGAGAGTGATAGAGAGTGATAGAGAGTGTCAGAGAGTGTCAGAGAGTGACACTGAGTGTCAGAGAGTGTCAGAGAGTGATGGAGAGTTATTGTGAGTGTCTGAGAGTGTCAGAGAGTGTCAGAGAGTGATAGTGAGTGTCTGAGAGTTTCAGAGAGTGTCAGAGAGTGATAGAAAGCGATTGAGAGTGTCAGAGAGTGTCAGAGTGTGATAGAGAGTGTCAGAGAGTGTCAGAGAGTGATAGTGAGTGTCTGTGAGTGTCTGAGAGTGTCAGAGAGTGTCAGAGAGAGTGATAGGGAGCGATTGAGAGTGTCAGAGAGTGTCAGAGAGTGTCAGAGAGTGACAGTGAGTGTCAGAGAGTGACTGTGAGTGTCAGGGAGTGTCAGAGAGTGATAGTGAGTGTCAGAGAGTGTCAGAGAGTATCAGAGAGTGTCAGAGACTATCAGAGAGTGATAGTGAGTGTCAGAGAATGATGGTGAGTGTCTGAGAGTGAGAGAGAGTGTCAGAGAGTGACACTGAGTGTCAAAGAGTGTCAGAGTGTGTCAGATAGTGATTGGGAGTGTCAGAGAGTGATAGAGAGAGTCAGAGAGTGTCAGAGAGTGTCAGAGATTGTCAGAGAGTGATAGTGTGCGTCAGAGAGTGATAGAGAGTGATAGAGAGTGTCAGAGAGTGATAGAGAGTGTCAGAGAGTGTCAGAGATTGATAGAGAGTGATAGAGAGTGTCAGAGAGTGTCAGAGAGTGATAGAGAGTGTCAGAGAGTGTCAGAGAGTGATCGAGAGAGATAGAGAGTGTCAGAGAGTGTCAGAGAGTGACACTGAGTGTCAGAGAGTGTCAGAGAGTGATGGAGAATGTCTGTGAGTCTCTGAGTGTGTCATAGAGTGTCAGAGAGTGATAGTGAGCGTCTGAGAGTTTCAGAGAGTTTCAGAGATTGATAGAAAGCGATTGAGAGTGTCAGAGAGTGTCAGAGAGTGATAGAGAGTGTCAGAGAGTGTCAGAGAGTGATAGTGAGTGTCTGTGAGTGTCTGAGAGTGTCAGAGAGTGTCAGAGAGAGTGATAGGGAGCGATTGAGAGTGTCAGAGTGTGTCAGAGAGTGACAGTGAGTGTCAGAGAGTGACAGTGAGTGTCAGGGAGTGTCAGAGAGTGATAGTGAGTGTCAGAGAGTGCCAGAGAGTGCCAGAGAGTATCAGAGAGTGTCAGAGACTATCAGAGAGTGATAGTGAGTGTCAGAGAGTGATGGTGAGTGTCTGAGAGTGAGAGAGAGTGTCAGAGAGTGTCAGAGAGTGTCAGAGAGTGACACTGAGTGTCAGAGAGTGTCAGAGAGTGATGGAGAGTGTCTGTGAGTGTCTGAGAGTGTCAGAGAGTGTCAGAGAGTGATAGTGAGTGTCTGAGAGTTTCAGAGAGTGTCAGAGAGTGATAGAGAGCGATTGAGAGTGTCAGAGAGTGTCAGAGAGTGTCAGTGAGTGACAGTGAGTTTCAGAGAGTGACAGTGAGTGTCAGGGTGTGTCAGAGAGTGATAGTGAGTGTCAGAGAGTGTCAGAGAGTGTCAGAGATTGTCAGAGAGAGAGAGAGTGTGTCAGCGACTGATAGTGAGTGTCTGAGAGTTTCAGAGAGTGATAGAGAGTGATAGAGAGTGACAGAGAGTGATAGAGAGTGTCAGAGAGTGTCAGAGAGTGATAGAGAGTGTCAGAGAGTGTAAAAGAGTGTCAGAGAGTCATAGAGAGTGTCAGAGAGTGTCTGAGAGTGTCAGACAGTGTCAGAGATTGTCAGAGAGAGAGAGAGAGTGTGTCAGCGAGTGATAGTGAGTGTCTGAGATTTTCAGAGAGTGATAGAGAGTGATAGAGAGTGACAGCGAGTGATAGAGAGTGTCAGAGAGTGTCAGAGAGTGAGAGAGAGTGTCAGAGAGTGTAAAAGAGTGTCAGAGAGTCATAGAGAGTGTCAGAGAGTGTCTGAGAGGTCAGAGAGTGTCAGAGAGTGTCAGAGAGTGTCATAGAGTGATAGAGAGTAATAGAGAGTGTGAGAGAGTGTCAGAGAGTGATAGAGAGCGATAGTGTGTCAGAGAGAGTCAGAGATTGTCAGAGAGTTTTAGTGATTGTCTGAGAGTGTCAGAGTGTGTCAGAGAGTGATAGTGAGTGTCTGAGAGTTTCAGAGAGTGTCAGAGAGTGATAGAAAGCGATTGAGAGTGTCAGAGAGTGTCAGAGTGTGATAGAGAGTGTCTGAGAGTTTCAGAGAGTGTCAGAGAGTGATAGAAAGCGATTGAGAGTGTCAGAGAGTGTCAGAGTGTGATAGAGAGTGTCAGAGAGTGTCAGAGAGTGATAGTGAGTGTCTGTGAGTGTCTGAGAGTGTCAGAGAGTGTCAGAGAGAGTGATAGGGAGCGATTGAGAGTGTCAGAGAGTGTCAGAGAGTGTCAGAGAGTGACAGAGAGTGTCAGAGAGTGACTGTGAGTGTCAGGGAGTGTCAGAGAGTGATAGTGAGTGTCAGAGAGTGTCAGAGAGTATCAGAGAGTGTCAGAGACTATCAGAGAGTGATAGTGAGTGTCAGAGAATGATGGTGAGTGTCTGAGAGTGAGAGAGAGTGTCAGAGAGTGGCACTGAGTGTCTGAGAGTGTCAGAGTGTGTCAGAGAGTGACAGAGAGTGATAGAGAGGGTCAGAGAGTGTCAGAGAGTGTAAGAGAGTGTCAGAGAGTGACACTGAGTGTCAAAGAGTGTCAGAGTGTGTCAGATAGTGATTGAGAGTGTCAGAGAGTGATAGAGAGAGTCAGAGAGTGTCAGAGAGTGTCAGAGATTGTCAGAGAGTGATAGTGTGCGTCAGAGAGTGATAGAGAGTGTCAGAGAGTGATAGAGAGTGTCTGAGAGTTTCAGAGAGTGTCAGAGAGTGATAGAAAGCGATTGAGAGTGTCAGAGAGTGTCAGAGTGTGATAGAGAGTGTCAGAGAGTGTCAGAGAGTGATAGTGAGTGTCTGTGAGTGTCTGAGAGTGTCAGAGAGTGTCAGAGAGAGTGATAGGGAGCGATTGAGAGTGTCAGAGAGTGTCAGAGAGTGTCAGAGAGTGACAGTGAGTGTCAGAGAGTGACTGTGAGTGTCAGGGAGTGTCAGAGAGTGATAGTGAGTGTCAGAGAGTGTCAGAGAGTATCAGAGAGTGTCAGAGACTATCAGAGAGTGATAGTGAGTGTCAGAGAATGATGGTGAGTGTCTGAGAGTGAGAGAGAGTGTCAGAGAGTGGCACTGAGTGTCTGAGAGTGTCAGAGTGTGTCAGAGAGTGACAGAGAGTGATAGAGAGGGTCAGAGAGTGTCAGAGAGTGTAAGAGAGTGTCAGAGAGTGACACTGAGTGTCAAAGAGTGTCAGAGTGTGTCAGATAGTGATTGAGAGTGTCAGAGAGTGATAGAGAGAGTCAGAGAGTGTCAGAGAGTGTCAGAGATTGTCAGAGAGTGATAGTGTGCGTCAGAGAGTGTCAGAGAGTGTCAGAGAGTGATAGAGAGTGTCAGAGAGTGTCAGAGATTGATAGAGAGTGATAGAGAGTGTCAGAGAGTGTCAGAGAGTGATAGAGAGTGTCAGAGAGTGTCAGAGAGTGATCGGGAGTGATAGAGAGTGTCAGAGAGTGTCAGAGAGTGACACTGAGTGTCAGAGAGTGTCAGAGAGTGATGGAGAGTGTCTGTGAGTGTCTGAGAGTGTCATAGAGTGTCAGAGAGTGATAGTGAGCGTCTGAGAGTTTCAGAGAGTTTCAGAGATTGATAGAAAGCGATTGAGAGTGTCAGAGAGTGTCAGAGAGTGATAGAGAGTGTCAGAGAGTGTCAGAGAGTGATAGTGAGTGTCTGTGAGTGTCTGAGAGTGTCAGAGAGTGTCAGAGAGAGTGATAGGGAGCGATTGAGAGTGTCAGAGAGTGTCAGAGAGTGACAGTGAGTGTCAGAGAGTGACAGTGAGTGTCAGGGAGTGTCAGAGAGTGATAGTGAGTGTCAGAGAGTGCCAGAGAGTATCAGAGAGTGTCAGAGACTATCAGAGAGTGATAGTGAGTGTCAGAGAGTGATGGTGAGTGTCTGAGAGTGACACTGAGTGTCAGAGAGTGTCAGAGAGTGATGGAGAGTGTCTGTGAGTGTCTGAGAGTGTCAGAGAGTGTCAGAGAGTGATAGTGAGTGTCTGAGAGTTTCAGAGAGTGTCAGAGAGTGATAGAGAGCGATTGAGAGTGTCAGAGAGTGTCAGAGAGTGTCAGAGAGTGACAGTGAGTTTCAGAGAGTGACAGTGAGTGTCAGGGTGTGTCAGAGAGTGATAGTGAGTGTCAGAGAGTGTCAGAGAGTGTCAGAGATTGTCAGAGAGAGAGAGAGAGAGTGTCAGCGAGTGATAGTGAGTGTCTGAGAGTTTCAGAGAGTGATAGAGAGTGATAGAGAGTGACAGAGAGTGATAGAGAGTGTCAGAGAGTGTCAGAGAGTGATAGAGAGTGTCAGAGAGTGTAAAAGAGTGTCAGAGAGTCATAGAGAGTGTCAGAGAGTGTCTGAGAGTGTCAGACAGTGTCAGAGATTGTCAGAGAGAGAGAGAGAGTGTGTCAGCGAGTGATAGTGAGTGTCTGAGATTTTCAGAGAGAGATAGAGAGTGATAGAGAGTGACAGAGAGTGATAGAGAGTGTCAGAGAGTGTCAGAGAGTGATAGAGAGTGTCAGAGAGTGTAAAAGAGTGTCAGAGAGTCATAGAGAGTGTCAGAGAGTGTCTGAGAGGTCAGAGAGTGTCAGAGAGTGTCAGAGAGTGTCAGAGAGTGATAGAGAGTAATAGAGAGTTTGAGAGAGTGTCAGAGAGTGATAGAGAGCGATAGTGTGTCAGAGAGTGTCAGAGATTGTCAGAGAGTTTTAGTGATTGTCTGAGAGTGTCAGAGTGTGTCAGAGAGTGATAGAGATTGATTGAGAGTGATTGAGAGTGTCAGAGAGTGTCAGAGAGTGATGGAGAGTGTCAGAGAGTGGCACTGAGTGTCTGAGAGTGTCAGAGAGTGACAGAGAGCGATAGAGAGGGTCAGAGAGGGTCAGAGAGTGTACGAGAGTGTCAGAGAGTGACACTGAGTGTCTGAGAGTGACAGTGAGTGTCAGGGAGTGTCAGAGAGTGATAGTGAGTGTCAGAGAGTGTCAGAGAGTATCAGAGAGTGTCAGAGACTATCAGAGAGTGATAGTGAGTGTCAGAGAGTGATGGTGAGTGTCTGAGAGTGAGAGAGAGTGTCAGAGAGTGTCAGAGAGTGTCAGAGATTGTCAGAGAGTGATAGTGTGCGTCAGAGAGTGATAGAGAGTGATAGAGAGTGATAGAGAGTGTCAGAGAGTGTCAGAGAGTGATAGAGAGTGTCAGAGAGTGCCAAAGAGTGTCAGCGAGTCATAGAGAGTGTCAGAGATTGTCTGAGAGGTCAGAGAGTGTCAGAGAGTGTCAGAGAGTGTCAGAGAGTGATAGAGAGTGATAGAGAGTGATAGAGAGTAATAGAGATTGTGAGAGAGTGTCAGAGAGTGATAGAGAGCGATAGTGTGTCAGAGAGTGTCAGAGATTGTCAGAGAGTTTTAGTGATTGTCTGAGAGTGTCAGAGTGTGTCAGAGAGTGATAGAGATTGATTGAGAGTGATTGAGAGTGTCAGAGAGTGTCAGAGAGTGATGGAGAGTGTCAGAGAGTGGCACTGAGTGTCTGAGAGTGTCAGAGAGTGACAGAGAGTGATAGAGAGGGTCAGAGAGGGTCAGAGAGTGTACGAGAGTGTCAGAGAGTGACACTGAGTGTCTGAGAGTGACAGTGAGTGTCAGGGAGTGTCAGAGAGTGATAGTGAGTGTCAGAGAGTGTCAGAGAGTATCAGAGAGTGTCAGAGACTATCAGAGAGTGATAGTGAGTGTCAGAGAGTGATGGTGAGTGTCTGAGAGTGAGAGAGAGTGTCAGAGAGTGTCAGAGAGTGTCAGAGATTGTCAGAGAGTGATAGTGTGCGTCAGAGAGTGATAGAGAGTGATAGAGAGTGTCAGAGAGTGTCAGAGAGTGATAGAGAGTGTCAGAGAGTGCCAAAGAGTGTCAGCGAGTCATAGAGAGTGTCAGAGATTGTCTGAGAGGTCAGAGAGTGTCAGAGAGTGTCAGAGAGTGTCAGAGAGTGATAGAGAGTGATAGAGAGTGATAGAGAGTAATAGAGATTGTGAGAGAGTGTCAGAGAGTGATAGAGAGCGATAGTGTGTCAGAGAGTGTCAGAGATTGTCAGAGAGTTTTAGTGATTGTCTGAGAGTGTCAGAGTGTGTCAGAGAGTGATAGAGATTGATTGAGAGTGATTGAGAGTGTCAGAGAGTGTCAGAGAGTAATGGAGAGTGTCAGAGAGTGGCACTGAGTGTCTGAGAGTGTCAGAGTGTGTCAGAGAGTGACAGAGAGTGATAGAGAGGGTCAGAGAGTGTCAGAGAGTGTAAGAGAGTGTCAGAGAGTGACACTGAGTGTCAGGGCGTGTCAGAGAGTGATAGTGAGTGTCAGAGAGTGTCAGAGAGTATCAGAGAGTGTCAGAGACTATCAGAGAGTGATAGTGAGTGTCAGAGAGTGATGGTGAGTGTCTGAGAGTGAGAGAGAGTGTCAGAGAGTGTCAGAGAGTGTCAGAGATTGTCAGAGAGTGATAGTGAGCGTCAGATAGTGATAGAGAGTGATAGAGAGTGTCAGAGAGTGTCAGAGAGTGAGAGAGAGTGTCAGAGAGTGTCAGAGAGTGATAGAGAGTGATAGAGAGTGTCAGAGAGTGTCAGAGAGTGATAGAGCGTGTCAGAGAGTGTCAGAGAGTGATAGAGAGTGATAGAGAGTGTCAGAGAGTGTCAGAGAGTGACACTGAGTGTCAGAGAGTGTCAGAGATTGATGGAGAGTGTCTGTGAGTGTCTGAGAGTGTCAGAGAGTGTCAGAGAGTGATAGTGAGTGTCTGAGAGTTTCAGAGAGTGTCAGAGAGTGATAGAAAGCGATTGAGAGTGTCAGAGAGTGTCAGAGAGTGATAGAGAGTGTCAGAGAGTGGCACTGAGTGTCTGAGAGTGTCAGAGTGTGTCAGAGAGTGACAGAGAGTGATAGAGAGGGTCAGAGAGTGTCAGAGAGTGTAAGAGAGTGTCAGAGAGTCACACTGAGTGTCTGAGAGTGACAGTGAGTGTCAGAGAGTGTCAGAGAGTGTCAGAGAGTGATAGAGAGTGATAGAGAGTAATAGAGATTGTGAGAGAGTGTCAGAGAGTGATAGAGAGCGATAGTGTGTCAGAGAGTGTCAGAGATTGTCAGAGAGTTTTAGTGATTGTCTGAGAGTGTCAGAGTGTGTCAGAGAGTGATAGAGATTGATTGAGAGTGATTGAGAGTGTCAGAGAGTGTCAGAGAGTAATGGACAGTGTCAGAGAGTGGCACTGAGTGTCTGAGAGTGTCAGAGTGTGTCAGAGAGTGACAGAGAGTGATAGAGAGTGTCAGAGAGTGACACTGAGTGTCAGGGCGTGTCAGAGAGTGATAGTGAGTGTCAGAGAGTGTCAGAGAGTATCAGAGAGTGTCAGAGACTATCAGAGAGTGATAGTGAGTGTCAGAGAGTGATGGTGAGTGTCTGAGAGTGAGAGAGAGTGTCAGAGAGTGTCAGAGAGTGTCAGAGATTGTCAGAGAGTGATAGAAAGCGATTGAGAGTGTCAGAGAGTGTCAGAGAGTGATAGAGAGTGTCAGAGAGTGTCAGAGAGTGATAGTGAGTGTCTGTGAGGGTCTGAGCGTGTCAGAGAGTGTCAGAGAGAGTGATAGGGAGCGATTGAGAGTGTCAGAGAGTGTCAGAGAGTGTCAGAGAGTGACAGTGAGTGTCAGAGAGTGACAGTGAGTGTCAGAGAGTGATAGTGAGTGTCAGAGAGTGTCAGAGAGTATCAGAGAGTGTCAGAGACGATCAGAGAGTGATAGTGAGTGTCAGAGAGTGATGGTGAGTGTCTGAGAGTGAGAGAGAGTGTCAGAGAGTGACACTGAGTGTCAGAGAGTGTCAGAGAGTGATGGAGAGTGTCTGTGAGTGTCTGAGAGTGTCAGAGAGTGTCAGAGAGTGATAGTGAGTGTCTGAGAGTTTCAGAGAGTGTCAGAGAGTGATAGAGAGCGATTGAGAGTGTCAGAGAGTGTCAGAGAGTGTCAGAGAGTGACAGTGAGTTTCAGAGACTGACAGTGAGTGTCAGGGAGTGTCAGAGATTGATAATGAGTGTCAGAGAGTGTCAGAGAGTGATACAGAGTGTCAGAGAGAATCAGAGAGTGATAGTGAGAGTCTGAGAGTGTCAGAGAGTGATAGAGAGTGTCAGAGAGTGTCAAAGAGTGTCAGAGAGTCATAGAGAGTGTCAGAGAGTGTCTGAGAGTGATAGAGAGCGATAGTGTGTCAGAGAGTGTCAGAGATTGTCAGAGAGTTTTAGTGATTGTCTGAGAGTGTCATAGTGTGTCAGAGAGTGATAGAGATTGATTGAGAGTGATTGAGAGTGTCAGAGAGTGTCAGAGAGTGATGGAGAGTGTCAGAGAGTGGCACTGAGTGTCTGAGAGTGTCAGAGTGTGTCAGAGTGTGTCAGAGAGTGACAGAGAGTGATAGAGAGGGTCAGAGAGTGTCAGAGAGTGTAAGAGAGTGTCAGAGAGTGACACTGAGTGTCTGAGAGTGTCAGAGTGTGCCAGATAGTGATTGAGAGTGTCAGAGAGTGATAGAGAGAGTCAGAGAGTGTCAGAGAGTGTCAGAAATTGTCAGAGAGTGATAGTGTGCGTCAGAGAGTGATAGAGAGTGATAGAGAGTGTCAGAGAGTGTCAGAGAGTGATAGAGAGTGTCAGAGAGTGTCAGAGATTGATAGAGAGTGATAGAGAGTGTCAGAGAGTGTCAGAGAGTGATAGAGAGTGTCAGAGAGTGTCAGAGAGTGTCAGAGAGTGAAAGAGAGTGTCAGAGAGTGTCAGAGAGTAACACTGAGTGTCAGAGAGTGTCAGAGAGTGATGGAGAGTGTCTGTGAGTGTCTGAGTGTGTCAGAGAGTGTCAGAGAGTGATAGTGAGTGTCTGAGAGGTTCAGAGAGTGTCAGAGAGTGATAGAAAGCGATTGAGAGTGTCAGAGAGTGTCAGAGAGTGATAGAGAGTGTCAGAGAGTGTCTGAGAGTGTCAGAGAGTGTCAGAGAGAGTGATCGGGAGCGATTGAGAGTGTCAGAGAGTGTCAGAGAGTGACAGTGAGTGTCAGAGAGTGACTGTGAGTGTCAGGGAGTGTCAGAGAGTGATAGTGAGTGTCAGAGAGTGTCAGAGAGTATCAGAGAGTGTCAGAGATTATCAGAGAGTGATAGTGAATGTCAGAGAGTGTCAGAGAGTGATAGAGAGTGACCGAGAGTGACAGAGAGTGATAGAAAGTGTCAGAGAGTGTCAGAGAGTGATAGAGATTGACAGAGAGTGACAGAGAGTGACAGAGAGTGATAGAAAGTGTCAGAGAGTGTCAGAGATTGATAGAGAGTGTCAGAGATTGTCAAAGAGGGTCAGAGAGTCAGAGAGAGTGTCAGAGAGTGTCTGAGAGGTCAGACAGTGTCAGAGAGTGTCAGAGAGTGATAGAGAGTGATAGAGAGTAATAGAGAGTGTGAGAGAGTGTCAGAGAGTGATAGAGTGCGATAGTGTGTCAGAGAGTGTCAGAGATTGTCAGAGAGTTTTAGTGATTGTCTGAGATTGTCAGAGTGTGTCAGAGAGTGATAGAGATTGATTGAGAGTGATTGAGAGTGTCAGAGAGTGTCAGAGAGTGATAGAGAGTGTCAGAGAGTGGCACTGAGTGTCTGAGAGTGTCAGAGTGTGTCAGAGAGTGATAGAGATTGATTGATAGTGATTGAGAGTGTCAAAGAGTGTCAGAGAGTGATGGCGAGTGTCTGAGAGTGTCAGAGAGTGAAAGAAAGTGTCAGAGAGTGTCAGAGAGCGATAGAGAGTGTCAGAGAGTGTCCGAGAGTCTCAGAGAGTGATAGAGCGTGAAAGAGAGTGTCAGAGTGTGTCAGAGAGTGTCAGAGAGTGTCAGAGAGCGATAATGAGTGTCTGAGAGTGTCTGAGAGAGATAGAGAGTGTCAGTGAGTGATCGAGAATGTCAGAGAGTGATAGGGAGTGTCAGACAGTGTCAGAGAGTGGTAGAGAGTGTCAGAGAGTGATAGAGAGTGTCAGAGAGTGATAGTGAGTGTCTGAGAGTATCGAAGAGTAATAGTGAGTGTCAGAGAGAATCAGAGAGTGATAGTGATTGTCAGAGAGTGTCAGAGAATGTCAGCGAGTGAAAGAGAGTGTCAGAGAGTGGCAGAGAGTGATAGAGAGAGTCAGATAGTGATAGTGAGTGTCTGAGAGTGTCTGAGAGTGTCAGACAGTGTCAGAGATTGTCAGAGAGAGAGAGAGAGAGTTTGTCAGCGAGTGATAGTGAGTGTCAGAGAGTGTCAGAGAGTGACAGTGAGTGTCAGAGAGTGACTGTGAGTGTCAGGGAGTGTCAGAGAGTGATAGTGAGTGTCAGAGAGTGTCAGAGAGTATCAGAGAGTGTCAGAGACTATCAGAGAGTGATAGTGAGTGTCAGAGAATGATGGTGAGTGTCTGAGAGTGAGAGAGAGTGTCAGAGAGTGGCACTGAGTGTCTGAGAGTGTCAGAGTGTGTCAGAGAGTGACAGAAAGTGATAGAGAGGGTCAGAGAGTGTCAGAGAGTGTAAGAGAGTGTCAGAGAGTGACACTGAGTGTCAGAGAGTGTCAGAGTGTGTCAGATAGTGATTGAGAGTGTCAGAGAGTGATAGAGAGAGTCAGAGAGTGTCAGAGAGTGTCAGAGATTGTCAGAGAGTGATAGTGTGCGTCAGAGAGTGATAGAGAGTGATAGAGAGTGTCAGAGAGTGATAGAGAGTGATAGAGAGTGTCAGAGAGTGACAGAGAGTGATAGAGAGTGATAGAGAGTGTCAGAGAGTGTCAGAGAGTGATAGAGAGTGTCAGAGAGTGTCAGAGAGTGATCGAGAGTGATAGAGAGTGTCAGAGAGTGTCAGAGAGTGACACTGAGTGTCAGAGAGTGTCAGAGAGTGATGGAGAGTGTCTGTGAGTGTCTGAGAGTGTCATAGAGTGTCAGAGAGTGATAGTGAGCGTCTGAGAGTTTCAGAGAGTTTCAGAGATTGATAGAAAGCGATTGAGAGTGTCAGAGAGTGTCATAGAGTGATAGAGAGTGTCAGAGAGTGTCAGAGAGTGATAGTGAGTGTCTGTGAGTATCTGAGAGTGTCAGAGAGTGTCAGAGAGAGTGATAGGGAGCGATTGAGAGTTTCAGAGAGTGTCAGAGAGTGACAGTGAGTGTCAGAGAGTGACAGTGATTGTCAGGGAGTGTCAGAGAGTGATAGTGAGTGTCAGAGAGTGCCAGAGAGTATCAGAGAGTGTCAGAGACTATCAGAGAGTGATAGTGAGTGTCAGAGAGTGATGGTGAGTGTCTGAGAGTGAGAGAGAGTGTCAGAGAGTGTCAGAGAGTGACACTGAGTGTCAGAGAGTGTCAGAGAGTGATGGAGAGTGTCTGTGAGTGTCTGAGAGTGTCAGAGAGTGTCAGAGAGTGACAGTGAGTTTCAAAGAGTGACAGTGAGTGTCAGGGTGTGTCAGAGAGTGATAGTGAGTGTCAGAGAGTGTCAGAGAGTGATACTGAGTGTCAGAGAGAATCAGAGAGTGATAGTGAGTGTCTGAGAGTGTCAGAGAGTGATAGAGAGTGTCAGAGAGTGTCAAAGAGTGTCAGAGAGTCATAGAGAGTGTCAGAGAGTGTCTGAGAGGTCAGAGAGTGTCAGAGAGTGTCAGAGAGTGACAGAAAGTGATAGAGAGGGTCAGAGAGTGTCAGAGAGTGTAAGAGAGTGTCAGAGAGTGACACTGAGTGTCAGAGAGTGTCAGAGTGTGTCAGATAGTGATTGAGAGTGTCAGAGAGTGATAGAGAGAGTCAGAGAGTGTCAGAGAGTGTCAGAGATTGTCAGAGAGTGATAGTGTGCGTCAGAGAGTGATAGAGAGTGATAGAGAGTGTCAGAGAGTGATAGAGAGTGATAGAGAGTGTCAGAGAGTGACAGAGAGTGATAGAGAGTGATAGAGAGTGTCAGAGAGTGTCAGAGAGTGATAGAGAGTGTCAGAGAGTGTCAGAGAGTGATCGAGAGTGATAGAGAGTGTCAGAGAGTGTCAGAGAGTGACACTGAGTGTCAGAGAGTGTCAGAGAGTGATGGAGAGTGTCTGTGAGTGTCTGAGAGTGTCATAGAGTGTCAGAGAGTGATAGTGAGCGTCTGAGAGTTTCAGAGAGTTTCAGAGATTGATAGAAAGCGATTGAGAGTGTCAGAGAGTGTCAGAGAGTGATAGAGAGTGTCAGAGAGTGTCAGAGAGTGATAGTGAGTGTCTGTGAGTATCTGAGAGTGTCAGAGAGTGTCAGAGAGAGTGATAGGGAGCGATTGAGAGTGTCAGAGAGTGTCAGAGAGTGACAGTGAGTGTCAGAGAGTGACAGTGATTGTCAGGGAGTGTCAGAGAGTGATAGTGAGTGTCAGAGAGTGCCAGAGAGTATCAGAGAGTGTCAGAGACTATCAGAGAGTGATAGTGAGTGTCAGAGAGTGATGGTGAGTGTCTGAGAGTGAGAGAGAGTGTCAGAGAGTGTCAGAGAGTGACACTGAGTGTCAGAGAGTGTCAGAGAGTGATGGAGAGTGTCTGTGAGTGTCTGAGAGTGTCAGAGAGTGTCAGAGAGTGACAGTGAGTTTCAAAGAGTGACAGTGAGTGTCAGGGTGTGTCAGAGAGTGATAGTGAGTGTCAGAGAGTGTCAGAGAGTGATACTGAGTGTCAGAGAGAATCAGAGAGTGATAGTGAGTGTCTGAGAGTGTCAGAGAGTGATAGAGAGTGTCAGAGAGTGTCAAAGAGTGTCAGAGAGTCATAGAGAGTGTCAGAGAGTGTCTGAGAGGTCAGAGAGTGTCAGAGAGTGTCAGAGAGTGTCAGAGAGTGATAGAGAGCGATAGAGAGTAATAGAGAGTGTGAGAGAGTGTCAGAGAGTGATAGAGAGCGATAGTGTGTCAGAGAGTGTCAGAGATTGTCAGAGAGTTTTAGTGATTGTCTGAGAGTGTCAGAGTGTGTCAGAGAGTGATAGAAATTGATTGAGAGTGATTGAGAGTGTCAGAGAGTGTCAGAGAGTGATGGAGAGTGTCAGCGAGTGGCACTGAGTGTCTGAGAGTGTCAGAGTGTGTCAGAGAGTGACAGAGAGTGATAGAGAGTGTCAGAGAGTGTCAGAGAGTGTAAGAGAGTGTCAGAAAGTGACACTGAGTGTCTGAGAGTGTCAGAGTGTGTCAGATAGTGATTGAGACTGTCAGAGAGTGATAGAGAGAGTCAGAGAGTGTCAGAGATTGTCAGAGAGTGATAGTGTGCGTCAGAGAGTGATAGAGAGTGATAGAGAGTGTCAGAGAGTGTCAGAGAGTGATAGAGAGTGTCAGAGAATGTCAGAGATTGATAGAGAGTGATAGAGAGTGTCAGAGAGTGTCAGAGAGTGATAGAGAGTGTCAGAGAGTGTCAGAGAGGGATAGAGAGTGATAGAGAGTGATGGTGAGTGTCTGAGAGTGAGAGAGAGTGTCAGAGAGTGTCAGAGAGTGACACTGAGTGTCAGAGAGTGATGGTGAGTGTCTGTGAGTGTCTGAGAGTGTCAGAGAGTGTCAGAGAGTGATAGTGAGTGTCTGAGAGTTTCAGAGAGTGTCAGAGAGTCATAGAGAGCGATTGAGAGTGTCAGGGAGTGTCAGAGAGTGATAGTGAGTGTCAGAGAGTGTCAGAGAGAGTGATAGGGAGCGATTGAGAGTGTCAGAGAGTGACAGTGAGTGTCAGAGAGTGACAGTGAGTGTCAGAGAGTGATAGTGAGTGTCAGAGAGTGTCAGAGTGTATCAGAGAGTGTCAGAGACGATCAGAGAGTGATAGTGAGTGTCAGAGAGTGATGGTGAGTGTCTGAGAGTGAGAGAGAGTGTCAGAGAGTGTCAGAGAGTGTCAGAGAGTGACACTGAGTGTCAGAGAGTGATGGAGAGTGTCTGTGAGTGTCTGAGAGTGTCAGAGAGTGTCAGAGAGTAATAGTGAGTGTCTGAGAGTTTCAGAGAGTGTCAGAGAGTGATAGAGAGCGATTGAGAGTGTCAGGGAGTGTCAGAGAGTGTCAGAGAGTGACAGTGAGTTTCAGAGAGTGACAGTGAGTGTCAGGGAGTGTCAGAGAGTGATAATGAGTGTCAGAGAGTGTCAGAGAGTGATACAGAGTGTCAGAGAGAATCAGAGAGTGATAGTGAGAGTCTGAGAGTGTCAGAGAGTGATAGAGAGTGTCAGAGAGTGTCAAAGAGTGTCAGAGAGTCATAGAGAGTGTCAGAGAGTGTCTGAGAGTGATAGAGAGCGATAGTGTGTCAGAGAGTGTCAGAGATTGTCAGAGAGTTTTAGTGATTGTCTGAGAGTGTCATAGTGTGTCAGAGAGTGATAGAGATTGATTGAGAGTGATTGAGAGTGTCAGAGAGTGTCAGAGAGTGATGGAGAGTGTCAGAGAGTGGCACTGAGTGTCTGAGAGTGTCAGAGTGTGTCAGAGTGTGTCAGAGAGTGACAGAGAGTGAGAGAGAGGGTCAGAGAGTGTCAGAGAGTGTAAGAGAGTGTCAGAGAGTGACACTGAGTGTCTGAGAGTGTCAGAGTGTGCCAGATAGTGATTGAGAGTGTCAGAGAGTGATAGTGAGAGTCAGAGAGTGTCAGAGAGTGATAGTGAGTGTCAGAGAGTTTCAGAGAGTGACAGTGAGTGTCAGGGTGTGTCAGAGAGTGATAGTGAGTGTCAGAGAGTATCAGAGAGTGTCAGAGACTATCAGAGAGTGATAGTGAGTGTCAGAGAGTGATGGTGAGTGTCTGAGAGTGAGAGAGAGTGTCAGAGAGTGTCAGAGAGTGTCAGAGAGTGACACTGAGTGTCAGAGAGTGTCAGAGAGTGATGGAGAGTGTCTGTGAGTGTCTGAGAGTGTCAGAGAGTGTCAGAGAGTGATAGTGAGTGTCTGAGAGTGTCAGAGAGTGTCAGAGAGTGTCAGAGAGTGACAGTGAGTTTCAGAGAGTGACAGTGAGTGTCAGGGTGTGTCAGAGAGTGATAGTGAGTGTCAGAGAGTGTCAGAGAGTGATACTGAGTGTCAGAGAGAATCATAGAGTGATAGTGAGTGTCTGAGAGTGTCAGAGAGTGATAGAGAGTGTCAGAGAGTGTCAAAGAGTGTCAGAGAGTCATAGAGAGTGTCAGAGAGTGTCTGAGAGGTCAGAGAGTGGCAGAGAGTGTCAGAGAGTGTCAGAGAGTGATAGAGAGTGATAGAGAGTAATAGAGAGTGTGAGAGAGTGTCAGAGAGTGATAGAGAGCGATAGTGTGTCAGAGAGTGTCAGAGATTGTCAGAGAGTTTTAGTGATTGTCTGAGAGTGTCAGAGTGTGTCAGAGAGTGATAGAAATTGATTGAGAGTGATTGAGAGTGTCAGAGAGTGTCAGAGAGTGATGGAGAGTGTCAGCGAGTGGCACTGAGTGTCTGAGAGTGTCAGAGTGTGTCAGAGAGTGACAGAGAGTGATAGAGAGGGTCAGAGAGTGTCAGAGAGTGTAAGAGAGTGTCAGAGAGTGACACTGAGTGTCTGAGAGTGTCAGAGTGTGTCAGATAGTGATTGAGAGTGTCAGAGAGTGATAGAGAGAGTCAGAGAGTGTCAGAGAGTGTCAGAGATTGTCAGAGAGTGATAGTGTGCGTCAGAGAGTGATAGAGAGTGATAGAGAGTTTCAGAGAGTGTCAGAGAGTGATAGAGAGTGTCAGAGTGTGTCAGAGATTGATAGAGAGTGATAGAGAGTGTCAGAGAGTGTCAGAGAGTGATAGAGAGTGTCAGAGAGTGTCAGAGACTGTCAGAGAGTGATAGAGAGTGATAGAGAGTGATGGTGAGTGTCTGAGAGTGAGAGAGAGTGTCAGAGAGTGTCAGAGAGTGACACTGAGTGTCAGAGAGTGTCAGAGAGTGATGGAGAGTGTCTGTGAGTGTCTGAGAGTGTCAGAGAGTGTCAGAGAGTGATAGTGAGTGTCTGAGAGTTTCAGAGAGTGTCAGAGAGTCATAGAGAGCGATTGAGAGTGTCAGGGAGTGTCAGAGAGTGATAGTGAGTGTCAGAGAGTGTCAGAGAGTATCAGAGAGTGTCAGAGACTATCAGAGAGTGATAGTGAGTGTCAGAGAGTGATGGTGAGTGTCTGAGAGTGAGAGAGAGTGTCAGAGAGTGTCAGAGAGTGACACTGAGTGTCAGAGAGTGTCAGAGAGTGATGGAGAGTGTATGTGAGTGTCTGACAGTGTCAGAGCGTGTCAGAGAGTGATAGTGAGTGTCTGAGAGTTTCAGAGAGTGTCAGAGAGTGATAGAGAGCGATTGAGAGTGTCAGAGAGTGTCAGAGAGTGTCAGAGAGTGACAGTGAGTTTCAGAGAGTGACAGTGAGTGTCAGGGAGTGTCAGAGAGTGATAGTGAGAGTCAGAGAGTATCAGAGAGTGATACTGAGTGTCAGAGAGAATCAGAGAGTGATAGAGAGCGATAGTGTGTCAGAGAGTGTCAGAGATTGTCAGAGAGTTTTAGTGATTGTCTGAGAGTGTCAGAGTGTGTCAGAGAGTGATAGAGATTGATTGAGAGTGATTGAGAGTGTCAGAGAGTGTCAGAGAGTGATGGAGAGTGTCAGAGAGTGGCACTGAGTGTCTGAGAGTGTCAGAGTGTGTCAGAGAGTGACAGAGAGTGATAGAGAGGGTCAGAGAGTGTCAGAGAGTGCAAGAGAGTGTCAGAGAGTGACACTGAGTGTCAGAGAGTGTCAGAGTGTGTCAGATAGTGATTGAGAGTGTCAGAGAGTGATAGAGAGAGTCAGAGAGTGTCAGAGAGTGTCAGAGATTGTCAGAGAGTGATAGTGTGCGTCAGAGAGTGATAGAGAGTGATAGAGAGTGTCAGAGAGTGATAGAGAGTGTCAGAGAGTGTCAGAGAGTGATAGAGAGTGATAGAGAGTGTCAGAGAGTGTCAGAGAGTGATAGAGAGTGTCAGAGAGTGTCAGAGAGTGACAGTGAGTTTCAGAGAGTGATAGTGAGTGTCAGAGAGTGTCAGAGAGTGATACTGAGTGTCAGAGAGAATCAGAGAGTGATAGTGAGTGTCTGAGAGTATCAGAGAGTGATAGAGAGTGTCAGAGAGTGTCAAAGCGTGTCAGAGAGTCATAGAGAGTGTCAGAGAGTGTCTGAGAGGTCAGAGAGTGTCAGAGAGTGTCAGAGAGTGATAGAGAGTGATAGAGAGTAATAGAGAGTGTGAGAGAGTGTCAGAGAGTGATAGAGAGCGATAGTGTGTCAGAGAGTGTCAGAGATTGTCAGAGAGTTTTAGTGATTGTCTGAGAGTGTCAGAGTGTGTCAGAGAGTGATAGAAATTGATTGAGAGTGATTGAGAGTGTCAGATAGTGTCAGAGAGTGATGGAGAGTGTCAGCGAGTGGCACTGAGTGTCTGAGAGTGTCAGAGTGTGTCAGAGAGTGACAGAGAGTGATAGAGAGGGTCAGAGAGTGTCAGAGAGTGTAAGAGAGTGTCAGAGAGTGACACTGAGTGTCTGAGAGTGTCAGAGTGTGTCAGATAGTGATTGAGAGTGTCAGAGAGTGATAGAGAGAGTCAGAGATTGTCAGAGAGTGATAGTGTGCGTCAGAGAGTGATAGAGAGTGATAGAGAGTGTCAGAGAATGTCAGAGAGTGATAGAGAGTGTCAGAGAGTGTCAGAGATTGATAGAGAGTGATAGAGAGTGTCAGAGAGTGTCAGAGAGTGATAGAGAGTGTCAGAGAGTGTCAGAGAGTGATAGAGAGTGATGGTGAGTGTCTGAGAGTGAGAGAGAGTGTCAGAGAGTGTCAGAGAGTGACACTGAGTGTCAGAGAGTGTCAGAGAGTGATGGAGAGTGTCTGTGAGTGTCTGAGAGTGTCAGAGAGTGTCAGAGAGTGATAGTGAGTGTCTGAGAGTTTCAGAGAGTGTCAGAGAGTCATAGAGAGCGATTGAGAGTGTCAGGGAGTGTCAGAGAGTGATAGTGAGTGTCAGAGAGTGTCAGAGAGTATCAGAGAGTGTCAGAGACTATCAGAGAGTGATAGTGAGTGTCAGAGAGTGATGGTGAGTGTCTGAGAGTGAGAGAGAGTGTCAGAGAGTGTCAGAGAGTGTCAGAGAGTGACACTGAGTGTCAGAGAGTGTCAGAGAGTGATGGAGAGTGTCTGTGAGTGTCTGAGAGTGTCAGAGAGTGTCAGAGAGTGATAGTGAGTGTCTGAGAGTGTCAGAGAGTGTCAGAGAGTGATAGTGAGTGTCTGAGAGTGTCAGAGAGTGTCAGAGAGTGATAGTGAGTGTCAGAGAGTTTCAGAGAGCGACAGTGAGTGTCAGGGTGTGTCAGAGAGTGATAGTGAGTGTCAGAGAGTGCCAGAGAGTATCAGAGAGTGTCAGAGACTATCAGAGAGTGATAGTGAGTGTCAGAGAGTGATGGTGAGTGTCTGAGAGTGAGAGAGAGTGTCAGAGAGTGTCAGAGAGTGTCAGAGAGTGACACTGAGTGTCAGAGAGTGTCAGAGAGTGATGGAGAGTGTCTGTGAGTGTCTGAGAGTGTCAGAGAGTGTCAGAGAGTGATAGTGAGTGTCTGAGAGTGTCAGAGAGTGTCAGAGAGTGTCAGAGAGTGACAGTGAGTTTCAGAGAGTGACAGTGAGTGTCAGGGTGTGTCAGAGAGTGATAGTGAGTGTCAGAGAGTGTCAGAGAGTGATACTGAGTGTCAGAGAGAATCAGAGAGTGATAGTGAGTGTCTGAGAGTGTCAGAGAGTGATAGAGAGTGTCAGAGAGTGTCAAAGAGTGTCAGAGAGTCATAGAGAGTGTCAGAGAGTGTCTGAGAGGTCAGAGAGTGTCAGAGAGTGTCAGAGAGTGTCAGAGAGTGATAGAGAGTGATAGAGAGTAATAGAGAGTGTGAGAGAGTGTCAGAGAGTGATAGAGAGCGATAGTGTGTCAGAGAGTGTCAGAGATTGTCAGAGAGTTTTAGTGATTGTCTGAGAGTGTCAGAGTGTGTCAGAGAGTGATAGAAATTGATTGAGAGTGATTGAGAGTGTCAGAGAGTGTCAGAGAGTGATGGAGAGTGTCAGCGAGTGGCACTGAGTGTCTGAGAGTGTCAGAGTGTGTCAGAGAGTGACAGAGAGTGATAGAGATGGTCAGAGAGTGTCAGAGAGTGTAAGAGAGTGTCAGAGAGTGACACTGAGTGTCTGAGAGTGTCAGCGTGTGTCAGATAGTGATTGAGAGTGTCAGAGAGTGATAGAGAGAGTCAGAGAGTGTCAGAGAGTGTCAGAGATTGTCAGAGAGTGATAGTGTGCGTCAGAGAGTGATAGAGAGTGATAGAGAGTGTCAGAGAGTGTCAGAGAGTGATAGAGAGTGTCAGAGAGTGTCAGAGATTGATAGAGAGTGATAGAGAGTGTCAGAGAGTGTCAGAGAGTGATAGAGAGTGTCAGAGAGTGTCAGAGAGTGTCAGAGAGTGATAGAGAGTGATAGAGAGTGATGGTGAGTGTCTGAGAGTGAGAGAGAGTGTCAGAGAGTGTCAGAGAGTGACACTGAGTGTCAGAGAGTGTCAGAGAGTGATGGAGAGTGTCTGTGAGTGTCTGAGAGTGTCAGAGAGTGTCAGAGAGTGATAGTGAGTGTCTGAGAGTTTCAGAGAGTGTCAGAGAGTCATAGAGAGCGATTGAGAGTGTCAGGGAGTGTCAGAGAGTGATAGTGAGTGTCAGAGTGTGTCAGAGAGTATCAGAGAGTGTCAGAGACTATCAGAGAGTGATAGTGAGTGTCAGAGAGTGATGGTGAGTGTCTGAGAGTGAGAGAGAGTGTCAGAGAGTGTCAGAGAGTGTCAGAGAGTGACACTGAGTGTCAGAGAGTGTCAGAGAGTGATGGAGAGTGTCTGTGAGTGTCTGACAGTGTCAGAGAGTGTCAGAGAGTGATAGTGAGTGTCTGAGAGTTTCAGAGAGTGTCAGAGAGTGATAGAGAGCGATTGAGAGTGTCAGAGAGTGTCAGAGAGTGTCAGAGAGTGACAGTGAGTTTCAGAGAGTGACAGTGAGTGTCAGGGAGTGTCAGAGAGTGATAGTGAGTGTCAGAGAGTATCAGAGAGTGATACTGAGTGTCAGAGAGAATCAGAGAGTGATAGTGAGTGTCTGAGAGTGTCAGAGAGTGATAGAGAGTGTCAGAGAGTGTCAAAGAGTGTCAGAGAGTCATAGAGAGTGTCAGAGAGTGTCTGAGAGGTCAGAGAGTGTCAGAGAGTGTCAGAGAGTGTCAGAGAGTGATAGAGAGTGATAGAGAGTAATAGAGAGGGTGGGAGCGTGACAGAGAGTGATAGAGAGCGATAGTGTGTCAGAGAGTGTCAGAGATTGTCAGAGAGTTTTAGTGATTGTCTGAGAGTGTCAGAGTGTGTCAGAGAGTGATAGAGATTGATTGAGAGTGATTGAGAGTGTCAGAGAGTGTCAGAGAGTGATGGAGAGTGTCAGAGAGTGGCACTGAGTGTCTGAGAGTGTCAGAGTGTGTCAGAGAGTGACAGAGAGTGATAGAGAGGGTCAGAGAGTGTCAGAGAGTGCAAGAGAGTGTCAGAGAGTGACACTGAGTGTCAGAGAGTGTCAGAGTGTGTCAGATAGTGATTGAGAGTGTCAGAGAGTGATAGAGAGAGTCAGAGAGTGTCAGAGAGTGTCAGAGATTGTCAGAGAGTGATAGTGTGCGTCAGAGAGTGATAGAGAGTGATAGAGAGTGTCAGAGAGTGATAGAGAGTGTCAGAGAGTGTCAGAGAGTGATAGAGAGTGATAGAGAGTGTCAGAGAGTGTCAGAGAGTGATAGAGAGTGTCAGTGGGTGTCAGAGAGTGACAGTGAGTTTCAGAGAGTGACAGTGAGTGTCAGGGTGTGTCAGAGAGTGATAGTGAGTGTCAGAGAGTGTCAGAGAGTGATACTGAGTGTCAGAGAGAATCAGAGAGTGATAGTGAGTGTCTGAGAGTGTCAGAGAGTGATAGAGAGTGTCAGATAGTGTCAAAGCGTGTCAGAGAATCATAGAGAGTGTCAGAGAGTGTCTGAGAGGTCAGAGAGTGTCAGAGAGTGTCAGAGAAAGTCAGAGAGTGATAGAGAGTGATAGAGAGTAATAGAGAGTGTGAGAGAGTGTCAGAGAGTGATAGAGAGCGATAGTGTGTCAGAGAGTGTCAGAGATTGTCAGAGAGTTTTAGTGATTGTCTGAGAGTGTCAGAGTGTGTCAGAGAGTGATAGAAATTGATTGAGAGTGATTGAGAGTGTCAGATAGTGTCAGAGAGTGATGGAGAGTGTCAGCGAGTGGCACTGAGTGTCTGAGAGTGTCAGAGTGTGTCAGAGAGTGAAAGAGAGTGATAGAGAGGGTCAGAGAGTGTCAGAGAGTGTAAGAGAGTGTCAGAGAGTGACACTGAGTGTCTGAGAGTGTCAGAGTGTGTCAGATAGTGATTGAGAGTGTCAGAGAGTGATAGAGAGAGTCAGAGAGTGTCAGAGATTGTCAGAGAGTGATAGTGTGCGTCAGAGAGTGATAGAGAGTGATAGAGAGTGTCAGAGAGTGTCAGAGAGTGATAGAGAGTGTCAGAGAGTGTCAGAGATTGATAGAGTGTGATAGAGAGTGTCAGAGAGTGTCAGAGAGTGATAGAGAGTGTCAGAGAGTGTCAGAGAGTGATAGAGAGTGATGGTGAGTGTCTGAGAGTGAGAGAGAGTGTCAGAGAGTGTCAGAGAGTGACACTGAGTGTCAGAGAGTGTCAGAGAGTGATGGAGAGTGTCTGTGAGTGTCTGAGAGTGTCAGAGAGTGTCAGAGAGTGATAGTGAGTGTCTGAGAGTTTCAGAGAGTGTCAGAGAGTCATAGAGAGCGATTGAGAGTGTCAGGGAGTGTCAGAGAGTGACAGTGAGTGTCAGAGAGTGTCAGAGAGTATCAGAGAGTGTCAGAGACTATCAGAGAGTGATAGTGAGTGTCAGAGAGTGATGGTGAGTGTCTGAGAGTGAGAGAGAGTGTCAGAGAGTGTCAGAGAGTGTCAGAGAGTGACACTGAGTGTCAGAGAGTGTCAGAGAGTGATGGAGAGTGTCTGTGAGTGTCTGAGAGTGTCAGAGAGTGTCAGAGAGTGATAGTGAGTGTCTGAGAGTTTCAGAGAGTGTCAGAGAGTGATAGAGAGCGATTGAGAGTGTCAGAGAGTGTCAGAGAGTGTCAGAGAGTGACAGTGAGTTTCAGAGAGTGACAGTGATTGTCAGGGAGTGTCAGAGAGTGATAGTGAGTGTCAGAGAGTGTCAGAGAGCGATACTGAGTGTCAGAGAGAATCAGAGAGTGATAGTGAGTGTCTGAGAGTGTCAGAGAGTGATAGAGAGTGTCAGAGAGTGTCAAAGAGTGTCAGAGAGTCATAGAGAGTGTCAGAGAGTGTCTGAGAGGTCAGAGGGTGTCGGAGAGTGTCAGAGAGTGATAGAGAGTGATAGAGAGTAATAGAGAGTGTAAGAGCGTGTCAGAGAGTGATAGAGAGCGATAGTGTGTCAGAGAGTGTCAGAGATTGTCAGAGAGTTTTAGTGATTGTCTGAGAGTGTCAGAGTGTGTCAGAGAGTGATAGAGATTGATTGAGAGTGATTGAGAGTGTCAGAGAGTGTCAGAGAGTGATGGAGAGTGTCAGAGAGTGGCACTGAGTGTCTGAGAGTGTCAGAGTGTGTCAGAGAGTGACAGAGAGTGATAGAGAGGGTCAGAGAGGGTCAGAGAGTGCAAGAGAGTGTCAGAGAGTGACACTGAGTGTCAGAGAGTGTCAGAGTGTGTCAGATAGTGATTGAGAGTGTCAGAGAGTGATAGAGAGAGTCAGAGAGTGTCAGAGAGTGTCAGAGATTGTCAGAGAGTGATAGTGTGCGTCAGAGAGTGATAGAGAGTGATAGAGAGTGTCAGAGAGTGATAGAGAGTGTCAGAGAGTGTCAGAGAGTGATAGAGAGTGATAGAGAGTGTCACAGAGTGTCAGAGAGTGATAGAGAGTGTCAGAGAGTGTCAGAGAGTGATCGAGAGTGATAGAGAGTGTCAGAGAGTGATAAAGAGTGTCAGAGAGTGTCAGAGAGTGATAGAGAGTGATAGAGAGTGTCAGAGAGTGTCAGAGAGTGATAGAGAGTGTCAGAGAGTGTCAGAGAGTGATCGAGAGTGATAGAGAGTGTCAGAGAGTGTCAGAGAGTGACACTGAGTGTCAGAGAGTGTCAGAGAGTGATGGAGAGTGTCTGTGAGTGTCTGAGAGTGTCATAGAGTGTCAGAGAGTGATAGTGAGCGTCTGAGAGTTTCAGAGAGTTTCAGAGATTGATAGAAAGCGATTGAGAGTGTCAGAGAGTGTCAGAGAGTGATAGAGAGTGTCAGAGAGTGTCAGAGAGTGATAGTGAGTGTCTGTGAGTGTCTGAGAGTGTCAGAGAGTGTCAGAGAGAGTGATAGGGAGCGATTGAGAGTGTCAGAGAGTGTCAGAGAGTGACAGTGAGTGTCAGAGAGCGACAGTGAGTGTCAGGGAGTGTCAGAGAGTGATAGTGAGTGTCAGAGAGTGCCAGAGAGTATCAGAGAGTGTCAGAGACTATCAGAGAGTGATAGTGAGTGTCAGAGAGTGATGGTGAGTGTCTGAGAGTGAGAGAGAGTGTCAGAGAGTGTCAGAGAGTGTCAGAGAGTGACACTGAGTGTCAGAGAGTGTCAGAGAGTGATGGAGAGTGTCTGTGAGTGTCTGAGAGTGTCAGAGAGTGTCAGAGAGTGATAGTGAGTGTCTGAGAGTTTCAGAGAGTGTCAGAGAGTGATAGAGAGCGATTGAGAGTGTCAGAGAGTGTCAGAGAGTGTCAGAGAGTGACAGTGAGTTTCAGAGAGTGACAGTGAGTGTCAGGGTGTGTCAGAGAGTGATAGTGAGTGTCAGAGAGTGATACTGAGTGTCAGAGAGAATCAGAGAGTGATAGTGAGTGTCTGAGAGTGTCAGAGAGTGATAGAGAGTGTCAGAGAGTGTCAAAGAGTGTCAGAGAGTCATAGAGAGTGTCAGAGAGTGTCTGAGAGGTCAGAGAGTGTCAGAGAGTGTCAGAGAGTGTCAGAGAGTGATAGAGAGTGATAGAGAGTAATAGAGAGTGTGAGAGAGTGTCAGAGAGTGATAGAGAGCGATAGTGTGTCAGAGAGTGTCAGAGATTGTCAGAGAGTTTTAGTGATTGTCTGAGAGTGTCAGAGTGTGTCAGAGAGTGATAGAGATTGATTGAGAGTGATTGAGAGTGTCAGAGAGTGTCAGAGAGTGATGGAGAGTGTCAGAGAGTGGCACTGAGTGTCTGAGAGTGTCAGAGTGTGTCAGAGAGTGACAGAGAGTGTAAGAGAGTGTCAGAGAGTGACACTGAGTGTCTGAGAGTGTCAGAGTGTGTCAGATAGTGATTGAGAGTGTCAGAGAGTGATAGAGAGAGTCAGAGAGTGTCAGAGAGTGTCAGAGATTGTCAGAGAGTGATAGTGTGCGTCAGAGAGTGATAGAGAGTGATAGAGAGTGTCAGAGAGTGTCAGAGAGTGATAGAGAGTGTCAGAGAGTGTCAGAGATTGATAGAGAGTGATAGAGAGTGTCAGAGAGTGTCAGAGAGTGATAGAGAGTGTCAGAGAGTGTCAGAGAGTGATAGAGAGTGATAGAGAGTGATGGTGAGTGTCTGAGAGTGAGAGAGAGTGTCAGAGAGTGTCAGAGAGTGACACTGATTGTCAGAGAGTGTCAGAGAGTGTCAGAGAGTGATAGTGAGTGTCTGAGAGTTTCAGAGAGTGTCAGAGAGTGATAGAGAGCGATTGCGAGTGTCAGGGAGTGTCAGAGAGTGATAGTGAGTGTCAGAGAGTGTCAGAGAGTATCAGAGATTGTCAGAGACTATCAGAGAGTGATAGTGAGTGTCAGAGAGTGATGGTGAGTGTCTGAGAGTGAGAGAGAGTGTCAGAGAGTGTCAGAGATTGATAGAGAGTGTCAGAGATTGTCAAAGAGGGTCAGAGAGTCAGAGAGAGTGTCAGAGAGTGTCTGAGAGGTCAGAGAGTGTCAGAGAGTGTCAGAGAGTGATAGAGAGTGATAGAGAGTAATAGAGAGCGTGAGAGAGTGTCAGAGAGTGATAGAGAGCGATAGTGTGTCAGAGAGTGTCAGAGATTGTCAGAGAGTTTTAGTGATTGTCTGAGATTGTCAGAGTGTGTCAGAGAGTGATAGAGATTGATTGAGAGTGATTGAGAGTGTCAGAGAGTGTCAGAGAGTGATAGAGAGTGTCAGAGAGTGGCACTGAGTGATAGAGAGGGTCAGAGAGTGTCAGAGAGTGGCAGAGAGTGTCAGAGAGTGACACTGAGTGTCAGAGAGTGTCAGAGTGTGTCAGATAGTGATTGAGAGTGTCAGAGAGTGATAGAGAGAGTCAGAGAGTGTCAGAGAGTGTCAGAGATTGTCAGAGAGTGATAGTGTGCGTCAGAGAGTGATAGAGAGTGATAGAGAGTGTCAGAGAGTGATAGAGAGTGTCAGAGAGTGTCAGAGAGTGATAGAGAGTGATAGAGAGTGTCAGAGAGTGTCAGAGAGTGATAGAGAGTGTCAGAGAGTGTCAGAGAGTGATAGAGAGTGTCAGAGAGTGTCAGAGAGTGACACTGAGTGTCAGAGAGTGTCAGAGAGTGATGGAGAGTGTCTGTGAGTGTCTGAGAGTGTCATAGAGTGTCAGAGAGTGATAGTGAGCGTCTGAGAGTTTCAGAGAGTTTCAGAGATTGATAGAAAGCGATTGAGAGTGTCAGAGAGTGTCAGAGAGTGATAGAGAGTGTCAGAGAGTGTCAGAGAGTGATAGTGAGTGTCTGTGAGTGTCTGAGAGTGTCAGAGAGTGTCAGAGAGAGTGATAGGGAGCGATTGAGAGTGTCAGAGAGTGTCAGAGAGTGACAGTGAGTGTCAGAGAGTGACAGTGAGTGTCAGGGAGTGTCAGAGAGTGATAGTGAGTGTCAGAGAGTGCCAGAGAGTATCAGAGAGTGTCAGAGACTATCAGAGAGTGATAGTGAGTGTCAGAGAGTGATGGTGAGTGTCTGAGAGTGACAGAGAGTGTCAGAGAGTGACACTGAGTGTCAGAGAGTGTCAGAGAGTGATGGAGAGTGTCTGTGAGTGTCTGAGAGTGTCAGAGAGTGTCAGAGAGTGATAGTGAGTGTCTGAGAGTTTCAGAGAGTGTCAGAGAGTGATAGAGAGCGATTGAGAGTGTCAGAGAGTGTCAGAGAGTGTCAGAGAGTGACAGTGAGTTTCAGAGAGTGACAGTGAGTGTCAGGGTGTGTCAGAGAGTGATAGTGAGTGTCAGAGAGTGTCAGAGAGTGATACTGAGTGTCAGAGAGAATCAGAGAGTGATAGTGAGTGTCTGAGAGTGTCAGAGAGTGTCAGAGAGAGTGATAGGGAGCGATTGAGAGTGTCAGAGAGTGTCAGAGAGTGACAGTGAGTGTCAGAGAGTGACAGTGAGTGTCAGGGAGTGTCAGAGAGTGATAGTGAGTGTCAGAGAGTGCCAGAGAGTATCAGAGAGTGTCAGAGACTATCAGAGAGTGATAGTGAGTGTCAGAGAGTGATGGTGAGTGTCTGAGAGTGAGAGAGAGTGTCAGAGAGTGTCAGAGAGTGTCAGAGAGTGACACTGAGTGTCAGAGAGTGTCAGAGAGTGATGGAGAGTGTCTGTGAGTGTCTGAGAGTGTCAGAGAGTGTCAGAGAGTGATAGTGAGTGTCTGAGAGTTTCAGAGAGTGTCAGAGAGTGATAGAGAGCGATTGAGAGTGTCAGAGAGTGTCAGAGAGTGTCAGAGAGTGACAGTGAGTTTCAGAGAGTGACAGTGAGTGTCAGGGTGTGTCAGAGATTGATAGTGAGTGTCAGAGAGTGTCAGAGAGTGATACTGAGTGTCAGAGAGAATCAGAGAGTGATAGTGAGTGTCTGAGAGTGTCAGAGAGTGTCAGAGAGAGTGATAGGGAGCGCTTGAGAGTGTCAGAGAGTGTCAGAGAGTGACAGTGAGTGTCAGAGAGTGACAGTGAGTGTCAGAGAGTGATGGTGAGTGTCTGAGAGTGAGAGAGAGTGTCAGAGAGTGTCAGTGAGTGTCAGAGAGTGACACTGAGTGTCAGAGAGTGTCAGAGAGTGATGGAGAGTGTCTGTGAGTGTCTGAGAGTGTCAGAGAGTGTCAGAGAGTGATAGTGAGTGTCAGAGAGTTTCAGAGAGTGTCAGAGAGTGATAGAGAGCGATTGAGAGTGTCAGAGAGTGTCAGAGAGTGACAGTGAGTTTCAGAGAGTGACAGTGAGTGTCAGGGTGTGTCAGAGAGTGATAGTGAGTGTCAGAGAGTGTCAGAGAGTGATACTGAGTGTCAGAGAGAATCAGAGAGTGATAGTGAGTGTCTGAGAGTGTCAGAGAGTGTTAGAGAGTGTCAGAGAGTGTCAAAGAGTGTCAGAGAGTCATAGAGAGTGTCAGAGAGTGTCTGAGAGGTCAGAGAGTGTCAGAGAGTGTCAGAGAGTGTCAGAGAGTGATAGAGAGTGATAGAGAGTAATAGAGAGTGTGAGAGAGTGTCAGAGAGTGATAGAGAGCGATAGTGTGTCAGAGAGTGTCAGAGATTGTCAGAGAGTTTTAATGATTGTCTGAGAGTGTCTGAGAGTGTCAGAGAGTGATAGAGATTGATTGAGAGTGATTGAGAGTGTCAGAGAGTGTCAGAGAGTGATGGAGAGTGTCAGAGAGTGGCACTGAGTGTCTGAGAGTGTCAGAGTGTGTCAGAGAGTGACAGAGAGTGATAGAGAGGGTCAGAGAGTATCAGAGAGTGTAAGAGAGTGTCAGAGAGTTACACTGAGTGTCTGAGAGTGTCAGAGTGTGTCAGATAGTGATTGAGAGTGTCAGAGAGTGATAGAGAGAGTCAGAGAGTGTCAGAGAGTGTCAGAGATTGTCAGAGAGTGATAGTGTGCGTCAGAGAGTGATAGAGAGTGATAGAGAGTGTCAGAGAGTGTCAGAGAGTGATAGAGAGTGTCAGAGAGTGTCAGAGATTGATAGAGAGTGATAGAGAGTGTCAGAGAGTGTCAGAGAGTGATAGAGAGTGTCAGAGAGTGTCAGAGCGTGATAGAGAGTGATAGAGAGTGATGGTGAGTGTCTGAGAGTGAGAGAGAGTGTCAGAGAGTGTCAGAGAGTGACACTGAGTGTCAGAGAGTGTCAGAGAGTGATGGAGAGTGTCTGTGAGTGTCTGAGAGTGTCAGAGAGTGTCAGAGAGTGACACTGAGTGTCTGAGAGTTTCAGAGAGTGTCAGAGAGTCATAGAGAGCGATTGAGAGTGTCAGGGAGTGTCAGAGAGTGATAGTGAGTGTCAGAGAGTGTCAGAGAGTATCAGAGAGTGTCAGAGACTATCAGAGAGTGATAGTGAGTGTCAGAGAGTGATGGTGAGTGTCTGAGAGTGAGAGAGAGTGTCAGAGAGTGTCAGAGAGTGTCAGAGAGTGACACTGAGTGTCAGAGAGTGTCAGAGAGTGATGGAGAGTGTCTGTGAGTGTCTGAGAGTGTCAGAGAGTGTCAGAGAGTGATACTGAGTGTCTGTGAGTGTCTGAGAGTGTCAGAGAGTGTCAGAGAGTGATAGTGAGTGTCAGAGAGTTTCAGAGAGTGTCAGAGAGTGATAGAGAGCGATTGAGAGTGTCAGAGAGTGTCAGAGAGTGACAGTGAGTTTCAGAGAGTGACAGTGAGTGTCAGAGAGTGCCAGAGAGTATCAGAGAGTGTCAGAGACTATCAGAGAGTGATAGAGAGTGTCAGAGAGTGTCAAAGAGTGTCAGAGAGTCATAGAGAGTGTCAGAGAGTGTCTGAGAGGTCAGAGAGTGTCAGAGAGTGTCAGAGAGTGTCAGAGAGTGATAGAGAGTGATAGAGAGTAATAGAGAGTGTGAGAGCGTGTCAGAGAGTGATAGAGAGCGATAGTGTGTCAGAGAGTGTCAGAGATTGTCAGAGAGTTTTAGTGATTGTCTGAGAGTGTCAGAGTGTGTCAGAGAGTGATAGAGATTGATTGAGAGTGATTGAGAGTGTCAGAGAGTGTCAGAGAGTGATGGAGAGTGTCAGAGAGTGGCACTGAGTGTCTGAGAGTGTCAGAGTGTGTCAGAGAGTGACAGAGAGTGATAGAGAGGGTCAGAGAGTGTCAGAGAGTGCAAGAGAGTGTCAGAGAGTGACACTGAGTGTCATAGAGTGTCAGAGTGTGTCAGATAGTGATTGAGAGTGTCAGAGAGTGATAGAGAGAGTCAGAGAGTATCAGAGAGTGTCAGAGATTGTCAGAGAGTGATAGTGTGCGTCAGAGAGTGATAGAGAGTGATAGAGAGTGTCAGAGAGTGATAGTGTCAGAGAGTGTCATAGAGTGATAGAGAGTGATAGAGAGTGTCAGAGAGTGTCAGAGAGTGATAGAGAGTGTCAGAGAGTGTCAGAGAGTGATCGAGAGTGATAGAGAGTGTCAGAGAGTGTCAGAGAGTGACACTGAGTGTCAGAGAGTGTCAGAGAGTGATGGAGAGTGTCTGTGAGTGTCTGAGAGTGTCATAGAGTGTCAGAGAGTGATAGTGAGCGTCTGAGAGTTTCAGAGAGTTTCAGAGATTGATAGAAAGCGATTGAGAGTGTCAGAGAGTGTCAGAGAGTGATAGAGAGTGTCAGAGAGTGATAGTGAGTGTCTGTGAGTGTCTGAGAGTGTCAGAGAGTGTCAGAGAGAGTGATAGGGAGCGATTGAGAGTGTCAGAGAGTGTCAGAGAGTGACAGTGAGTGTCAGAGAGTGACAGTGAGTGTCAGAGAGTGTCAGAGAGTGATAGTGAGTGTCAGAGAGTGCCAGAGAGTATCAGAGAGTGTCAGAGACTATCAGAGAGTGATAGTGAGTGTCAGAGAGTGATGGTGAGTGTCTGAGAGTGAGAGAGAGTGTCAGAAAGTGTCAGAGAGTGTCAGAGAGTGCCACTGAGTGTCAGAGAGTGTCAGAGAGTGATGGAGAGTGTCTGTGAGTGTCTGAGAGTGTCAGAGAGTGTCAGAGAGTGATAGTGAGTGTCTGAGAGTTTCAGAGAGTGTCAGAGAGTGATAGAGAGCGATTGAGAGTGTCAGAGAGTGTCAGAGAGTGTCAGAGAGTGACAGTGAGTTTCAGAGAGTGACAGTGAGTGTCAGGGTGTGTCAGAGAGTGATAGTGAGTGTCAGAGAGTGTCAGAGAGTGATACTGAGTGTCAGAGAGAATCAGAGAGTGATAGTGAGTGTCTGAGAGTGTCAGAGAGTGATAGAGAGTGTCAGAGAGTGTCAAAGAGTGTCAGAGAGTCATAGAGAGTGTCAGAGAGTGTCTGAGAGGTCAGAGAGTGTCAGAGAGTGTCAGAGAGTGTCAGAGAGTGATAGAGAGTGATAGAGAGTAATAGAGAGTGTGAGAGAGTGTCAGAGAGTGATAGAGAGCGATAGTGTGTCAGAGAGTGTCAGAGATTGTCAGAGAGTTTTAGTGATTGTCTGAGAGTGTCAGAGTGTGTCAGAGAGTGATAGAGATTGATTGAGAGAGATTGAGAGTGTCAGAGAGTGTCAGAGAGTGATGGAGAGTGTCAGAGAGTGGCACTGAGTGTCTGAGAGTGTCAGAGTGTGTCAGAGAGTGACAGAGAGTGATAGAGAGGGTCAGAGAGTGTCAGAGAGTGTAAGAGAGTGTCAGAGAGTGACACTGAGTGTCTGAGAGTGTCAGAGTGTGTCAGATAGTGATTGAGAGTGTCAGAGAGTGATAGAGAGAGTCAGAGAGTGTCAGAGAGTGTCAGAGATTGTCAGAGAGTGATAGTGTGCGTCAGAGAGTGATAGAGAGTGATAGAGAGTGTCAGAGAGTGTCAGAGAGTGATAGAGAGTGTCAGAGAGTGTCAGAGATTGATAGAGAGTGATAGAGAGTGTCAGAGAGTGTCAGAGAGTGATAGAGAGTGTCAGAGAGTGTCAGAGAGTGATAGAGAGTGATAGAGAGTGATGGTGAGTGTCTGAGAGTGAGAAAGAGTGTCAGAGAGTGTCAGAGAGTGACACTGAGTGTCAGAGAGTGTCAGAGAGTGATGGAGAGTGTCTGTGAGTGTCTGAGAGTGTCAGAGAGTGTCAGAGAGTGATAGTGAGTGTCTGAGAGTTTCAGAGAGTGTCAGAGAGTGATAGAGAGCGATTGAGAGTGTTAGGGAGTGTCAGAGAGTGATAGTGAGTGTCAGAGAGTGTCAGAGAGTATCAGAGAGTGTCAGAGACTATCAGAGAGTGATAGTGAGTGTCAGAGAGTGATGGTGAGTGTCTGAGAGTGAGAGAGAGTGTCAGAGAGTGGCAGAGAGTGTCAGAGAGTGACACTGAGTGTCAGAGAGTGTCAGAGAGTGATGGAGAGTGTCTGTGAGTGTCTGAGAGTGTCAGAGAGTGTCAGAGAGTGATAGTGAGTGTCAGAGAATGATGGTGAGTGTCTGAGAGTGAGAGAGAGTGTCAGAGAGTGGCACTGAGTGTCTGAGAGTGTCAGAGTGTGTCAGAGAGTGACAGAGAGTGATAGATAGTGTCAGAGAGTGTCAGAGAGTGTAAGAGAGTGTCAGAGAGTGACACTGAGTGTCAGAGAGTGTCAGAGTGTGTCAGATAGTGATTGAGAGTGTCAGAGAGTGATAGAGAGAGTCAGAGAGTGTCAGAGAGTGTCAGAGATTGTCAGAGAGTGATAGTGTGCGTCAGAGAGTGATAGAGAGTGATAGAGAGTGTCAGAGAGTGATAGAGAGTGTCAGAGAGTGTCAGAGAGTGATAGAGAGTGATGGGGAGTGTCAGATAGTGTCAGAGAGTGATAGAGAGTGTCAGAGAGTGTCAGAGAGTGATCGAGAGTGATAGAGAGTGTCAGAGAGTGTCAGAGAGTGACACTGAGTGTCAGAGAGTGTCAGAGAGTGATGGAGAGTGTCTGTGAGTGTCTGAGAGTGTCATAGAGTGTCAGAGAGTGATAGTGAGTGTCTGAGAGTTTCAGAGAGTGTCAGAGATTGATAGAAAGCGATTGAGAGTGTCAGAGAGTGTCAGAGAGTGATAGAGAGTGTCAGAGAGTGTCAGAGAGTGATAGTGAGTGTCAGAGAGTGTCAGAGAGTGGTAGTGAGAGTCAGAGAGTGATAGAGAGTGTCAGAGAGTGTCAGAGAGTGATCGAGAGTGATAGAGAGTGTCAGAGAGTGTCACTGAGTGTCAGAGAGTGTCAGAGAGTGATGGAGAGTGTCTGTGAGTGTCTGAGAGTGTCATAGAGTGTCCGAGAGTGATAGTGAGTGTCTGAGAGTTTCAGAGAGTGTCAGAGATTGATAGAAAGCGATTGAGAGTGTCAGAGAGTGTCAGAGAGTGATAGAGAGTGTCAGAGTGTCAGAGAGTGATAGTGAGTGTCTGTGAGTGTCTGAGAGTGTCAGAGAGTGTCAGAGAGAGTGATAGGGAGCGATTGAGAGTGTCAGAGAGTGTCAGAGAGTGACAGTGAGTGTCAGAGAGTGACAGTGAGTGTCAGGGAGTGTCAGGGAGTGATGGTGAGTGTCTGAGAGTGAGAGAGAGTGTCAGAGAGTGTCAGAGAGTGACACTGAGTGTCAGAGAGTGTCAGAGAGTGATGGAGAGTGTCTGTGAGTGTCTGAGAGTGTCAGAGAGTGTCAGAGAGTGATAGTGAGTGTCTGAGAGTTTCAGAGAGTGTCAGAGAGTGATAGAGAGCGATTGAGAGTGTCAGGGAGTTTCAGAGAGTGATAGAGAGTGTCAGAGAGTGTCAGAGATTGATAGAGATTGATAGAGAGTGTCAGAGAGTGTCAGAGAGTGATAGAGAGTGTCAGAGAGTGTCAGAGATTGATAGAGAGTGATAGAGAGTGTCAGAGAGTGTCAGAGAGTGATAGAGAGTGTCAGAGAGTGTCAGAGAGTGATAGAGAGTGATAGAGAGTGATGGTGAGTGTCTGAGAGTGAGAGAGAGTGTCAGAGAGTGTCAGAGAGTGACACTGATTGTCAGAGAGTGTCAGAGAGTGATGGAGAGTGTCTGTGAGTGTCTGAGAGTGTCAGAGAGTGTCAGAGAGTGATAGTGAGTGTCTGAGAGTTTCAGAGAGTGTCAGAGAGTGATAGAGAGCGATTGAGAGTGTCAGGGAGTGTCAGAGAGTGATAGTGAGTGTCAGAGAGTGTCAGAGAGTATCAGAGAGTGTCAGAGACTATCAGAGAGTGATAGTGAGTGTCAGAGAGTGATGGTGAGTGTCTGAGAGTGAGAGAGAGTGTCAGAGAGTGTCAGAGATTGATAGAGAGTGTCAGAGATTGTCAAAGAGGGTCAGAGAGTCAGAGAGAGTGTCAGAGAGTGTCTGAGAGGTCAGAGAGTGTCAGAGAGTGTCAGAGAGTGATAGAGAGTGATAGAGAGTAATAGAGAGCGTGAGAGAGTGTCAGAGAGTGATAGAGAGCGATAGAGTGTCAGAGAGTGTCAGAGATTGTCAGAGAGTTTTAGTGATTGTCTGAGATTGTCAGAGTGTGTCAGAGAGTGATAGAGATTGATTGAGAGTGATTGAGAGTGTCAGAGAGTGTCAGAGAGTGATAGAGAGTGTCAGAGAGTGGCACTGAGTGATAGAGAGGGTCAGAGAGTGTCAGAGAGTGGCAGAGAGTGGCAGAGAGTGACACTGAGTGTCAGAGAGTGTCAGAGTGTGTCAGATAGTGATTGAGAGTGTCAGAGAGTGATAGAGAGAGTCAGAGAGTGTCAGAGAGTGTCAGAGATTGTCAGAGAGTGATAGTGTGCGTCAGAGAGTGATAGAGAGTGATAGAGAGTGTCAGAGAGTGATAGAGAGTGTCAGAGAGTGTCAGAGAGTGATAGAGAGTGATAGAGAGTGTCAGAGAGTGTCAGAGAGTGATAGAGAGTGTCAGAGAGTGTCAGAGAGTGATAGAGAGTGTCAGAGAGTGTCAGAGAGTGACACTGAGTGTCAGAGAGTGTCAGAGAGTGATGGAGAGTGTCTGTGAGTGTCTGAGAGTGTCATAGAGTGTCAGAGAGTGATAGTGAGCGTCTGAGAGTTTCAGAGAGTTTCAGAGATTGATAGAAAGCGATTGAGAGTGTCAGAGAGTGTCAGAGAGTGATAGAGAGTGTCAGAGAGTGTCAGAGAGTGATAGTGAGTGTCTGTGAGTGTCTGAGAGTGTCAGAGAGTGTCAGAGAGAGTGATAGGGAGCGATTGAGAGTGTCAGAGAGTGTCAGAGAGTGACAGTGAGTGTCAGAGAGTGACAGTGAGTGTCAGGGAGTGTCAGAGAGTGATAGTGAGTGTCAGAGAGTGCCAGAGAGTATCAGAGAGTGTCAGAGACTATCAGAGAGTGATAGTGAGTGTCAGAGAGTGATGGTGAGTGTCTGAGAGTGAGAGAGAGTGTCAGAGAGTGTCAGAGAGTGTCAGAGAGTGACACTGAGTGTCAGAGAGTGTCAGAGAGTGATGGAGAGTGTCTGTGAGTGTCTGAGAGTGTCAGAGAGTGTCAGAGAGTGATAGTGAGTGTCTGAGAGTTTCAGAGAGTGTCAGAGAGTGATAGAGAGCGATTGAGAGTGTCAGAGAGTGTCAGAGAGTGTCAGAGAGTGACAGTGAGTTTCAGAGAGTGACAGTGAGTGTCAGGGTGTGTCAGAGAGTGATAGTGAGTGTCAGAGAGTGTCAGAGAGTGATACTGAGTGTCAGAGAGAATCAGAGAGTGATAGTGAGTGTCTGAGAGTGTCAGAGAGTGTCAGAGAGAGTGATAGGGAGCGATTGAGAGTGTCAGAGAGTGTCAGAGAGTGACAGTGAGTGTCAGAGAGTGACAGTGAGTGTCAGGGAG
The DNA here is from genome assembly GCF_036365525.1 of Heterodontus francisci. Classification (NCBI taxonomy): domain Eukaryota; kingdom Metazoa; phylum Chordata; class Chondrichthyes; order Heterodontiformes; family Heterodontidae; genus Heterodontus; species Heterodontus francisci. Next base: position 26,496,086 of record NC_090415.1, on the reverse strand, counting down.
TGTCAGAGAGTGATAGTGAGTGTCAGAGAGTGCCAGAGAGTATCAGAGAGTGTCAGAGACTATCAGAGAGTGATAGTGAGTGTCAGAGAGTGATGGTGAGTGTCTGAGAGTGAGAGAGAGTGTCAGAGAGTGTCAGAGAGTGTCAGAGAGTGACACTGAGTGTCAGAGAGTGTCAGAGAGTGATGGAGAGTGTCTGTGAGTGTCTGAGAGTGTCAGAGAGTGTCAGAGAGTGATAGTGAGTGTCTGAGAGTTTCAGAGAGTGTCAGAGAGTGATAGAGAGCGATTGAGAGTGTCAGAGAGTGTCAGAGAGTGTCAGAGAGTGACAGTGAGTTTCAGAGAGTGACAGTGAGTGTCAGGGTGTGTCAGAGAGTGATAGTGAGTGTCAGAGAGTGTCAGAGAGTGATACTGAGTGTCAGAGAGAATCAGAGAGTGATAGTGAGTGTCTGAGAGTGTCAGAGAGTGTCAGAGAGAGTGATAGGGAGCGCTTGAGAGTGTCAGAGAGTGTCAGAGAGTGACAGTGAGTGTCAGAGAGTGACAGTGAGTGTCAGAGAGTGATGGTGAGTGTCTGAGAGTGAGAGAGAGTGTCAGAGAGTGTCAGTGAGTGTCAGAGAGTGACACTGAGTGTCAGAGAGTGTCAGAGAGTGATGGAGAGTGTCTGTGAGTGTCTGAGAGTGTCAGAGAGTGTCAGAGAGTGATAGTGAGTGTCAGAGAGTTTCAGAGAGTGTCAGAGAGTGATAGAGAGCGATTGAGAGTGTCAGAGAGTGTCAGAGAGTGACAGTGAGTTTCAGAGAGTGACAGTGAGTGTCAGGGTGTGTCAGAGAGTGATAGTGAGTGTCAGAGAGTGTCAGAGAGTGATACTGAGTGTCAGAGAGAATCAGAGAGTGATAGTGAGTGTCTGAGAGTGTCAGAGAGTGTTAGAGAGTGTCAGAGAGTGTCAAAGAGTGTCAGAGAGTCATAGAGAGTGTCAGAGAGTGTCTGAGAGGTCAGAGAGTGTCAGAGAGTGTCAGAGAGTGTCAGAGAGTGATAGAGAGTGATAGAGAGTAATAGAGAGTGTGAGAGAGTGTCAGAGAGTGATAGAGAGCGATAGTGTGTCAGAGAGTGTCAGAGATTGTCAGAGAGTTTTAATGATTGTCTGAGAGTGTCTGAGTGTGTCAGAGAGTGATAGAGATTGATTGAGAGTGATTGAGAGTGTCAGAGAGTGTCAGAGAGTGATGGAGAGTGTCAGAGAGTGGCACTGAGTGTCTGAGAGTGTCAGAGTGTGTCAGAGAGTGACAGAGAGTGATAGAGAGGGTCAGAGAGTGTCAGAGAGTGTAAGAGAGTGTCAGAGAGTTACACTGAGTGTCTGAGAGTGTCAGAGTGTGTCAGATAGTGATTGAGAGTGTCAGAGAGTGATAGAGAGAGTCAGAGAGTGTCAGAGAGTGTCAGAGATTGTCAGAGAGTGATAGTGTGCGTCAGAGAGTGATAGAGAGTGATAGAGAGTGTCAGAGAGTGTCAGAGAGTGATAGAGAGTGTCAGAGAGTGTCAGAGATTGATAGAGAGTGATAGAGAGTGTCAGAGAGTGTCAGAGAGTGATAGAGAGTGTCAGAGAGTGTCAGAGCGTGATAGAGAGTGATAGAGAGTGATGGTGAGTGTCTGAGAGTGAGAGAGAGTGTCAGAGAGTGTCAGAGAGTGACACTGAGTGTCAGAGAGTGTCAGAGAGTGATGGAGAGTGTCTGTGAGTGTCTGAGAGTGTCAGAGAGTGTCAGAGAGTGACACTGAGTGTCTGAGAGTTTCAGAGAGTGTCAGAGAGTCATAGAGAGCGATTGAGAGTGTCAGGGAGTGTCAGAGAGTGATAGTGAGTGTCAGAGAGTGTCAGAGAGTATCAGAGAGTGTCAGAGACTATCAGAGAGTGATAGTGAGTGTCAGAGAGTGATGGTGAGTGTCTGAGAGTGAGAGAGAGTGTCAGAGAGTGTCAGAGAGTGTCAGAGAGTGACACTGAGTGTCATAGAGTGTCAGAGAGTGATGGAGAGTGTCTGTGAGTGTCTGAGAGTGTCAGAGAGTGTCAGAGAGTGATAGTGAGTGTCTGTGAGTGTCTGAGAGTGTCAGAGAGTGTCAGAGAGTGATAGTGAGTGTCAGAGAGTTTCAGAGAGTGTCAGAGAGTGATAGAGAGCGATTGAGAGTGTCAGAGAGTGTCAGAGAGTGACAGTGAGTTTCAGAGAGTGACAGTGAGTGTCAGGGTGTGTCAGAGAGTGATAGTGAGTGTCAGAGAGTGTCAGAGAGTGATACTGAGTGTCAGAGAGAATCAGAGAGTGATAGTGAGTGTCTGAGAGTGTCAGAGAGTGATAGAGAGTGTCAGAGAGTGTCAAAGAGTGTCAGAGAGTCATAGAGAGTGTCAGAGAGTGTCTGAGAGGTCAGAGAGTGTCAGAGAGTGTCAGAGAGTGTCAGAGAGTGATAGAGAGTGATAGAGAGTAATAGAGAGTGTGAGAGAGTGTCAGAGAGTGATAGAGAGCGATAGTGTGTCAGAGAGTGTCAGAGATTGTCAGAGAGTTTTAGTGATTGTCTGAGAGTGTCAGAGTGTGTCAGAGAGTGATAGAGATTGATTGAGAGAGATTGAGAGTGTCAGAGAGTGTCAGAGAGTGATGGAGAGTGTCAGAGAGTGGCACTGAGTGTCTGAGAGTGTCAGAGTGTGTCAGAGAGTGACAGAGAGTGATAGAGAGGGTCAGAGAGTGTCAGAGAGTGTAAGAGAGTGTCAGAGAGTGACACTGAGTGTCTGAGAGTGTCAGAGTGTGTCAGATAGTGATTGAGAGTGTCAGAGAGTGATAGAGAGAGTCAGAGAGTGTCAGAGAGTGTCAGAGATTGTCAGAGAGTGATAGTGTGCGTCAGAGAGTGATAGAGAGTGATAGAGAGTGTCAGAGAGTGTCAGAGAGTGATAGAGAGTGTCAGAGAGTGTCAGAGATTGATAGAGAGTGATAGAGAGTGTCAGAGAGTGTCAGAGAGTGATAGAGAGTGTCAGAGAGTGTCAGAGAGTGATAGAGAGTGACAGAGAGTGATGGTGAGTGTCTGAGAGTGAGAGAGAGTGTCAGAGAGTGTCAGAGAGTGACACTGAGTGTCAGAGAGTGTCAGAGCGTGATGGAGAGTGTCTGTGAGTGTCTGAGAGTGTCAGAGAGTGTCAGAGAGTGATAGTGAGTGTCTGAGAGTTTCAGAGAGTGTCAGAGAGTGATAGAGAGCGATTGAGAGTGTTAGGGAGTGTCAGAGAGTGATAGTGAGTGTCAGAGAGTGTCAGAGAGTATCAGAGAGTGTCAGAGACTATCAGAGAGTGATAGTGAGTGTCAGAGAGTGATGGTGAGTGTCTGAGAGTGAGAGAGAGTGTCAGAGAGTGGCAGAGAGTGTCAGAGAGTGACACTGAGTGTCAGAGAGTGTCAGAGAGTGATGGAGAGTGTCTGTGAGTGTCTGAGAGTGTCAGAGAGTGTCAGAGAGTGATAGTGAGTGTCAGAGAATGATGGTGAGTGTCTGAGAGTGAGAGAGAGTGTCAGAGAGTGGCACTGAGTGTCTGAGAGTGTCAGAGTGTGTCAGAGAGTGACAGAGAGTGATAGAGAGTGTCAGAGAGTGTCAGAGAGTGTAAGAGAGTGTCAGAGAGTGACACTGAGTGTCAGAGAGTGTCAGAGTGTGTCAGATAGTGATTGAGAGTGTCAGAGAGTGATAGAGAGAGTCAGAGAGTGTCAGAGAGTGTCAGAGATTGTCAGAGAGTGATAGTGTGCGTCAGAGAGTGATAGAGAGTGATAGAGAGTGTCAGAGAGTGATAGAGAGTGTCAGAGAGTGTCAGAGAGTGATAGAGAGTGATGGGGAGTGTCAGAGAGTGTCAGAGAGTGATAGAGAGTGTCAGAGAGTGTCAGAGAGTGATCGAGAGTGATAGAGAGTGTCAGAGAGTGTCAGAGAGTGACACTGAGTGTCAGAGAGTGTCAGAGAGTGATGGAGAGTGTCTGTGAGTGTCTGAGAGTGTCATAGAGTGTCAGAGAGTGATAGTGAGTGTCTGAGAGTTTCAGAGAGTGTCAGAGATTGATAGAAAGCGATTGAGAGTGTCAGAGAGTGTCAGAGAGTGATAGAGAGTGTCAGAGAGTGTCAGAGAGTGATAGTGAGTGTCAGAGAGTGTCAGAGAGTGGTAGTGAGAGTCAGAGAGTGATAGAGAGTGTCAGAGAGTGTCAGAGAGTGATCGAGAGTGATAGAGAGTGTCAGAGAGTGTCACTGAGTGTCAGAGAGTGTCAGAGAGTGATGGAGAGTGTCTGAGAGTGTCATAGAGTGTCAGAGAGTGATAGTGAGTGTCTGAGAGTTTCAGAGAGTGTCAGAGATTGATAGAAAGCGATTGAGAGTGTCAGAGAGTGTCAGAGAGTGATAGAGAGTGTCAGAGTGTCAGAGAGTGATAGTGAGTGTCTGTGAGTGTCTGAGAGTGTCAGAGAGTGTCAGAGAGAGTGATAGGGAGCGATTGAGAGTGTCAGAGAGTGTCAGAGAGTGACAGTGAGTGTCAGAGAGTGACAGTGAGTGTCAGGGAGTGTCAGAGAGTGATGGTGAGTGTCTGAAAGTGAGAGAGAGTGTCAGAGAGTGTCAGAGAGTGACACTGAGTGTCAGAGAGTGTCAGAGAGTGATGGAGAGTGTCTGTGAGTGTCTGAGAGTGTCAGAGAGCGTCAGAGAGTGATAGTGAGTGTCTGAGAGTTTCAGAGAGTGTCAGAGAGTGATAGAGAGCGATTGAGAGTGTCAGGGAGTTTCAGAGAGTGATAGAGAGTGTCAGAGAGTGTCAGAGATTGATAGAGAGTGATAGAGAGTGTCAGAGAGTGTCAGAGAGTGATAGAGAGTGTCAGAGAGTGTCAGAGAGTGATAGAGAGTGATAGAGAGTGTCAGAGAGTGTCAGAGAGTGACACTGAGTGTCAGAGAGTGTCAGAGAGTGATAGAGAGTGTCAGAGAGTGTCAGAGAGTGATAGTGAGTGTCTGTGAGTGTCTGAGAGTGTCAGAGAGTGTCAGAGAGAGTGATAGGGAGCGATTGAGAGTGTCAGAGTGTGTCAGAGAGTATCAGAGAGTGTCAGAGACTATCAGAGAGTGATAGTGAGTGTCAGAGAGTGATGGTGAGTGTCTGAGAGTGAGAGAGAGTGACACTGAGTGTCAGAGAGTGTCAGAGAGTGATGGAGAGTGTCTGTGAGTGTCTGCGAGTGTCAGAGAGTGTCAGAGAGTGATAGTGAGTGTCTGAGAGTTTCAGAGAGTGTCAGAGAGTGATTGAGAGTGTCAGGGAGTGTCAGAGAGTGATAGTGAGTGTCAGAGAGTGTCAGAGAGTATCAGAGAGTGTCAGAGACTATCAGAGAGTGATAGTGAGTGTCAGAGAGTGATGGTGAGTGTCTGAGAGTGATAGAGAGTGTCAGAGAGTGTCAGAGAGTGTCAGAGAGTGACACTGAGTGTCAGAGAGTGTCAGAGAGTGATGGAGAGTGTCAGAGAGTGATAGTGAGTGTCTGAGAGTTTCAGAGAGTGTCAGAGAGTGATAGAGAGCGATTGAGAGTGTCAGAGAGTGTCAGAGAGTGTCAGAGAGTGACAGTGAGTTTCAGAGAGTGACAGTGAGTGTCAGGGAGTGTCAGAGAGTGATAGTGAGTGTCAGAGAGTGTCAGAGTGTATCAGAGAGTGTCAGAGACTATCAGAGAGTGATAGTGAGTGTCAGAGAGTGATGGTGAGTGTCTGAGAGTGAGAGAGTGTGTCAGAGAGTGTCAGAGAGTGACACTGAGTGTCAGAGAGTGTCAGAGAGTGATGGAGAGTGTCTGTGAGTGTCTGAGAGTGTCAGAGAGTGTCAGAGAGTGATAGTGAGTGTTTGAGAGTTTCAGAGAGTGTCAGAGAGTGATAGAGAGTGTCAGAGAGTGTCAGAGAGTGATCGAGAGTGATAGAGAGTGTCAGAGAGTGTCAGAGAGTGACACTGAGTGTCAGAGAGTGTCAGAGAGTGATGGAGAGTGTCTGTGAGTGTCTGAGAGTGTCAGAGAGTGTCAGAGAGTGATAGTGAGTGTCTGAGAGTTTCAGAGAGTGTCAGAGAGTGATAGAGAGCGATTGAGAGTGTCAGGGAGTTTCAGAGAGTGATAGAGAGTGTCAGAGAGTGTCAGAGATTGATAGAGAGTGATAGAGAGTGTCAGAGAGTGTCAGAGAGTGATAGAGAGTGTCAGAGAGTGTCAGAGAGTGATAGAGAGTGATAGAGAGTGTCAGAGAGTGTCAGAGAGTGACACTGAGTGTCAGAGAGTGTCAGAGAGTGATAGAGAGTGTCAGATAGTGTCAGAGAGTGATAGTGAGTGTCTGTGAGTGTCTGAGAGTGTCAGAGAGTGTCAGAGAGAGTGATAGGGAGCGATTGAGAGTGTCAGAGTGTGTCAGAGAGTATCAGAGAGTGTCAGAGACTATCAGAGAGTGATAGTGAGTGTCAGAGAGTGATGGTGAGTGTCTGAGAGTGAGAGAGAGTGTCAGAGATTGTCAGAGAGTGTCAGAGAGTGACACTGAGTGTCAGAGAGTGTCAGAGAGTGATGGAGAGTGTCTGTGAGTGTCTGAGAGTGTCAGAGAGTGTCAGAGAGTGATAGAGAGCGATTGAGAGTGTCAGGGAGTGTCAGAGAGTGATAGTGAGTGTCAGAGAGTGTCAGAGAGTATCAGAGAGTGTCAGAGACTATCAGAGAGTGATAGTGAGTGTCAGAGAGTGATGGTGAGTGTCTGAGAGTGAGAGAGAGTGTCAGAGAGTGATAGAGAGCGATTGAGAGTGTCAGGGAGTGTCAGAGAGTGATAGTGAGTGTCAGAGAGTGTCAGAGAGTATCAGAGAGTGTCAGAGACTATCAGAGAGTGATAGTGAGTGTCAGAGAGTGATGGTGAGTGTCTGAGAGTGAGAGAGAGTGTCAGAGAGTGTCAGAGAGTGACACTGAGTGTCAGAGAGTGTCAGAGAGTGATGGAGAGTGTCAGAGAGTGATAGTGAGTGTCTGAGAGTTTCAGAGAGTGTCAGAGAGTGATAGAGAGCGATTGAGAGTGTCAGAGAGTGTCAGAGAGTGACAGTGAGTTTCAGAGAGTGACAGTGAGTGTCAGGGAGTGTCAGGGAGTGATAGTGAGTGTCAGAGAGTGTCAGAGAGTATCAGAGAGTGTCAGAGACTATCAGAGAGTGATAGTGAGTGTCAGAGAGTGATGGTGAGTGTCTGAGAGTGAGAGAGTGTGTCAGAGAGTGTCAGAGAGTGACACTGAGTGTCAGAGAGTGTCAGAGAGTGATGGAGAGTGTCTGTGAGTGTCTGAGAGTGTCAGAGAGTGTCAGAGAGTGATAGTGAGTGTCTGAGAGTTTCAGAGAGTGTCAGAGAGTGATAGAGAGTGTCAGAGAGTGTCAGAGAGTGATCGAGAGTGATAGAGAGTGTCAGAGAGTGTCAGAGAGTGACACTGAGTGTCAGAGAGTTTCAGAGAGTGATGGAGAGTGTCTGTGAGTGTCTGAGAGTGCCATAGAGTGTCAGAGAGTGATAGTGAGTGTCTGAGAGTTTCAGAGAGTGTCAGAGAGTGATAGAGAGCGATTGAGAGTGTCAGAGAGTGTCAGAGAGTGTCAGAGAGTGACAGTGAGTTTCAGAGAGTGACAGTGAGTGACAGGGAGTGTCAGAGAGTGATAGTGAGTGTCAGAGAGTGTCAGAGAGTGATACTGAGTGTCAGAGAGAATCAGAGAGTGATAGTGAGTGTCTGAGAGTGTCAGAGAGTGATAGAGAGTGTCAGAGAGTGTCAAAGAGTGTCAGAGAGTCATAGAGAGTGTCAGAGAGTGTCTGAGAGGTCAGAGAGTGTCAGAGAGTGTCAGAGAGTGTCAGAGAGTGATAGAGAGTGATAGAGAGTAATAGAGAGTGTGAGAGAGTGTCAGAGAGTGATAGAGAGCGATAGTGTGTCAGAGAGTGTCAGAGATTGTCAGAGAGTGACACTGAGTGTCAGTGAGTGTCAGAGAGTGATGGTGAGTGTCTGAGAGTGAGAGAGAGTGTCAGAGAGTGGCAGAGAGTGTCAGAGAGTGACACTGAGTGTCACAGAGTGTCAGAGAGTGATGGAGAGTGTCTGTGAGTGTCTGAGAGTGTCAGAGAGTGTCAGAGAGTGATAGTGAGTGTCAGAGAATGATGGTGAGTGTCTGAGAGTGAGAGAGAGTGTCAGAGAGTGGCACTGAATGTCTGAGAGTGTCAGAGTGTGTCAGAGAGTGACAGAGAGTGATAGAGAGTGTCAGAGAGTGTCAGAGAGTGTAAGAGAGTGTCAGAGAGTGACACTGAGTGTCAGAGAGTGTCAGAGTGTGTCAGATAGTGATTGAGAGTGTCAGAGAGTGATAGAGAGAGTCAGAGAGTGTCAGAGAGTGTCAGAGATTGTCAGAGAGTGATAGTGTGCGTCAGAGAGTGATAGAGAGTGATAGAGAGTTTCAGAGAGTGATAGAGAGCGTCAGAGAGTGTCAGAGAGTGATAGAGAGTGATGGGGAGTGTCAGAGAGTGTCAGAGAGTGATAGAGAGTGTCAGAGAGTGTCAGAGAGTGATCGAGAGTGATAGAGAGTGTCAGAGAGTGTCAGAGAGTGACACTGAGTGTCAGAGAGTGTCAGAGAGTGATGGAGAGTGTCTGTGAGTGTCTGAGAGTGTCATAGAGTGTCAGAGAGTGATAGTGAGTGTCTGAGAGTTTCAGAGAGTGTCAGAGAGTGATAGAGAGCGATTGAGAGTGTCAGGGAGTTTCAGAGAGTGATAGAGAGTGTCAGAGAGTGTCAGAGATTGATAGAGAGTGATAGAGAGTGTCAGAGAGTGTCAGAGAGTGATAGAGAGTGTCAGAGAGTGTCAGAGAGTGATAGAGAGTGTCAGAGAGTGTCAGAGAGTGACACTGAGTGTCAGAGAGTGTCAGAGAGTGATAGAGAGTGTCAGATAGTGTCAGAGAGTGATAGTGAGTGTCTGTGAGTGTCTGAGAGTGTCAGAGAGTGTCAGAGAGAGTGATAGGGAGCGATTGAGAGTGTCAGAGTGTGTCAGAGAGTATCAGAGAGTGTCAGAGACTATCAGAGAGTGATAGTGAGTGTCAGAGAGTGATGGTGAGTGTCTGAGAGTGAGAGAGAGTGTCAGAGATTGTCAGAGAGTGTCAGAGAGTGACACTGAGTGTCAGAGAGTGTCAGAGAGTGATGGAGAGTGTCTGTGAGTGTCTGAGAGTGTCAGAGAGTGTCAGAGAGTGATAGAGAGCGATTGAGAGTGTCAGGGAGTGTCAGAGAGTGATAGTGAGTGTCAGAGAGTGTCAGAGAGTATCAGAGAGTGTCAGAGACTATCAGAGAGTGATAGTGAGTGTCAGAGAGTGATGGTGAGTGTCTGAGAGTGAGAGAGAGTGTCAGAGAGTGATAGAGAGCGATTGAGAGTGTCAGGGAGTGTCAGAGAGTGATAGTGAGTGTCAGAGAGTGTCAGAGAGTATCAGAGAGTGTCAGAGACTATCAGAGAGTGATAGTGAGTGTCAGAGAGTGATGGTGAGTGTCTGAGAGTGAGAGAGAGTGTCAGAGAGTGTCAGAGAGTGTCAGAGAGTGACACTGAGTGTCAGAGAGTGTCAGAGAGTGATGGAGAGTGTCAGAGAGTGATAGTGAGTGTCTGAGAGTTTCAGAGAGTGTCAGAGAGTGATAGAGAGCGATTGAGAGTGTCAGAGAGTGTCAGAGAGTGACAGTGAGTTTCAGAGAGTGACAGTGAGTGTCAGGGAGTGTCAGGGAGTGATAGTGAGTGTCAGAGAGTGTCAGAGAGTATCAGAGAGTGTCAGAGACTATCAGAGAGTGATAGTGAGTGTCAGAGAGTGATGGTGAGTGTCTGAGAGTGAGAGAGTGTGTCAGAGAGTGTCAGAGAGTGACACTGAGTGTCAGAGAGTGTCAGAGAGTGATGGAGAGTGTCTGTGAGTGTCTGAGAGTGTCAGAGAGTGTCAGAGAGTGATAGTGAGTGTCTGAGAGTTTCAGAGAGTGTCAGAGAGTGATAGAGAGTGTCAGAGAGTGTCAGAGAGTGATCGAGAGTGATAGAGAGTGTCAGAGAGTGTCAGAGAGTGACACTGAGTGTCAGAGAGTTTCAGAGAGTGATGGAGAGTGTCTGTGAGTGTCTGAGAGTGCCATAGAGTGTCAGAGAGTGATAGTGAGTGTCTGAGAGTTTCAGAGAGTGTCAGAGAGTGATAGAGAGCGATTGAGAGTGTCAGAGAGTGTCAGAGAGTGTCAGAGAGTGACAGTGAGTTTCAGAGAGTGACAGTGAGTGTCAGGGAGTGTCAGAGAGTGATAGTGAGTGTCAGAGAGTGTCAGAGAGTGATACTGAGTGTCAGAGAGAATCAGAGAGTGATAGTGAGTGTCTGAGAGTGTCAGAGAGTGATAGAGAGTGTCAGAGAGTGTCAAAGAGTGTCAGAGAGTCATAGAGAGTGTCAGAGAGTGTCTGAGAGGTCAGAGAGTGTCAGAGAGTGTCAGAGAGTGTCAGAGAGTGATAGAGAGTGATAGAGAGTAATAGAGAGTGTGAGAGAGTGTCAGAGAGTGATAGAGAGCGATAGTGTGTCAGAGAGTGTCAGAGATTGTCAGAGAGTGACACTGAGTGTCAGTGAGTGTCAGAGAGTGATGGTGAGTGTCTGAGAGTGAGAGAGAGTGTCAGAGAGTGGCAGAGAGTGTCAGAGAGTGACACTGAGTGTCAGAGAGTGTCAGAGAGTGATGGAGAGTGTCTGTGAGTGTCTGAGAGTGTCAGAGAGTGTCAGAGAGTGATAGTGAGTGTCAGAGAATGATGGTGAGTGTCTGAGAGTGAGAGAGAGTGTCAGAGAGTGGCACTGAATGTCTGAGAGTGTCAGAGTGTGTCAGAGAGTGACAGAGAGTGATAGAGAGTGTCAGAGAGTGTCAGAGAGTGTAAGAGAGTGTCAGAGAGTGACACTGAGTGTCAGAGAGTGTCAGAGTGTGTCAGATAGTGATTGAGAGTGTCAGAGAGTGATAGAGAGAGTCAGAGAGTGTCAGAGAGTGTCAGAGATTGTCAGAGAGTGATAGTGTGCGTCAGAGAGTGATAGAGAGTGATAGAGAGTTTCCAAGAGTGATAGAGAGCGTCAGAGAGTGTCAGAGAGTGATAGAGAGTGATGGGGAGTGTCAGAGAGTGTCAGAGAGTGATAGAGAGTGTCAGAGAGTGTCAGAGAGTGATCGAGAGTGATAGAGAGTGTCAGAGAGTGTCAGAGAGTGACACTGAGTGTCAGAGAGTGTCAGAGAGTGATGGAGAGTGTCTGTGAGTGTCTGAGAGTGTCATAGAGTGTCAGAGAGTGATAGTGAGTGTCTGAGAGTTTCAGAGAGTGTCAGAGATTGATAGAAAGCGATTGAGAGTGTCAGAGAGTGTCAGAGAGTGATAGAGAGTGTCAGAGAGTGTCAGAGAGTGATAGTGAGTGTCAGAGAGTGTCAGAGAGTGGTAGAGAGAGTCAGAGAGTGATAGAGAGTGTCAGAGAGTGTCAGAGAGTGATCGAGAGTGATAGAGAGTGTCAGAGAGTGTCACTGAGTGTCAGAGAGTGTCAGAGAGTGATGGAGAGTGTCTGTGAGTGTCTGAGAGTGTCATAGAGTGTCAGAGAGTGATAGTGAGTGTCTGAGAGTTTCAGAGAGTGTCAGAGATTGATAGAAAGCGATTGAGAGTGTCAGAGAGTGTCAGAGAGTGATAGAGAGTGTCAGAGTGTCAGAGAGTGATAGTGAGTGTCTGTGAGTGTCTGAGAGTGTCAGAGAGTGTCAGAGAGAGTGATAGGGAGCGATTGAGAGTGTCAGAGAGTGTCAGAGAGTGACAGTGAGTGTCAGAGAGTGACAGTGAGTGTCAGGGAGTGTCAGAGAGTGATGGTGAGTGTCTGAGAGTGAGAGAGAGTGTCAGAGAGTGTCAGAGAGTGACACTGAGTGTCAGAGAGTGTCAGAGAGTGATGGAGAGTGTCTGTGAGTGTCTGAGAGTGTCAGAGAGTGTCAGAGAGTGATAGTGAGTGTCTGAGAGTTTCAGAGAGTGTCAGAGAGTGATAGAGAGCGATTGAGAGTGTCAGGGAGTTTCAGAGAGTGATAGAGAGTGTCAGAGAGTGTCAGAGATTGATAGAGAGTGATAGAGAGTGTCAGAGAGTGTCAGAGAGTGATAGAGAGTGTCAGAGAGTGTCAGAGAGTGTCAGAGAGTGACACTGAGTGTCAGAGAGTGTCAGAGAGTGATAGAGAGTGATAGAGAGTGTCAGAGAGTGTCAGAGAGTGACACTGAGTGTCAGAGAGTATCAGAGAGTGATAGAGAGTGTCAGAGAGTGTCAGAGAGTGATAGTGAGTGTCTGTGAGTGTCTGAGAGTGTCAGAGAGTGTCAGAGAGAGTGATAGGGAGCGATTGAGAGTGTCAGAGTATGTCAGAGAGTATCAGAGAGTGTCAGAGACTATCAGAGAGTGATAGTGAGTGTCAGAGAGTGATGGTGAGTGTCTGAGAGTGAGAGAGAGTGACACTGAGTGTCAGAGAGTGTCAGAGAGTGATGGAGAGTGTCTGTGAGTGTCTGAGAGTGTCAGAGAGTGTCAGAGAGTGATAGTGAGTGTCTGAGAGTTTCAGAGAGTGTCAGAGAGTGATAGAGAGCGATTGAGAGTGTCAGGGAGTGTCAGAGAGTGATAGTGAGTGTCAGAGAGTGTCAGAGAGTATCAGAGAGTGTCAGAGACTATCAGAGAGTGATAGTGAGTGTCAGAGAGTGATGGTGAGTGTCTGAGAGTGAGAGAGAGTGTCAGAGAGTGTCAGAGAGTGACACTGAGTGTCAGAGAGTGTCAGAGAGTGATGGAGAGTGTCAGAGAGTGATAGTGAGTGTCTGAGAGTTTCAGAGAGTGTCAGAGAGTGATAGAGAGCGATTGAGAGTGTCAGAGAGTGTCAGAGAGTGACAGTGAGTTTCAGAGAGTGACAGTGAGTGTCAGGGAGTGTCAGAGAGTGATAGTGAGTGTCAGAGAGTGTCAGAGTGTATCAGAGAGTGTCAGAGACTATCAGAGAGTGATAGTGAGTGTCAGAGAGTGATGGTGAGTGTCTGAGAGTGAGAGAGTGTGTCAGAGAGTGTCAGAGAGTGACACTGAGTGTCAGAGAGTGTCAGAGAGTGATGGAGAGTGTCTGTGAGTGTCTGAGAGTGTCAGAGAGTGTCAGAGAGTGATAGTGAGTGTTTGAGAGTTTCAGAGAGTGTCAGAGAGTGATAGAGAGTGTCAGAGAGTGTCAGAGAGTGATCGAGAGTGATAGAGAGTGTCAGAGAGTGTCAGAGAGTGATGGTGAGTGTCTGAGAGTGAGAGAGAGTGTCAGAGAGTGTCAGAGAGTGACACTGAGTGTCAGAGAGTGTCAGAGAGTGATGGAGAGTGTCTGTGAGTGTCTGAGAGTGTCAGAGAGTGTCAGAGAGTGATAGTGAGTGTCTGAGAGTTTCAGAGAGTGTCAGAGAGTGATAGAGAGCGATTGAGAGTGTCAGGGAGTTTCAGAGAGTGATAGAGAGTGTCAGAGAGTGTCAGAGATTGATAGAGAGTGATAGAGAGTGTCAGAGAGTGTCAGAGAGTGATAGAGAGTGTCAGAGAGCGTCAGAGAGTGATAGAGAGTGATAGAGAGTGTCAGAGAGTGTCAGAGAGTGACACTGAGTGTCAGAGAGTGTCAGAGAGTGATAGAGAGTGTCAGATAGTGTCAGAGAGTGATAGTGAGTGTCTGTGAGTGTCTGAGAGTGTCAGAGAGTGTCAGAGAGAGTGATAGGGAGCGATTGAGAGTGTCAGAGTGTGTCAGAGAGTATCAGAGAGTGTCAGAGACTATCAGAGAGTGATAGTTAGTGTCAGAGAGTGATGGTGAGTGTCTGAGAGTGAGAGAGAGTGTCAGAGAGTGTCAGAGAGTGTCAGAGAGTGACACTGAGTGTCAGAGAGTGTCAGAGAGTGATGGAGAGTGTCTGTGAGTGTCTGAGAGTGTCAGAGAGTGTCAGAGAGTGATAGTGAGTGTCTGAGAGTTTCAGAGAGTGTCAGAGAGTGATAGAGAGCGATTGAGAGTGTCAGGGAGTGTCAGAGAGTGATAGTGAGTGTCAGAGAGTGTCAGAGAGTATCAGAGAGTGTCAGAGACTATCAGAGAGTGATAGTGAGTGTCAGAGAGTGATGGTGAGTGACTGAGAGTGAGAGAGAGTGTCAGAGAGTGTCAGAGAGTGTCAGAGAGTGACACTGAGTGTCAGAGAGTGTCAGAGAGTGATGGAGAGTGTCAGAGAGAGATAGTGAGTTTCTGAGAGTTTCAGAGAGTGTCAGAGAGTGATAGAGAGCGATTGAGAGTGTCAGAGAGTGTCAGAGAGTGACAGTGAGTTTCAGAGAGTGACAGTGAGTGTCAGGGAGTGTCAGGGAGTGATAGTGAGTGTCAGAGAGTGTCAGAGAGTATCAGAGAGTGTCAGAGACTATCAGAGAGTGATAGTGAGTGTCAGAGAGTGATGGTGAGTGTCTGAGAGTGAGAGAGTGTGTCAGAGAGTGTCAGAGAGTGACACTGAGTGTCAGAGAGTGTCAGAGAGTGATGGAGAGTGTCTGTGAGTGTCTGAGAGTGTCAGAGAGTGTCAGAGAGTGATAGTGAGTGTCTGAGAGTTTCAGAGAGTGTCAGAGAGTGATAGAGAGTGTCAGAGAGTGTCAGAGAGTGATCGAGAGTGATAGAGAGTGTCAGAGAGTGTCAGAGAGTGACACTGAGTGTCAGAGAGTTTCAGAGAGTGATGGAGAGTGTCTGTGAGTGTCTGAGAGTGCCATAGAGTGTCAGAGAGTGATAGTGAGTGTCTGAGAGTTTCAGAGAGTGTCAGAGAGTGATAGAGAGCGATTGAGAGTGTCAGAGAGTGTCAGAGAGTGTCAGAGAGTGACAGTGAGTTTCAGAGAGTGACAGTGAGTGTCAGGGAGTGTCAGAGAGTGATAGTGAGTGTCAGAGAGTGTCAGAGAGTGATACTGAGTGTCAGAGAGAATCAGAGAGTGATAGTGAGTGTCTGAGAGTGTCAGAGAGTGATAGAGAGTGTCAGAGAGTGTCAAAGAGTGTCAGAGAGTCATAGAGAGTGTCAGAGAGTGTCTGAGAGGTCAGAGAGTGTCAGAGAGTGTCAGAGAGTGTCAGAGAGTGATAGAGAGTGATAGAGAGTAATAGAGAGTGTGAGAGAGTGTCAGAGAGTGATAGAGAGCGATAGTGTGTCAGAGAGTGATAGAGATTGATTGAGAGTGATTGAGAGTGTCAGAGAGTGTCAGAGAGTGATGGAGAGTGTCAGAGAGTGGCACTGAGTGTCTGAGAGTGTCAGAGTGTGTCAGAGAGTGACAGAGAGTGATAGAGAGGGTCAGAGAGTGTCAGAGAGTGTAAGAGAGTGTCAGAGAGTGACACTGAGTGTCTGAGAGTGTCACAGTGTGTCAGATAGTGATTGAGAGTGTCAGAGAGTGATAGATAGAGTCAGAGAGTGTCAGAGAGTGTCAGAGATTGTCAGAGAGTGATAGTGTGCGTCAGAGAGTGATAGAGAGTGATAGAGAGTGTCAGAGAGTGTCAGAGAGTGATAGAGAGTGTCAGAGAGTGTCAGAGATTGATAGAGAGTGATAGAGAGTGTCAGAGAGTGTCAGAGAGTGATCGAGAGTGTCAGAGAGTGTCAGAGAGTGATAGAGAGTGATAGAGAGCGTCAGAGAGTGTCAGAGAGTGACACTGAGTGTCAGAGAGTGTCAGAGAGTGATAGAGAGTGTCAGAGAGTGTCAGAGAGTGATAGTGAGTGTCTGTGAGTGTCTGAGAGTGTCAGAGAGTGTCAGAGAGAGTGATAGGGAGCGATTGAGAGTGTCAGAGTGTGTCAGAGAGTATCAGAGAGTGTCAGAGACTATCAGAGAGTGATAGTGAGTGTCAGAGAGTGATGGTGTGTGTCTGAGAGTGAGAGAGAGTGTCAGAGAGTGTCAGAGAGTGTCAGAGAGTGACACTGAGTGTCAGAGAGTGTCAGAGAGTGATGGAGAGTGTCTGTGAGTGTCTGAGAGTGTCAGAGAGTGTCAGAGAGTGATAGTGAGTGTCTGAGAGTTTCAGAGAGTGTCAGAGAGTGATAGAGAGCGATTGAGAGTGTCAGGGAGTGTCAGAGAGTGATAGTGAGTGTCAGAGAGTGTCAGAGAGTATCAGAGAGTGTCAGAGACAATCAGAGAGTGATAGTGAGTGTCAGAGAGTGATGGTGAGTGTCTGAGAGTGAGAGAGTGTCAGAGAGTGTCAGAGAGTGTCAGAGAGTGACACTGAGTGTCAGAGAGTGTCAGAGAGTGATGGAGAGTGTCAGAGAGTGATAGTGAGTGTCTGAGAGTTTCAGAGAGTGTCAGAGAGTGATAGAGAGCAATTGAGAGTGTCAGAGAGTGTCAGAGAGTGACAGTGAGTTTCAGAGAGTGACAGTGAGTGTCAGAGAGTGTCAGAGAGTGATACTGAGTGTCAGAGAGAATCAGAGAGTGATAGTGAGTGTCTGAGAGTGTCAGAGAGTGATAGAGAGTGTCAGAGTGTGTCAAAGAGTGTCAGAGAGTCATAGAGAGTGTCAGAGAGTGTCTGACAGGTCAGAGAGTGTCAGAGAGTGTCAGAGAGTGATAGAGAGTGATAGAGAGTAATAGAGAGTGTGAGAGCGTGTCAGAGAGTGTCAGAGATTGTCAGAGAGTTTTAGTGATTGTCTGAGAGTGTCAGAGTGTGTCAGAGAGTGATAGAGATTGATTGAGAGTGATTGAGAGTGTCAGAGAGTGATGGAGAGTGTCAGAGAGTGGCACTGAGTGTCTGAGAGTGTCAGAGTGTGTCAGAGAGTGACAGAGAGCGATAGAGAGGGTCAGAGAGTGTCAGAGAGTGTAAGAGAGAGTCAGAGAGTGACACTGAGTGTCTGAGAGTGTCAGAGTGTGTCAGATAGTGATTGAGAGTGTCAGAGAGTGATAGAGAGATTCAGAGAGTGTCAGAGAGTGTCAGAGATTGTCAGAGAGTGATAGTGTGCGTCAGAGAGTGATAGAGATTGATAGAGAGTGTCAGAGAGTGTCAGAGAGTGTCAGAGATTGATAGAGCGTGTCAGAGAGTGTCAGAGAGTGATAGAGAGTGTCAGAGAGTGTCAGAGAGTGTCAGAGAGTGTCAGAGAGTGTCAGAGAGTGATAGAGAGTGATAGAGAGTGTCAGAGAGTGTCAGGGAGTGACACTGAGTGTCAGAGAGTGTCAGAGAGTGATGGAGAGTGTCTGTGAGTGTCTGAGAGTGTCAGAGAGTGTCAGAGAGTGATAGTGAGTGTCTGAGTGTTTTAGAGAGTGTAAGAGAGTGATATAAAGCGATTGAGAGTGTCAGAGAGTGTCAGAGAGTGTCTGAGAGTGTCAGAGAGTGATAGTGAGTGTCTGTGAGTATCTGAGAGTGTCAGAGAGTGTCAGAGAGAGTGATAGGGAGCGATTGAGAGTGTCAGAGAGTGTCAGAGAGTATCAGAGAGTGTCAGAGACTATCAGAGAGTGATAGTGAGTGTCAGAGAGTGATGGTGAGTGTCTGAGAGTGAGAGAGAGTGTCAGAGAGTGTCAGAGAGTGATGGAGAGTGTCTGTGAGTGTCTGAGAGTGTCAGAGAGTGTCAGAGAGTGATAATGAGTGTCTGAGAGTTTCAGAGAGTGATAGAGAGCGATTGAGAGTGTCAGCGAGTGTCAGAGAGTGACAGTGAGTTTCAGAGAGTGACAGTGAGTGTCAGGGAGGGTCAGAGAGTGATAGTGAGTGTCAGAGAGTGTCAGAGAGTGATACTGAGTGTCAGAGAGAATCAGAGAGTGATAGTGAGTGTCTGAGAGTGTCAGAGAGCGTCAGAGAGTGATAGTGATTGTCAGCGAGTGTCAGAGAGTGTCAGCGAGTGAAACAGAGTGTCAGAGAGTGGCAGAGAGTGATAGAGAGAGTCAGATAGTGATAGTGAGTGTCTGAGAGTGTCTGAGAGTGTCTGAGAGTGTCAGACAGTGTCAGAGAGTGTCAGAGAGAGATAGAGAGTGTCAGAGAGTGATAGTGAGTGTCTGAGAGTGTCAGAGAGTGATAAAGAGTGACAGAGAGTGACAGAGAGTGATAGAAAGTGTCAGAGAGTGTCAGAGAGTGATAGAGAATGTCAGAGATTGTCAAAGAGTGTCAGAGAGTCATAGAGAGTGTCAGAGAGTGTCTGAGAGGTCAGAGAGTGTCAGAGAGTGTCAGAGAGTGTCAGAGAGTGTCAGAGAGTGATAGAGAGTAATAGAGAGTGTGAGAGAGTGTCAGAGAGTGAAAGAGAGCGATAGTGTGTCAGAGAGTGTCAGAGATTGTCAGAGAGTTTTCGTGAGTGTCTGAGAGTGTCTGAGAGTGTCAGAGAGTGTCAGAGAGTGATAGTGAGTGTCTGAGAGTTTCAGAGAGTGTCAGAGAGTGATAGAGAGTGTCAGAGAGTGTCAGAGAGTGATCGAGAGTGATAGAGAGTGTCAGAGAGTGTCAGAGAGTGACACTGAGTGTCAGAGAGTGTCAGAGAGTGATGGAGAGTGTCTGTGAGTGTCTGAGAGTGTCATAGAGTGTCAGAGAGTGATAGTGAGTGTCTGAGAGTGTCAGAGATAGATAGAAAGCGATTGAGAGTGTCAGAGAGTGTCAGAGAGTGATAGAGAGCGATTGAGAGTATCAGAGAGTGTCAGAGAGTGACAGTGAGTTTCAGAGAGTGACAGTGAGTGTCAGGGAGTGTCAGAGAGTGATAGTGAGTGTCAGAGAGTGTCAGAGAGTGATACTGAGTGTCAGAGAGAATCAGAGAGTGATAGTGAGTGTCTGAGAGTGTCAGAGAGTGATAGAGAGTGTCAGAGAGTGTCAAAGAGTGTCAGAGAGTCATAGAGAGTGTCAGAGAGTGTCTGAGAGGTCAGAGAGTGTCAGAGAGTGTCAGAGAGTGTCAGAGAGTGATAGAGAGTAATAGAGAGTGTGAGAGAGTGTCAGAGAGTGATAGAGAGCGATAGTGTGTCAGAGAGTGTCAGAGATTGTCAGAGAGTTTTAGTGATTGTCTGAGAGTGTCAGAGTGTGTCAGAGAGTGATAGAGATTGATTGAGAGTGATTGAGAGTGTCAGAGAATGTCAGAGAGTGATGGAGAGTGTCAGAGAGTGGCACTGAGTGTCTGAGAGTGTCAGAGTGTGTCAGAGAGTGACAGAGAGTGATAGAGAGGGTCAGAGAGTGTCAGAGAGTGTAAGAGAGTGTCAGAGAGTGACACTGAGTGTCTGAGAGTGTCAGAGTGTGTCAGATAGTGATTGAGAGTGTCAG
Organism: Heterodontus francisci; assembly: GCF_036365525.1. Lineage (NCBI taxonomy): Eukaryota > Metazoa > Chordata > Chondrichthyes > Heterodontiformes > Heterodontidae > Heterodontus > Heterodontus francisci. Next base: position 26,476,948 of record NC_090415.1, on the reverse strand, counting down.
AGAGTGATAGAGAGAGTCAGAGAGTGTCAGAGAGTGTCAGTGATTGTCAGAGAGTGATAGTGTGCGTCAGAGAGTGATAGAGAGTGATAGAGAGTGTCAGAGAGTGTCAGAGAGTGATAGAGAGTGTCAGAGAGTGTCAGAGATTGATAGAGAGTGTCAGAGAGTGTCAGAGAGTGATAGAGAGTGTCAGAGAGTGTCAGAGAGTGATAGAGAGTGATAGAGAGTGTCAGAGAGTGTCAGAGATTGACACTGAGTGTCAGAGAGTGTCAGAGAGTGATAGAGAGTGTCAGAGAGTGTCAGAGAGTGATAGTGAGTGTCTGTGAGTGTCTGAGAGTGTCAGAGAGTGTCAGAGAGAGTGATAGGGAGCGATTGAGAGTGTCAGAGTGTGTCAGAGAGTATCAGAGAGTGTCAGAGACTATCAGAGAGTGATAGTGAGTGTCAGAGAGTGATGGTGAGTGTCTGAGAGTGAGAGAGAGTGTCAGAGAGTGTCAGTGAGTGTCAGAGAGTGACACTGAGTGTCAAAGAGTGTCAGAGAGCGATGGAGAGTGTCTGTGAGTGTCTGAGAGTGTCAGAGAGTGTCAGAGAGTGATAGTGAGTGTCTGAGAGTTTCAGAGAGTGTCAGAGAGTGATAGAGAGCGATTGAGAGTGTCAGGGAGTGTCAGAGAGTGATAGTGAGTGTCAGAGAGAGTCAGAGAGTATCAGAGAGTGTCAGAGACTATCAGAGAGTGATAGTGAGTGTCAGAGAGTGATGGTGAGTGTCTGAGAGTGAGAGAGAGTGATAGAGAGTGTCAGAGAGTGTCAGAGAGTGATAGAGAGTGATGGAGAGTGTCAGAGAGTGTCAGAGAGTGATAGAGAGTGTCAGAGAGTGTCAGAGAGTGATCGAGAGTGATAGAGAGTGTCAGAGAGTGTCAGAGAGTGACACTGAGTGTCAGAGAGTGTCAGAGAGTGATGGAGAGTGTCTGTGAGTGTCTGAGAGTGTCATAGAGTGTCAGAGAGTGATAGTGAGTGTCTGAGAGTTTCAGAGAGTGTCAGAGATTGATAGAAAGCGATTGAGAGTGTCAGAGAGTGTCAGAGAGTGATAGAGAGTGTCAGAGTGTCAGAGAGTGATAGTGAGTGTCTGTGAGTGTCTGAGAGTGTCAGAGAGTGTCAGAGAGAGTGATAGGGAGCGATTGAGAGTGTCAGAGAGTGTCAGAGAGTGACAGTGAGTGTCAGAGAGTGACAGTGAGTGTCAGGGAGTGTCAGAGAGTGATGGTGAGTGTCTGAGAGTGAGAGAGAGTGTCAGAGAGTGTCAGAGAGTGACACTGAGTGTCAGAGAGTGTCAGAGAGTGATGGAGAGTGTCTGTGAGTGTCTGAGAGTGTCAGAGAGTGTCAGAGAGTGATAGTGAGTGTCTGAGAGTTTCAGAGAGTGTCAGAGAGTGATAGAGAGCGATTGAGAGTGTCAGGGAGTTTCAGAGAGTGATAGAGAGTGTCAGAGAGTGTCAGAGATTGATAGAGAGTGATAGAGAGTGTCAGGGAATGTCAGAGAGTGATAGAGAGTGTCAGAGAGTGTCAGAGAGTGATAGAGAGTGATAGAGAGTGTCAGAGAGTGTCAGAGAGTGACACTGAGTGTCAGAGAGTGTCAGAGAGTGATAGAGAGTGTCAGAGAGTGTCAGAGAGTGATAGTGAGTGTCTGTGAGTGTCTGAGAGTGTCAGAGAGTGTCAGAGAGAGTGATAGGGAGCGATTGAGAGTGTCAGAGTGTGTCAGAGAGTATCAGAGAGTGTCAGAGACTATCAGAGAGTGATAGTGAGTGTCAGAGAGTGATGGTGAGTTTCTGAGAGTGAGAGAGAGTGACACTGAGTGTCAGAGAGAGTGATAGGGAGCGATTGAGAGTGTCAGAGTGTGTCAGAGAGTATCAGAGAGTGTCAGAGACTATCAGAGAGTGATAGTGAGTGTCAGAGAGTGATGGAGAGTGTCTGTGAGTGTCTGAGAGTGTCAGAGAGTGTCAGAGAGTGATAGTGAGTGTCTGAGAGTTTCAGAGAGTGTCAGAGAGTGATAGAGAGCGATTGAGAGTGTCAGGGAGTGTCAGAGAGTGATAGTGAGTGTCAGAGAGTGTCAGAGAGTATCAGAGAGTGTCAGAGATTGATAGAGAGTGATAGAGAGTGTCAGAGAGTGTCAGAGAGTGATAGAGAGTGTCAGAGAGTGTCAGAGAGTGATAGAGAGTGATAGAGAGTGTCAGAGAGTGTCAGAGAGTGACACTGAGTGTCAGAGAGTGTCAGAGAGTGATAGAGAGTGTCAGAGAGTGTCAGAGAGTGATAGTGAGTGTCTGTGAGTGTCTGAGAGTGTCAGAGAGTGTCAGAGAGAGTGATAGGGAGCGATTGAGAGTGTCAGAGTGTGTCAGAGAGTATCAGAGAGTGTCAGAGACTATCAGAGTGTGATAGTGAGTGTCAGAGAGTGATGGTGAGTGTCTGAGAGTGAGAGAGAGTGTCAGAGAGTGTCAGTGAGTGTCAGAGAGTGACACTGAGTGTCAAAGAGTGTCAGAGAGTGATGGAGAGTGTCTGTGAGTGTCTGAGAGTGTCAGAGAGTGTCAGAGAGTGATAGTGAGTGTCTGAGAGTTTCAGAGAGTGTCAGAGAGTGATAGAGAGCGATTGAGAGTGTCAGGGAGTGTCAGAGAGTGATAGTGAGTGTCAGAGAGTGTCAGAGAGTATCAGAGAGTGTCAGAGACTATCAGAGAGTGATAGTGAGTGTCAGAGAGTGATGGTGAGTGTCTGAGAGTGAGAGAGAGTGATAGAGAGTGTCAGAGAGTGTCAGAGAGTGATAGAGAGTGATGGAGAGTGTCAGAGAGTGTCAGAGAGTGATAGAGAGTGTCAGAGAGTGTCAGAGAGTGATCGAGAGTGATAGAGAGTGTCAGAGAGTGTCAGAGAGTGACACTGAGTGTCAGAGAGAGTCAGAGAGTGATGGAGAGTGTCTGTGAGTGTCTGAGAGTGTCATAGAGTGTCAGAGAGTGATAGTGAGTGTCTGAGAGTTTCAGAGAGTGTCAGAAATTGATAGAAAGCGATTGAGAGTGTCAGAGAGTGTCAGAGAGTGATAGAGAGTGTCAGAGAGTGTCAGAGAGTGATAGTGAGTGTCAGAGAGTGTCAGAGAGTGGTAGAGGGAGTCAGAGAGTGATAGAGAGTGTCAGAGAGTGTCAGAGAGTGATCGAGAGTGATCGAGAGTGATAGAGAGTGTCAGAGAGTGTCACTGAGTGTCAGAGAGTGTCAGAGAGTGATGGAGAGTGTCTGTGAGTGTCTGAGAGTGTCATAGAGTGTCAGAGAGTGATAGTGAGTGTCTGAGAGTTTCAGAGAGTGTCAGAGATTGATAGAAAGCGATTGAGAGTGTCAGAGAGTGTCAGAGAGTGATAGAGAGTGTCAGAGTGTCAGAGAGTGATAGTGAGTGTCTGTGAGTGTCTGAGAGTGTCAGAGAGTGTCAGAGAGAGTGATAGGGAGCGATTGAGAGTGTCAGAGAGTGTCAGAGAGTGACAGTGAGTGTCAGAGAGTGACACTGAGTGTCAGAGAGTGTCAGAGAGTGATGGAGAGTGTCTGTGAGTGTCTGAGAGTGTCAGAGAGTGTCAGAGAGTGATAGTGAGTGTCTGAGAGTTTCAGAGAGTGTCAGAGAGTGATAGAGAGCGATTGAGAGTGTCAGGGAGTTTCAGAGAGTGATAGAGAGTGTCAGAGAGTGTCAGAGATTGATAGAGAGTGATAGAGAGTGTCAGAGAATGTCAGAGAGTGATAGAGAGTGTCAGAGAGTGTCAGAGAGTGGTAGAGAGTGATAGAGAGTGTCAGAGAGTGTCAGAGAGTGACACTGAGTGTCAGAGAGTGTCAGAGAGTGATAGAGAGTGTCAGAGAGTGTCAGAGAGTGATAGTGAGTGTCTGTGAGTGTCTGAGAGTGTCAGAGAGTGTCAGAGAGAGTGATAGGGAGCGATTGAGAGTGTCAGAGTGTGTCAGAGAGTATCAGAGAGTGTCAGAGACTATCAGAGAGTGATAGTGAGTGTCAGAGAGTGATGGTGAGTGTCTGAGAGTGAGAGAGAGTGACACTGAGTGTCAGAGAGTGTCAGAGAGTGATGGAGAGTGTCTGTGAGTGTCTGAGAGTGTCAGAGAGTGTCAGAGAGTGATAGTGAGTGTCTGAGAGTTTCAGAGAGTGTCAGAGAGTGATAGAGAGCGATTGAGAGTGTCAGGGAGTGTCAGAGAGTGATAGTGAGTGTCAGAGAGTGTCAGAGGGTATCAGAGAGTGTCAGAGACTATCAGAGAGTGATAGTGAGTGTCAGAGAGTGATGGTGAGTGTCTGAGAGTGAGAGAGAGTGTCAGGGAGTGTCAGAGAGTGTCAGAGAGTGACACTGAGTGTCAGAGAGTGATGGAGAGTGTCAGAGAGTGATAGTGAGTGTCTGAGAGTTTCAGAGAGTGTCAGAGAGTGATAGAGAGCGATTGAGAGTGTCAGAGAGTGTCAGAGAGTGTCAGAGAGTGACAGTGAGTTTCAGAGAGTGACAGTGAGTGTCAGGGAGTGTCAGAGAGTGATAGTGAGTGTCAGAGAGTGTCAGAGTGTATCAGAGAGTGTCAGAGACTATCAGAGAGTGATAGTGAGTGTCAGAGAGTGATGGTGAGTGTCTGAGAGTGAGAGAGTGTGTCAGAGAGTGTCAGAGAGTGACACTGAGTGTCAGAGAGTGTCAGAGAGTGATGGAGAGTGTCTGTGAGTGTCTGAGAGTGTCAGAGAGTGTCAGAGAGTGATAGTGAGTGTTTGAGAGTTTCAGAGAGTGTCAGAGAGTGATAGAGAGTGTCAGAGAGTGTCAGAGAGTGATCGAGAGTGATAGAGAGTGTCAGAGAGTGTCAGAGAGTGATGGTGAGTGTCTGAGAGTGAGAGAGAGTGTCAGAGAGTGTCAGAGAGTGACACTGAGTGTCAGAGAGTGTCAGAGAGTGATGGAGAGTGTCTGTGAGTGTCTGAGAGTGTCAGAGAGTGTCAGAGAGTGATAGTGAGTGTCTGAGAGTTTCAGAGAGTGTCAGAGAGTGATAGAGAGCGATTGAGAGTGTCAGGGAGTTTCAGAGAGTGATAGAGAGTGTCAGAGAGTGTCAGAGATTGATAGAGAGTGATAGAGAGTGTCAGAGAGTGTCAGAGAGTGTCAGAGAGTGATAGTGAGTGTCAGAGAGTGTCAGAGAGTGATAGAGAGTGATAGAGAGTGTCAGAGAGTGTCAGAGAGTGACACTGAGTGTCAGAGAGTGTCAGAGAGTGATAGAGAGTGTCAGATAGTGTCAGAGAGTGATAGTGAGTGTCTGTGAGTGATGGAGAGTGTCTGTGAGTGTCTGAGAGTGTCAGAGAGTGTCAGAGAGTGACACTGAGTGTCAGAGAGTGTCAGAGAGTGATAGTGAGTGTCAGAGAGTGTCAGAGAGTATCAGAGAGTGTCAGAGACTATCAGAGAGTGATAGTGAGTGTCAGAGAGTGATGGTGAGTGTCTGAGAGTGAGAGAGAGTGTCAGAGAGTGTCAGAGAGTGTCAGAGAGTGACACTGAGTGTCAGAGAGTGTCAGAGAGTGATGGAGAGTGTCAGAGAGTGATAGTGAGTGTCTGAGAGTTTCAGAGAGTGTCAGAGAGTGATAGTGAGTGTCAGAGAGTGATGGTGAGTGTCTGAGAGTGAGAGAGAGTGTCAGAGAGTGTCAGAGAGTGTCAGAGAGTGACACTGAGTGTCAGAGAGTGTCAGAGAGTGATGGAGAGTGTCAGAGAGTGATAGAGAGCGATTGAGAGTGTCAGGGAGTGTCAGAGAGTGATAGTGAGTGTCAGAGAGTGTCAGAGAGTATCAGAGAGTGTCAGAGACTATCAGAGAGTGATAGTGAGTGTCAGAGAGTGATGGTGAGTGTCTGAGAGTGAGAGAGAGTGTCAGAGAGTGTCAGAGAGTGTCAGAGAGTGACACTGAGTGTCAGAGAGTGTCAGAGAGTGATGGAGAGTGTCAGAGAGTGATAGTGAGTGTCTGAGAGTTTCAGAGAGTGTCAGAGAGTGATAGAGAGCGATTGAGAGTGTCAGAGAGTGTCAGAGAGTGACAGTGAGTTTCAGAGAGTGACAGTGAGTGTCAGGGAGTGTCAGGGAGTGATAGTGAGTGTCAGAGAGTGTCAGAGAGTATCAGAGAGTGTCAGAGACTATCAGAGAGTGATAGTGAGTGTCAGAGAGTGATGGTGAGTGTCTGAGAGTGAGAGAGTGTGTCAGAGAGTGTCAGAGAGTGACACTGAGTGTCAGAGAGTGTCAGAGAGTGATGGAGAGTGTCTGTGAGTGTCTGAGAGTGTCAGAGAGTGTCAGAGAGTGATAGTGAGTGTCTGAGAGTTTCAGAGAGTGTCAGAGAGTGATAGAGAGTGTCAGAGAGTGTCAGAGAGTGATCGAGAGTGATAGAGAGTGTCAGAGAGTGTCAGAGAGTGACACTGAGTGTCAGAGAGTTTCAGAGAGTGATGGAGAGTGTCTGTGAGTGTCTGAGAGTGCCATAGAGTGTCAGAGAGTGATAGTGAGTGTCTGAGAGTTTCAGAGAGTGTCAGAGAGTGATAGAGAGCGATTGAGAGTGTCAGAGAGTGTCAGAGAGTGACAGTGAGTTTCAGAGAGTGACAGTGAGTGTCAGGGAGTGTCAGAGAGTGATAGTGAGTGTCAGAGAGTGTCAGAGAGTGATACTGAGTGTCAGAGAGAATCAGAGAGTGATAGTGAGTGTCTGAGAGTGTCAGAGAGTGATAGAGAGTGTCAGAGAGTGTCAAAGAGTGTCAGAGAGTCATAGAGAGTGTCTGTGAGTGTCTGAGAGTGATGGAGAGTGTCTGTGAGTGTCTGAGAGTGTCAGAGAGTGTCAGAGAGTGACACTGAGTGTCAGAGAGTGTCAGAGAGTGATAGTGAGTGTCAGAGAGTGTCAGAGAGTATCAGAGAGTGTCAGAGACTATCAGAGAGTGATAGTGAGTGTCAGAGAGTGATGGTGAGTGTCTGAGAGTGAGAGAGAGTGTCAGAGAGTGTCAGAGAGTGTCAGAGAGTGACACTGAGTGTCAGAGAGTGTCAGAGAGTGATGGAGAGTGTCAGAGAGTGATAGTGAGTGTCTGAGAGTTTCAGAGAGTGTCAGAGAGTGATAGTGAGTGTCAGAGAGTGATGGTGAGTGTCTGAGAGTGAGAGAGAGTGTCAGAGAGTGTCAGAGAGTGTCAGAGAGTGACACTGAGTGTCAGAGAGTGTCAGAGAGTGATGGAGAGTGTCAGAGAGTGATAGAGAGCGATTGAGAGTGTCAGGGAGTGTCAGAGAGTGATAGTGAGTGTCAGAGAGTGTCAGAGAGTATCAGAGAGTGGCAGAGACTATCAGAGAGTGATAGTGAGTGTCAGAGAGTGATGGTGAGTGTCTGAGAGTGAGAGAGAGTGTCAGAGAGTGTCAGAGAGTGTCAGAGAGTGACACTGAGTGTCAGAGAGTGTCAGAGAGCGATGGAGAGTGTCAGAGAGTGATAGTGAGTGTCTGAGAGTTTCAGAGAGTGTCAGAGAGTGATAGAGAGCGATTGAGAGTGTCAGAGAGTGTCAGAGAGTGACAGTGAGTTTCAGAGAGTGACAGTGAGTGTCAGGGAGTGTCAGGGAGTGATAGTGAGTGTCAGAGAGTGTCAGAGAGTATCAGAGAGTGTCAGAGACTATCAGAGAGTGATAGTGAGTGTCAGAGAGTGATGGTGAGTGTCTGAGAGTGAGAGAGTGTGTCAGAGATTGTCAGAGAGTGACACTGAGTGTCAGAGAGTGTCAGAGAGTGATGGAGAGTGTCTGTGAGTGTCTGAGAGTGTCAGAGAGTGTCAGAGAGTGATAGTGAGTGTCTGAGAGTTTCAGAGAGTGTCAGAGAGTGATAGAGAGTGTCAGAGAGTGTCAGAGAGTGATCAAGAGTGATAGAGAGTGTCAGAGAGTGTCAGAGAGTGACACTGAGTGTCAGAGAGTTTCAGAGAGTGATGGAGAGTGTCTGTGAGTGTCTGAGAGTGCCATAGAGTGTCAGAGAGTGATAGTGAGTGTCTGAGAGTTTCAGAGAGTGTCAGAGAGTGATAGAGAGCGATTGAGAGTGTCAGAGAGTGTCAGAGAGTGATACTGAGTGTCAGAGAGAATCAGAGAGTGATAGTGAGTGTCTGAGAGTGTCAGAGAGTGATAGAGAGTGTCAGAGAGTGTCAAAGAGTGTCAGAGAGTCATAGAGAGTGTCTGTGAGTGTCTGAGAGTGATGGAGAGTGTCTGTGAGTGTCTGAGAGTGTCAGAGAGTGTCAGAGAGTGACACTGAGTGTCAGAGAGTGTCAGAGAGTGATAGTGAGTGTCAGAGAGTGTCAGAGAGTATCAGAGAGTGTCAGAGACTATCAGAGAGTGATAGTGAGTGTCAGAGAGTGATGGTGAGTGTCTGAGAGTGAGAGAGAGTGTCAGAGAGTGTCAGAGAGTGTCAGAGAGTGACACTGAGTGTCAGAGAGTGTCAGAGAGTGATGGAGAGTGTCAGAGAGTGATAGTGAGTGTCTGAGAGTTTCAGAGAGTGTCAGAGAGTGATAGTGAGTGTCAGAGAGTGATGGTGAGTGTCTGAGAGTGAGAGAGAGTGTCAGAGAGTGTCAGAGAGTGTCAGAGAGTGACACTGAGTGTCAGAGAGTGTCAGAGAGTGATGGAGAGTGTCAGAGAGTGATAGAGAGCGATTGAGAGTGTCAGGGAGTGTCAGAGAGTGATAGTGAGTGTCAGAGAGTGTCAGAGAGTATCAGAGAGTGGCAGAGACTATCAGAGAGTGATAGTGAGTGTCAGAGAGTGATGGTGAGTGTCTGAGAGTGAGAGAGAGTGTCAGAGAGTGTCAGAGAGTGTCAGAGAGTGACACTGAGTGTCAGAGAGTGTCAGAGAGCGATGGAGAGTGTCAGAGAGTGATAGTGAGTGTCTGAGAGTTTCAGAGAGTGTCAGAGAGTGATAGAGAGCGATTGAGAGTGTCAGAGAGTGTCAGAGAGTGACAGTGAGTTTCAGAGAGTGACAGTGAGTGTCAGGGAGTGTCAGGGAGTGATAGTGAGTGTCAGAGAGTGTCAGAGAGTATCAGAGAGTGTCAGAGACTATCAGAGAGTGATAGTGAGTGTCAGAGAGTGATGGTGAGTGTCTGAGAGTGAGAGAGTGTGTCAGAGATTGTCAGAGAGTGACACTGAGTGTCAGAGAGTGTCAGAGAGTGATGGAGAGTGTCTGTGAGTGTCTGAGAGTGTCAGAGAGTGTCAGAGAGTGATAGTGAGTGTCTGAGAGTTTCAGAGAGTGTCAGAGAGTGATAGAGAGTGTCAGAGAGTGTCAGAGAGTGATCGAGAGTGATAGAGAGTGTCAGAGAGTGTCAGAGAGTGACACTGAGTGTCAGAGAGTTTCAGAGAGTGATGGAGAGTGTCTGTGAGTGTCTGAGAGTGCCATAGAGTGTCAGAGAGTGATAGTGAGTGTCTGAGAGTTTCAGAGAGTGTCAGAGAGTGATAGAGAGCGATTGAGAGTGTCAGAGAGTGTCAGAGAGTGACAGTGAGTTTCAGAGAGTGACAGTGAGTGTCAGGGAGTGTCAGAGAGTGATAGTGAGTGTCAGAGAGTGTCAGAGAGTGATACTGAGTGTCAGAGAGAATCAGAGAGTGATAGTGAGTGTCTGAGAGTGTCAGAGAGTGATAGAGAGTGTCAGAGAGTGTCAAAGAGTGTCAGAGAGTCATAGAGAGTGTCTGTGAGTGTCTGAGAGTGATGGAGAGTGTCTGTGAGTGTCTGAGAGTGTCAGAGAGTGTCAGAGAGTGACACTGAGTGTCAGAGAGTGTCAGAGAGTGATAGTGAGTGTCAGAGAGTGTCAGAGAGTATCAGAGAGTGTCAGAGACTATCAGAGAGTGATAGTGAGTGTCAGAGAGTGATGGTGAGTGTCTGAGAGTGAGAGAGAGTGTCAGAGAGTGTCAGAGAGTGTCAGAGAGTGACACTGAGTGTCAGAGAGTGTCAGAGAGTGATGGAGAGTGTCAGAGAGTGATAGTGAGTGTCTGAGAGTTTCAGAGAGTGTCAGAGAGTGATAGTGAGTGTCAGAGAGTGATGGTGAGTGTCTGAGAGTGAGAGAGAGTGTCAGAGAGTGTCAGAGAGTGTCAGAGAGTGTCAGAGAGTGACACTGAGTGTCAGAGAGTGTCAGAGAGTGATGGAGAGAGTCAGAGAGTGATAGAGAGCGATTGAGAGTGTCAGGGAGTGTCAGAGAGTGATAGTGAGTGTCAGAGAGTGTCAGAGAGTATCAGAGAGTGTCAGAGACTATCAGAGAGTGATAGTGAGTGTCAGAGAGTGATGGTGAGTGTCTGAGAGTGAGAGAGAGTGTCAGAGAGTGTCAGAGAGTGTCAGAGAGTGACACTGAGTGTCAGAGAGTGTCAGAGAGTGATGGAGAGTGTCAGAGAGTGATAGTGAGTGTCTGAGAGTTTCAGAGAGTGTCAGAGAGTGATAGAGAGCGATTGAGAGTGTCAGAGAGTGTCAGAGAGTGACAGTGAGTTTCAGAGAGTGACAGTGAGTGTCAGGGAGTGTCAGGGAGTGATAGTGAGTGTCAGAGAGTGTCAGAGAGTATCAGAGAGTGTCAGAGACTATCAGAGAGTGATAGTGAGTGTCAGAGAGTGATGGTGAGTGTCTGAGAGTGAGAGAGTGTGTCAGAGAGTGTCAGAGAGTGACACTGAGTGTCTGAGAGTGTCAGAGAGTGATGGAGAGTGTCTGTGAGTGTCTGAGAGTGTCAGAGAGTGTCAGAGAGTGATAGTGAGTGTCTGAGAGTTTCAGAGAGTGTCAGAGAGTGATAGAGAGTGTCAGAGAGTGTCAGAGAGTGATCGAGAGTGATAGAGAGTGTCAGAGAGTGTCAGAGAGTGACACTGAGTGTCAGAGAGTTTCAGAGAGTGATGGAGAGTGTCTGTGAGTGTCTGAGAGTGCCATAGAGTGTCAGAGAGTGATAGTGAGTGTCTGAGAGTTTCAGAGAGTGTCAGAGAGTGATAGAGAGCGATTGAGAGTGTCAGAGAGTGTCAGAGAGTGTCAGAGAGTGACAGTGAGTTTCAGAGAGTGACAGTGAGTGTCAGGGAGTGTCGGAGAGTGATAGTGAGTGTCAGAGAGTGTCAGAGAGTGATACTGAGTGTCAGAGAGAATCAGAGAGTGATAGTGAGTGTCTGAGAGTGTCAGAGAGTGATAGAGAGTGTCAGAGAGTGTCAAAGAGTGTCAGAGAGTCATAGAGAGTGTCAGAGAGTGTCTGAGAGGTCAGAGAGTGTCAGAGAGTGTCAGAGAGTGTCAGAGAGTGATAGAGAGTGATAGAGAGTAATAGAGAGTGTGAGAGAGTGTCAGAGAGTGATAGAGAGCGATAGTGTGTCAGAGAGTGTCAGAGATTGTCAGAGAGTGACACTGAGTGTCAGTGAGTGTCAGAGAGTGATGGTGAGTGTCTGAGAGTGAGAGAGAGTGTCAGAGAGTGGCAGAGAGTGTCAGAGAGTGACACTGAGTGTCAGAGAGTGTCAGAGAGTGATGGAGAGTGTCTGTGAGTGTCTGAGAGTGTCAGAGAGTGTCAGAGAGTGATAGTGAGTGTCAGAGAATGATGGTGAGTGTCTGAGAGTGAGAGAGAGTGTCAGAGAGTGGCACTGAGTGTCTGAGAGTGTCAGAGTGTGTCAGAGAGTGACAGAGAGTGATAGAGAGTGTCAGAGAGTGTCAGAGAGTGTAAGAGAGTGTCAGAGAGTGACACTGAGTGTCAGAGAGTGTCAGAGTGTGTCAGATAGTGATTGAGAGTGTCAGAGAGTGATAGAGAGAGTCAGAGAGTGTCAGAGAGTGTCAGAGATTGTCAGAGAGTGATAGTGTGCGTCAGAGAGTGATAGAGAGTGATAGAGAGTGTCAGAGAGTGATAGAGAGTGTCAGAGAGTGTCAGAGAGTGATAGAGAGTGATGGGGAGTGTCAGAGAGTGTCAGAGAGTGATAGAGAGTGTCAGAGAGTGTCAGAGAGTGATCGAGAGTGATAGAGAGTGTCAGAGAGTGTCAGAGAGTGACACTGAGTGTCAGAGAGTGTCAGAGAGTGATGGAGAGTGTCTGTGAGTGTCTGAGAGTGTCATAGAGTGTCAGAGAGTGATAGTGAGTGTCTGAGAGTTTCAGAGAGTGTCAGAGATTGATAGAAAGCGATTGAGAGTGTCAGAGAGTGTCAGAGAGTGATAGAGAGTGTCAGAGAGTGTCAGAGAGTGATAGTGAGTGTCAGAGAGTGTCAGAGAGTGGTAGAGAGAGTCAGAGAGTGATAGAGAGTGTCAGAGAGTGTCAGAGAGTGATCGAGAGTGATAGAGAGTGTCAGAGAGTGTCACTGAGTGTCAGAGAGTGTCAGAGAGTGATGGAGAGTGTCTGTGAGTGTCTGAGAGTGTCATAGAGTGTCAGAGAGTGATAGTGAGTGTCTGAGAGTTTCAGAGAGTGTCAGAGATTGATAGAAAGCGATTGAGAGTGTCAGAGAGTGTCAGAGAGTGATAGAGAGTGTCAGAGTGTCAGAGAGTGATAGTGAGTGTCTGTGAGTGTCTGAGAGTGTCAGAGAGTGTCAGAGAGAGTGATAGGGAGCGATTGAGAGTGTCAGAGAGTGTCAGAGAGTGACAGTGAGTGTCAGAGAGTGACAGTGAGTGTCAGGGAGTGTCAGAGAGTGATGGTGAGTGTCTGAGAGTGAGAGAGAGTGTCAGAGAGTGTCAGAGAGTGACACTGAGTGTCAGAGAGTGTCAGAGAGTGATGGAGAGTGTCTGTGAGTGTCTGAGAGTGTCAGAGAGTGTCAGAGAGTGATAGTGAGTGTCTGAGAGTTTCAGAGAGTGTCAGAGAGTGATAGAGAGCGATTGAGAGTGTCAGGGAGTTTCAGAGAGTGATAGAGAGTGTCAGAGAGTGTCAGAGATTGATAGAGAGTGATAGAGAGTGTCAGAGAGTGTCAGAGAGTGATAGAGAGTGTCAGAGAGTGTCAGAGAGTGATAGAGAGTGATAGAGAGTGTCAGAGAGTGTCAGAGAGTGACACTGAGTGTCAGAGAGTGTCAGAGAGTGATAGAGAGTGTCAGAGAGTGTCAGAGAGTGATAGTGAGTGTCTGTGAGTGTCTGAGAGTGTCAGAGAGTGTCAGAGAGAGTGATAGGGAGCGATTGAGAGTGTCAGAGTGTGTCAGAGAGTATCAGAGAGTGTCGGAGACTATCAGAGAGTGATAGTGAGTGTCAGAGAGTGATGGTGAGTGTCTGAGAGTGAGAGAGAGTGACACTGAGTGTCAGAGAGTGTCAGAGAGTGATGGAGAGTGTCTGTGAGTGTCTGAGAGTGTCAGAGAGTGTCAGAGAGTGATAGTGAGTGTCTGAGAGTTTCAGAGAGTGTCAGAGAGTGATAGAGAGCGATTGAGAGTGTCAGGGAGTGTCAGAGAGTGATAGTGAGTGTCAGAGAGTGTCAGAGAGTATCAGAGAGTGTCAGAGACTATCAGAGAGTGATAGTGAGTGTCAGAGAGTGATGGTGAGTGTCTGAGAGTGAGAGAGAGTGTCAGAGAGTGTCAGAGAGTGACACTGAGTGTCAGAGAGTGTCAGAGAGTGATGGAGAGTGTCAGAGAGTGATAGTGAGTGTCTGAGAGTTTCAGAGAGTGTCAGAGAGTGATAGAGAGCGATTGAGAGTGTCAGAGAGTGTCAGAGAGTGTCAGAGAGTGACAGTGAGTTTCAGAGACTGACAGTGAGTGTCAGGGAGTGTCAGAGAGTGATAGTGAGTGTCAGAGAGTGTCAGAGTGTATCAGAGAGTGTCAGAGACTATCAGAGAGTGATAGTGAGTGTCAGAGAGTGGTGGTGAGTGTCTGAGAGTGAGAGAGTGTGTCAGAGAGTGTCAGAGAGTGACACTGAGTGTCAGAGAGTGTCAGAGAGTGATGGAGAGTGTCTGTGAGTGTCTGAGAGTGTCAGAGAGTGTCAGAGAGTGATAGTGAGTGTTTGAGAGTTTCAGAGAGTGTCAGAGAGTGATAGAGAGTGTCAGAGAGTGTCAGAGAGTGATCGAGAGTGATAGAGAGTGTCAGAGAGTGTCAGAGAGTGATGGTGAGTGTCTGAGAGTGAGAGAGAGTGTCAGAGAGTGTCAGAGAGTGACACTGAGTGTCAGAGAGTGTCAGAGAGTGATGGAGAGTGTCTGTGAGTGTCTGAGAGTGTCTGTGAGTGTCAGAGAGTGATAGTGAGTGTCTGAGAGTTTCAGAGAGTGTCAGAGAGTGATAGAGAGCGATTGAGAGTGTCAGGGAGTTTCAGAGAGTGATAGAGAGTGTCAGAGAGTGTCAGAGATTGATAGAGAGTGATAGAGAGTGTCAGAGAGTGTCAGAGAGTGATAGAGAGTGTCAGAGAGTGTCAGAGAGTGATAGAGAGTGATAGAGAGTGTCAGAGAGTGTCAGAGAGTGACACTGAGTGTCAGAGAGTGTCAGAGAGTGATAGAGAGTGTCAGATAGTGTCAGAGAGTGATAGTGAGTGTCTGTGAGTGTCAGAGAGTGTCAGAGAGAGTGATAGGGAGCGATTGAGAGTGTCAGAGTGTGTCAGAGAGTATCAGAGAGTGTCAGAGACTATCAGAGAGTGATAGTGAGTGTCAGAGAGTGATGGTGAGTGTCTGAGAGTGAGAGAGAGTGTCAGAGAGTGTCAGAGAGTGTCAGAGAGTGACACTGAGTGTCAGAGAGTGTCAGAGAGTGATGGAGAGTGTCTGTGAGTGTCTGAGAGTGTCAGAGAGTGTCAGAGAGTGATAGTGAGTGTCTGAGAGTTTCAGAGAGTGTCAGAGAGTGATAGAGAGCGATTGAGAGTGTCAGGGAGTGTCAGAGAGTGATAGTGAGTGTCAGAGAGTGTCAGAGAGTATCAGAGAGTGTCAGAGACTATCAGAGAGTGATAGTGAGTGTCAGAGAGTGATGGTGAGTGTCTGAGAGTGAGAGAGAGTGTCAGAGAGTGTCAGAGAGTGTCAGAGAGTGACACTGAGTGTCAGAGAGTGTCAGAGAGTGATGGAGAGTGTCAGAGAGTGATAGTGAGTGTGTGAGAGTTTCAGAGAGTGTCAGAGAGTGATAGAGAGCGATTGAGAGTGTCAGAGAGTGTCAGAGAGTGACAGTGAGTTTCAGAGAGTGACAGTGAGTGTCAGGGAGTGTCAGGGAGTGATAGTGAGTGTCAGAGAGAGTCAGAGAGTATCAGAGAGTGTCAGAGACTATCAGAGAGTGATAGTGAGTGTCAGAGAGTGATGGTGAGTGTCTGAGAGTGAGAGAGTGTGTCAGAGAGTGTCAGAGAGTGACACTGAGTGTCAGAGAGTGTCAGAGAGTGATGGAGAGTGTCTGTGAGTGTCTGAGAGTGTCAGAGAGTGTCAGAGAGTGACAGTGAGTGTCTGAGAGTTTCAGAGAGTGTCAGAGAGTGATAGAGAGTGTCAGAGAGTGTCAGAGAGTGATCGAGAGTGATAGAGAGTGTCAGAGAGTGTCAGAGAGTGACACTGAGTGTCAGAGAGTTTCAGAGAGTGATGGAGAGTGCCTGTGAGTGTCTGAGAGTGCCATAGAGTGTCAGAGAGTGATAGTGAGTGTCTGAGAGTTTCAGAGAGTGTCAGAGAGTGATAGAGAGCGATTGAGAGTGTCAGAGAGTGTCAGAGAGTGTCAGAGAGTGACAGTGAGTTTCAGAGAGTGACAGTGAGTGTCAGGGAGTGTCAGAGAGTGATAGTGAGTGTCAGAGAGTGTCAGAGAGTGATACTGAGTGTCAGAGAGAATCAGAGAGTGATAGTGAGTGTCTGAGAGTGTCAGAGAGTGATAGAGAGTGTCAGAGAGTGTCAAAGAGTGTCAGAGAGTCATAGAGAGTGTCAGAGAGTGTCTGAGAGGTCAGAGAGTGTCAGAGAGTGTCAGAGAGTGTCAGAGAGTGATAGAGAGTGATAGAGAGTAATAGAGAGTGTGAGAGAGTGTCAGAGAGTGATAGAGAGCGATAGTGTGTCAGAGAGTGTCAGAGATTGTCAGAGAGTTTTAGTGATTGTCTGAGAGTGTCAGAGTGTGTCAGAGAGTGATAGAGATTGATTGAGAGTGATTGAGAGTGTCAGAGAGTGTCAGAGAGTGATGGAGAGTGTCAGAGAGTGGCACTGAGTGTCTGAGAGTGTCAGAGTGTGTCAGAGAGTGACAGAGAGTGATAGAGAGGGTCAGAGAGTGTCAGAGAGTGTAAGAGAGTGTCAGAGAGTGACACTGAGTGTCTGAGAGTGTCACAGTGTGTCAGATAGTGATTGAAAGTGTCAGAGAGTGATAGAGAGAGTCAGAGAGTGTCAGAGAGTGTCAGAGATTGTCAGAGAGTGATAGTGTGCGTCAGAGAGTGATAGAGAGTGATAGAGAGTGTCAGAGAGTGTCAGAGAGTGATAGAGAGTGTCAGAGAGTGTCAGAGATTGATAGAGAGTGATAGAGAGTGTCAGAGAGAGTCAGAGAGTGATCGAGAGTGTCAGAGAGTGTCAGAGAGTGATAGAGAGTGATAGAGAGTGTCAGAGAGTGTCAGAGAGTGACACTGAGTGTCAGAGAGTGTCAGAGAGTGATAGAGAGTGTCAGAGAGTGTCAGAGAGTGATAGTGAGTGTCTGTGAGTGTCTGAGAGTGTCAGAGAGTGTCAGAGAGAGTGATAGGGAGCGATTGAGAGTGTCAGAGTGTGTCAGAGAGTATCAGAGAGTGTCAGAGACTATCAGAGAGTGATAGTGAGTGTCAGAGAGTGATGGTGTGTGTCTGAGAGTGAGAGAGAGTGTCAGAGAGTGTCAGAGAGTGTCAGAGAGTGTCATAGATGTGTCAGAGAGTGATAGTGAGTGTCTGAGAGTTTCAGAGAGTGTCAGAGATTGATAGAAAGCGATTGAGAGTGTCAGAGAGTGTCAGAGAGTGATAGAGAGTGTCAGAGAGTGTCAGAGAGTGATAGTGAGTGTCAGAGAGTGTCAGAGAGTGGTAGAGAGAGTCAGAGAGTGATAGAGAGTGTCAGAGAGTGTCAGAGAGTGATCGAGTGTGATAGAGAGTGTCAGAGAGTGTCACTGAGTGTCAGAGAGTGTCAGAGAGTGATGGAGAGTGTCTGTGAGTGTCTGAGAGTGTCATAGAGTGTCAGAGAGTGATAGTGAGTGTCTGAGAGTTTCAGAGAGTGTCAGAGATTGATAGAAAGCGATTGAGAGTGTCAGAGAGTGTCAGAGAGTGATAGAGAGTGTCAGAGTGTCAGAGAGTGATAGTGAGTGTCTGTGAGTGTCTGAGAGTGTCAGAGAGTGTCAGAGAGAGTGATAGGGAGCGATTGAGAGTGTCAGAGAGTGTCAGAGAGTGACAGTGAGTGTCAGAGAGTGACAGTGAGTGTCAGGGAGTGTCAGAGAGTGATGGTGAGTGTCTGAGAGTGAGAGAGAGTGTCAGAGAGTGTCAGAGAGTGACACTGAGTGTCAGAGAGTGTCAGAGAGTGATGGAGAGTGTCTGTGAGTGTCTGAGAGTGTCAGAGAGTGTCAGAGAGTGATAGTGAGTGTCTGAGAGTTTCAGAGAGTGTCAGAGAGTGATAGAGAGTGATTGAGAGTGTCAGGGAGTTTCAGAGAGTGATAGAGAGTGTCAGAGAGTGTCAGAGATTGATAGAGAGTGATAGAGAGTGTCAGAGAGTCTCAGAGAGTGATAGAGAGTGTCAGAGAGTGTCAGAGAGTGATAGAGAGTGATAGAGAGTGTCAGAGAGTGTCAGAGAGTGACACTGAGTGTCAGAGAGTGTCAGAGAGTGATAGAGAGTGTCAGAGAGTGTCAAAGAGTGTCAGAGAGTCATAGAGAGTGTCAGAGAGTGTCTGAGAGGTCAGAGAGTGTCAGAGAGTGTCAGAGAGTGTCAGAGAGTGATAGAGAGTGATAGAGAGTAATAGAGAGTGTGAGAGAGTGTCAGAGAGTGATAGAGAGCGATAGTGTGTCAGAGAGTGTCAGAGATTGTCAGAGAGTGACACTGAGTGTCAGTGAGTGTCAGAGAGTGATGGTGAGTGTCTGAGAGTGAGAGAGAGTGTCAGAGAGTGGCAGAGAGTGTCAGAGAGTGACACTGAGTGTCAGAGAGTGTCAGAGAGTGATGGAGAGTGTCTGTGAGTGTCTGAGAGTGTCAGAGAGTGTCAGAGAGTGATAGTGAGTGTCAGAGAATGATGGTGAGTGTCTGAGAGTGAGAGAGAGTGTCAGAGAGTGGCACTGAGTGTCTGAGAGTGTCAGAGTGTGTCAGAGAGTGACAGAGAGTGATAGAGAGTGTCAGAGAGTGTCAGAGAGTGTAAGAGAGTGTCAGAGAGTGACACTGAGTGTCAGAGAGTGTCAGAGTGTGTCAGATAGTGATTGAGAGTGTCAGAGAGTGATAGAGAGAGTCAGAGAGTGTCAGAGAGTGTCAGAGATTGTCAGAGAGTGATAGTGTGCGTCAGAGAGTGATAGAGAGTGATAGAGAGTGTCAGAGAGTGATAGAGAGTGTCAGAGAGTGTCAGAGAGTGATAGAGAGTGATGGGGAGTGTCAGAGAGTGTCAGAGAGTGATAGAGAGTGTCAGAGAGTGTCAGAGAGTGATCGAGAGTGATAGAGAGTGTCAGAGAGTGTCAGAGAGTGACACTGAGTGTCAGAGAGTGTCAGAGAGTGATGGAGAGTGTCTGTGAGTGTCTGAGAGTGTCATAGAGTGTCAGAGAGTGATAGTGAGTGTCTGAGAGTTTCAGAGAGTGTCAGAGATTGATAGAAAGCGATTGAGAGTGTCAGAGAGTGTCAGAGAGTGATAGAGAGTGTCAGAGAGTGTCAGAGAGTGATAGTGAGTGTCAGAGAGTGTCAGAGAGTGGTAGAGAGAGTCAGAGAGTGATAGAGAGTGTCAGAGAGTGTCAGAGAGTGATCGAGAGTGATAGAGAGTGTCAGAGAGTGTCACTGAGTGTCAGAGAGTGTCAGAGAGTGATGGAGAGTGTCTGTGAGTGTCTGAGAGTGTCATAGAGTGTCAGAGAGTGATAGTGAGTGTCTGAGAGTTTCAGAGAGTGTCAGAGATTGATAGAAAGCGATTGAGAGTGTCAGAGAGTGTCAGAGAGTGATAGAGAGTGTCAGAGTGTCAGAGAGTGATAGTGAGTGTCTGTGAGTGTCTGAGAGTGTCAGAGAGTGTCAGAGAGAGTGATAGGGAGCGATTGAGAGTGTCAGAGAGTGTCAGAGAGTGACAGTGAGTGTCAGAGAGTGACAGTGAGTGTCAGGGAGTGTCAGAGAGTGATGGTGAGTGTCTGAGAGTGAGAGAGAGTGTCAGAGAGTGTCAGAGAGTGACACTGAGTGTCAGAGAGTGTCAGAGAGTGATGGAGAGTGTCTGTGAGTGTCTGAGAGTGTCAGAGAGTGTCAGAGAGTGATAGTGAGTGTCTGAGAGTTTCAGAGAGTGTCAGAGAGTGATAGAGAGCGATTGAGAGTGTCAGGGAGTTTCAGAGAGTGATAGAGAGTGTCAGAGAGTGTCAGAGATTGATAGAGAGTGATAGAGAGTGTCAGAGAGTGTCAGAGAGTGATAGAGAGTGTCAGAGAGTGTCAGAGAGTGATAGAGAGTGATAGAGAGTGTCAGAGAGTGTCAGAGAGTGACACTGAGTGTCAGAGAGTGTCAGAGAGTGATAGAGAGTGTCAGAGAGTGTCAGAGAGTGATAGTGAGTGTCTGTGAGTGTCTGAGAGTGTCAGAGAGTGTCAGAGAGAGTGATAGGGAGCGATTGAGAGTGTCAGAGTGTGTCAGAGAGTATCAGAGAGTGTCGGAGACTATCAGAGAGTGATAGTGAGTGTCAGAGAGTGATGGTGAGTGTCTGAGAGTGAGAGAGAGTGACACTGAGTGTCAGAGAGTGTCAGAGAGTGATGGAGAGTGTCTGTGAGTGTCTGAGAGTGTCAGAGAGTGTCAGAGAGTGATAGTGAGTGTCTGAGAGTTTCAGAGAGTGTCAGAGAGTGATAGAGAGCGATTGAGAGTGTCAGGGAGTGTCAGAGAGTGATAGTGAGTGTCAGAGAGTGTCAGAGAGTATCAGAGAGTGTCAGAGACTATCAGAGAGTGATAGTGAGTGTCAGAGAGTGATGGTGAGTGTCTGAGAGTGAGAGAGAGTGTCAGAGAGTGTCAGAGAGTGACACTGAGTGTCAGAGAGTGTCAGAGAGTGATGGAGAGTGTCAGAGAGTGATAGTGAGTGTCTGAGAGTTTCAGAGAGTGTCAGAGAGTGATAGAGAGCGATTGAGAGTGTCAGAGAGTGTCAGAGAGTGTCAGAGAGTGACAGTGAGTTTCAGAGACTGACAGTGAGTGTCAGGGAGTGTCAGAGAGTGATAGTGAGTGTCAGAGAGTGTCAGAGTGTATCAGAGAGTGTCAGAGACTATCAGAGAGTGATAGTGAGTGTCAGAGAGTGGTGGTGAGTGTCTGAGAGTGAGAGAGTGTGTCAGAGAGTGTCAGAGAGTGACACTGAGTGTCAGAGAGTGTCAGAGAGTGATGGAGAGTGTCTGTGAGTGTCTGAGAGTGTCAGAGAGTGTCAGAGAGTGATAGTGAGTGTTTGAGAGTTTCAGAGAGTGTCAGAGAGTGATAGAGAGTGTCAGAGAGTGTCAGAGAGTGATCGAGAGTGATAGAGAGTGTCAGAGAGTGTCAGAGAGTGATGGTGAGTGTCTGAGAGTGAGAGAGAGTGTCAGAGAGTGTCAGAGAGTGACACTGAGTGTCAGAGAGTGTCAGAGAGTGATGGAGAGTGTCTGTGAGTGTCTGAGAGTGTCTGTGAGTGTCAGAGAGTGATAGTGAGTGTCTGAGAGTTTCAGAGAGTGTCAGAGAGTGATAGAGAGCGATTGAGAGTGTCAGGGAGTTTCAGAGAGTGATAGAGAGTGTCAGAGAGTGTCAGAGATTGATAGAGAGTGATAGAGAGTGTCAGAGAGTGTCAGAGAGTGATAGAGAGTGTCAGAGAGTGTCAGAGAGTGATAGAGAGTGATAGAGAGTGTCAGAGAGTGTCAGAGAGTGACACTGAGTGTCAGAGAGTGTCAGAGAGTGATAGAGAGTGTCAGATAGTGTCAGAGAGTGATAGTGAGTGTCTGTGAGTGTCAGAGAGTGTCAGAGAGAGTGATAGGGAGCGATTGAGAGTGTCAGAGTGTGTCAGAGAGTATCAGAGAGTGTCAGAGACTATCAGAGAGTGATAGTGAGTGTCAGAGAGTGATGGTGAGTGTCTGAGAGTGAGAGAGAGTGTCAGAGAGTGTCAGAGAGTGTCAGAGAGTGACACTGAGTGTCAGAGAGTGTCAGAGAGTGATGGAGAGTGTCTGTGAGTGTCTGAGAGTGTCAGAGAGTGTCAGAGAGTGATAGTGAGTGTCTGAGAGTTTCAGAGAGTGTCAGAGAGTGATAGAGAGCGATTGAGAGTGTCAGGGAGTGTCAGAGAGTGATAGTGAGTGTCAGAGAGTGTCAGAGAGTATCAGAGAGTGTCAGAGACTATCAGAGAGTGATAGTGAGTGTCAGAGAGTGATGGTGAGTGTCTGAGAGTGAGAGAGAGTGTCAGAGAGTGTCAGAGAGTGTCAGAGAGTGACACTGAGTGTCAGAGAGTGTCAGAGAGTGATGGAGAGTGTCAGAGAGTGATAGTGAGTGTGTGAGAGTTTCAGAGAGTGTCAGAGAGTGATAGAGAGCGATTGAGAGTGTCAGAGAGTGTCAGAGAGTGACAGTGAGTTTCAGAGAGTGACAGTGAGTGTCAGGGAGTGTCAGGGAGTGATAGTGAGTGTCAGAGAGAGTCAGAGAGTATCAGAGAGTGTCAGAGACTATCAGAGAGTGATAGTGAGTGTCAGAGAGTGATGGTGAGTGTCTGAGAGTGAGAGAGTGTGTCAGAGAGTGTCAGAGAGTGACACTGAGTGTCAGAGAGTGTCAGAGAGTGATGGAGAGTGTCTGTGAGTGTCTGAGAGTGTCAGAGAGTGTCAGAGAGTGACAGTGAGTGTCTGAGAGTTTCAGAGAGTGTCAGAGAGTGATAGAGAGTGTCAGAGAGTGTCAGAGAGTGATCGAGAGTGATAGAGAGTGTCAGAGAGTGTCAGAGAGTGACACTGAGTGTCAGAGAGTTTCAGAGAGTGATGGAGAGTGCCTGTGAGTGTCTGAGAGTGCCATAGAGTGTCAGAGAGTGATAGTGAGTGTCTGAGAGTTTCAGAGAGTGTCAGAGAGTGATAGAGAGCGATTGAGAGTGTCAGAGAGTGTCAGAGAGTGTCAGAGAGTGACAGTGAGTTTCAGAGAGTGACAGTGAGTGTCAGGGAGTGTCAGAGAGTGATAGTGAGTGTCAGAGAGTGTCAGAGAGTGATACTGAGTGTCAGAGAGAATCAGAGAGTGATAGTGAGTGTCTGAGAGTGTCAGAGAGTGATAGAGAGTGTCAGAGAGTGTCAAAGAGTGTCAGAGAGTCATAGAGAGTGTCAGAGAGTGTCTGAGAGGTCAGAGAGTGTCAGAGAGTGTCAGAGAGTGTCAGAGAGTGATAGAGAGTGATAGAGAGTAATAGAGAGTGTGAGAGAGTGTCAGAGAGTGATAGAGAGCGATAGTGTGTCAGAGAGTGTCAGAGATTGTCAGAGAGTTTTAGTGATTGTCTGAGAGTGTCAGAGTGTGTCAGAGAGTGATAGAGATTGATTGAGAGTGATTGAGAGTGTCAGAGAGTGTCAGAGAGTGATGGAGAGTGTCAGAGAGTGGCACTGAGTGTCTGAGAGTGTCAGAGTGTGTCAGAGAGTGACAGAGAGTGATAGAGAGGGTCAGAGAGTGTCAGAGAGTGTAAGAGAGTGTCAGAGAGTGACACTGAGTGTCTGAGAGTGTCACAGTGTGTCAGATAGTGATTGAAAGTGTCAGAGAGTGATAGAGAGAGTCAGAGAGTGTCAGAGAGTGTCAGAGATTGTCAGAGAGTGATAGTGTGCGTCAGAGAGTGATAGAGAGTGATAGAGAGTGTCAGAGAGTGTCAGAGAGTGATAGAGAGTGTCAGAGAGTGTCAGAGATTGATAGAGAGTGATAGAGAGTGTCAGAGAGAGTCAGAGAGTGATCGAGAGTGTCAGAGAGTGTCAGAGAGTGATAGAGAGTGATAGAGAGTGTCAGAGAGTGTCAGAGAGTGACACTGAGTGTCAGAGAGTGTCAGAGAGTGATAGAGAGTGTCAGAGAGTGTCAGAGAGTGATAGTGAGTGTCTGTGAGTGTCTGAGAGTGTCAGAGAGTGTCAGAGAGAGTGATAGGGAGCGATTGAGAGTGTCAGAGTGTGTCAGAGAGTATCAGAGAGTGTCAGAGACTATCAGAGAGTGATAGTGAGTGTCAGAGAGTGATGGTGTGTGTCTGAGAGTGAGAGAGAGTGTCAGAGAGTGTCAGAGAGTGTCAGAGAGTGTCATAGATGTGTCAGAGAGTGATAGTGAGTGTCTGAGAGTTTCAGAGAGTGTCAGAGATTGATAGAAAGCGATTGAGAGTGTCAGAGAGTGTCAGAGAGTGATAGAGAGTGTCAGAGAGTGTCAGAGAGTGATAGTGAGTGTCAGAGAGTGTCAGAGAGTGGTAGAGAGAGTCAGAGAGTGATAGAGAGTGTCAGAGAGTGTCAGAGAGTGATCGAGTGTGATAGAGAGTGTCAGAGAGTGTCACTGAGTGTCAGAGAGTGTCAGAGAGTGATGGAGAGTGTCTGTGAGTGTCTGAGAGTGTCATAGAGTGTCAGAGAGTGATAGTGAGTGTCTGAGAGTTTCAGAGAGTGTCAGAGATTGATAGAAAGCGATTGAGAGTGTCAGAGAGTGTCAGAGAGTGATAGAGAGTGTCAGAGTGTCAGAGAGTGATAGTGAGTGTCTGTGAGTGTCTGAGAGTGTCAGAGAGTGTCAGAGAGAGTGATAGGGAGCGATTGAGAGTGTCAGAGAGTGTCAGAGAGTGACAGTGAGTGTCAGAGAGTGACAGTGAGTGTCAGGGAGTGTCAGAGAGTGATGGTGAGTGTCTGAGAGTGAGAGAGAGTGTCAGAGAGTGTCAGAGAGTGACACTGAGTGTCAGAGAGTGTCAGAGAGTGATGGAGAGTGTCTGTGAGTGTCTGAGAGTGTCAGAGAGTGTCAGAGAGTGATAGTGAGTGTCTGAGAGTTTCAGAGAGTGTCAGAGAGTGATAGAGAGCGATTGAGAGTGTCAGGGAGTTTCAGAGAGTGATAGAGAGTGTCAGAGAGTGTCAGAGATTGATAGAGAGTGATAGAGAGTGTCAGAGAGTCTCAGAGAGTGATAGAGAGTGTCAGAGAGTGTCAGAGAGTGATAGAGAGTGATAGAGAGTGTCAGAGAGTGTCAGAGAGTGACACTGAGTGTCAGAGAGTGTCAGAGAGTGATAGAGAGTGTCAGAGAGTGTCAGAGAGTGATAGTGAGTGTCTGTGAGTGTCTGAGAGTGTCAGAGAGTGTCAGAGAGAGTGATAGGGAGCGATTGAGAGTGTCAGAGTGTGTCAGAGAGTATCAGAGAGTGTCAGAGACTATCAGAGAGTGATAGTGAGTGTCAGAGAGTGATGGTGAGTGTCTGAGAGTGAGAGAGAGTGACACTGAGTGTCAGAGAGTGTCAGAGAGTGATGGAGAGTGTCTGTGAGTGTCTGAGAGTGTCAGAGAGTGTCAGAGAGTGATAGTGAGTGTCTGAGAGTTTCAGAGAGAGTCAGAGAGTGATAGAGAGCGATTGAGAGTGTCAGGGAGTGTCAGAGAGTATCAGAGTGTGTCAGAGACTATCAGAGAGTGATAGTGAGTGTCAGAGAGTGATGGTGAGTGTCTGAGAGTGAGAGAGAGTGTCAGAGAGTGTCAGAGAGTGTCAGAGAGTGACACTGAGTGTCAGAGAGTGTCAGAGAGTGATGGAGAGTGTCAGAGAGTGATAGTGAGTGTCTGAGAGTTTCAGAGAGTGTCAGAGAGTGATAGAGAGCGATTGAGAGTGTCAGAGAGTGTCAGAGAGTGTCAGAGAGTGACAGTGAGTTTCAGAGAGTGACAGTGAGTGTCCGGGAGTGTCAGAGAGTGATAGTGAGTGTCAGAGAGTGTCAGAGTGTATCAGAGAGTGTCAGAGACTATCAGAGAGTGATAGTGAGTGTCAGAGAGTGATGGTGAGTGTCTGAGAGTGAGAGAGTGTGTCAGAGAGTGTCAGAGAGTGACACTGAGTGTCAGAGAGTGTCAGAGAGTGATGGAGAGTGTCTGTGAGTGTCTGAGAGTGTCAGAGAGTGTCAGAGAGTGATAGTGAGTGTTTGAGAGTTTCAGAGAGTGTCAGAGAGTGATAGAGAGTGTCAGAGAGTGTCAGAGAGAGATCGAGAGTGATAGAGAGTGTCAGAGAGTGTCAGAGAGTGATGGTGAGTGTCTGAGAGTGAGAGAGAGTGTCAGAGAGTGTCAGAGAGTGACACTGAGTGTCAGAGAGTGTCAGAGAGTGATGGAGAGTGTCTGTGAGTGTCTGAGAGTGTCAGAGAGTGTCAGAGAGTGATAGTGAGTGTCTGAGAGTTTCAGAGAGTGTCAGAGAGTGATAGAGAGCGATTGAGAGTGTCAGGGAGTTTCAGAGAGTGATAGAGAGTGTCAGAGAGTGTCAGAGATTGATAGAGAGTGATAGAGAGTGTCAGAGAGAGTCAGAGAGTGATAGAGAGTGTCAGAGAGTGTCAGAGAGTGATAGAGAGTGATAGAGAGTGTCAGAGAGTGTCAGAGAGTGACACTGAGTGTCAGAGAGTGTCAGAGAGTGATAGAGAGTGTCAGATAGTGTCAGAGAGTGATAGTGAGTGTCTGTGAGTGTCTGAGAGTGTCAGAGAGTGTCAGAGAGAGTGATAGGGAGCGATTGAGAGTGTCAGAGTGTGTCAGAGAGTATCAGAGAGTGTCAGAGACTATCAGAGAGTGATAGTGAGTGTCAGAGAGTGATGGTGAGTGTCTGAGAGTGAGAGAGAGTGTCAGAGAGTGTCAGAGAGTGTCAGAGAGTGACACTGAGTGTCAGAGAGTGTCAGAGAGTGATGGAGAGTGTCTGTGAGTGTCTGAGAGTGTCAGAGAGTGTCAGAGAGTGATAGTGAGTGTCTGAGAGTTTCAGAGAGTGTCAGAGAGTGATAGAGAGCGATTGAGAGTGTCAGGGAGTGTCAGAGAGTGATAGTGAGTGTCAGAGAGTGTCAGAGAGTATCAGAGAGTGTCAGAGACTATCAGAGAGTGATAGTGAGTGTCAGAGAGTGATGGTGAGTGTCTGAGAGTGAGAGAGTGTGTCAGAGAGTGTCAGAGAGTGTCAGAGAGTGACACTGAGTGTCAGAGAGTGTCAGAGAGTGATGGAGAGTGTCAAAGAGTGATAGTGAGTGTCTGAGAGTTTCAGAGAGTGTCAGAGAGTGATAGAGAGCGATTGAGAGTGTCAGAGAGTGTCAGAGAGTGACAGTGAGTTTCAGAGAGTGACAGTGAGTGTCAGGGAGTGTCAGGGAGTGATAGTGAGTGTCAGAGAGAGTCAGAGAGTATCAGAGAGTGTCAGAGACTATCAGAGAGTGATAGTGAGTGTCAGAGAGTGATGGTGAGTGTCTGAGAGTGAGAGAGTGTGTCAGAGAGTGTCAGAGAGTGACACTGAGTGTCAGAGAGTGTCAGAGAGTGATGGAGAGTGTCTGTGAGTGTCTGAGAGTGTCAGAGAGTGTCAGAGAGTGATAGTGAGTGTCTGAGAGTTTCAGAGAGTGTCAGAGAGTGATAGAGAGTGTCAGAGAGTGTCAGAGAGTGATCGAGAGTGATAGAGAGTGTCAGAGAGTGTCAGAGAGTGACACTGAGTGTCAGAGAGTTTCAGAGAGTGATGGAGAGTGCCTGTGAGTGTCTGAGAGTGCCATAGAGTGTCAGAGAGTGATAGTGAGTGTCTGAGAGTTTCAGAGAGTGTCAGAGAGTGATAGAGAGCGATTGAGAGTGTCAGAGAGTGTCAGAGAGTGTCAGAGAGTGACAGTGAGTTTCAGAGAGTGACAGTGAGTGTCAGGGAGTGTCAGAGAGTGATAGTGAGTGTCAGAGAGTGTCAGAGAGTGATACTGAGTGTCAGAGAGAATCAGAGAGTGATAGTGAGTGTCTGAGAGTGTCAGAGAGTGATAGAGAGTGTCAGAGAGTGTCAAAGAGTGTCAGAGAGTCATAGAGAGTGTCAGAGAGTGTCTGAGAGGTCAGAGAGTGTCAGAGAGTGTCAGAGAGTGTCAGAGAGTGATAGAGAGTGATAGAGAGTAATAGAGAGTGTGAGAGAGTGTCAGAGAGTGATAGAGAGCGATAGTGTGTCAGAGAGTGTCAGAGATTGTCAGAGAGTTTTAGTGATTGTCTGAGAGTGTCAGAGTGTGTCAGAGAGTGATAGAGATTGATTGAGAGTGATTGAGAGTGTCAGAGAGTGTCAGAGAGTGATGGAGAGTGTCAGAGAGTGGCACTGAGTGTCTGAGAGTGTCAGAGTGTGTCAGAGAGTGACAGAGAGTGATAGAGAGGGTCAGAGAGTGTCAGAGAGTGTAAGAGAGTGTCAGAGAGTGACACTGAGTGTCTGAGAGTGTCACAGTGTGTCAGATAGTGATTGAAAGTGTCAGAGAGTGATAGAGAGAGTCAGAGAGTGTCAGAGAGTGTCAGAGATTGTCAGAGAGTGATAGTGTGCGTCAGAGAGTGATAGAGAGTGATAGAGAGTGTCAGAGAGTGTCAGAGAGTGATAGAGAGTGTCAGAGAGTGTCAGAGATTGATAGAGAGTGATAGAGAGTGTCAGAGAGAGTCAGAGAGTGATCGAGAGTGTCAGAGAGTGTCAGAGAGTGATAGAGAGTGATAGAGAGTGTCAGAGAGTGTCAGAGAGTGACACTGAGTGTCAGAGAGTGTCAGAGAGTGATAGAGAGTGTCAGAGAGTGTCAGAGAGTGATAGTGAGTGTCTGTGAGTGTCTGAGAGTGTCAGAGAGTGTCAGAGAGAGTGATAGGGAGCGATTGAGAGTGTCAGAGTGTGTCAGAGAGTATCAGAGAGTGTCAGAGACTATCAGAGAGTGATAGTGAGTGTCAGAGAGTGATGGTGTGTGTCTGAGAGTGAGAGAGAGTGTCAGAGAGTGTCAGAGAGTGTCAGAGAGTGTCATAGATGTGTCAGAGAGTGATAGTGAGTGTCTGAGAGTTTCAGAGAGTGTCAGAGATTGATAGAAAGCGATTGAGAGTGTCAGAGAGTGTCAGAGAGTGATAGAGAGTGTCAGAGAGTGTCAGAGAGTGATAGTGAGTGTCAGAGAGTGTCAGAGAGTGGTAGAGAGAGTCAGAGAGTGATAGAGAGTGTCAGAGAGTGTCAGAGAGTGATCGAGTGTGATAGAGAGTGTCAGAGAGTGTCACTGAGTGTCAGAGAGTGTCAGAGAGTGATGGAGAGTGTCTGTGAGTGTCTGAGAGTGTCATAGAGTGTCAGAGAGTGATAGTGAGTGTCTGAGAGTTTCAGAGAGTGTCAGAGATTGATAGAAAGCGATTGAGAGTGTCAGAGAGTGTCAGAGAGTGATAGAGAGTGTCAGAGTGTCAGAGAGTGATAGTGAGTGTCTGTGAGTGTCTGAGAGTGTCAGAGAGTGTCAGAGAGAGTGATAGGGAGCGATTGAGAGTGTCAGAGAGTGTCAGAGAGTGACAGTGAGTGTCAGAGAGTGACAGTGAGTGTCAGGGAGTGTCAGAGAGTGATGGTGAGTGTCTGAGAGTGAGAGAGAGTGTCAGAGAGTGTCAGAGAGTGACACTGAGTGTCAGAGAGTGTCAGAGAGTGATGGAGAGTGTCTGTGAGTGTCTGAGAGTGTCAGAGAGTGTCAGAGAGTGATAGTGAGTGTCTGAGAGTTTCAGAGAGTGTCAGAGAGTGATAGAGAGCGATTGAGAGTGTCAGGGAGTTTCAGAGAGTGATAGAGAGTGTCAGAGAGTGTCAGAGATTGATAGAGAGTGATAGAGAGTGTCAGAGAGTCTCAGAGAGTGATAGAGAGTGTCAGAGAGTGTCAGAGAGTGATAGAGAGTGATAGAGAGTGTCAGAGAGTGTCAGAGAGTGACACTGAGTGTCAGAGAGTGTCAGAGAGTGATAGAGAGTGTCAGAGAGTGTCAGAGAGTGATAGTGAGTGTCTGTGAGTGTCTGAGAGTGTCAGAGAGTGTCAGAGAGAGTGATAGGGAGCGATTGAGAGTGTCAGAGTGTGTCAGAGAGTATCAGAGAGTGTCAGAGACTATCAGAGAGTGATAGTGAGTGTCAGAGAGTGATGGTGAGTGTCTGAGAGTGAGAGAGAGTGACACTGAGTGTCAGAGAGTGTCAGAGAGTGATGGAGAGTGTCTGTGAGTGTCTGAGAGTGTCAGAGAGTGTCAGAGAGTGATAGTGAGTGTCTGAGAGTTTCAGAGAGAGTCAGAGAGTGATAGAGAGCGATTGAGAGTGTCAGGGAGTGTCAGAGAGTATCAGAGTGTGTCAGAGACTATCAGAGAGTGATAGTGAGTGTCAGAGAGTGATGGTGAGTGTCTGAGAGTGAGAGAGAGTGTCAGAGAGTGTCAGAGAGTGTCAGAGAGTGACACTGAGTGTCAGAGAGTGTCAGAGAGTGATGGAGAGTGTCAGAGAGTGATAGTGAGTGTCTGAGAGTTTCAGAGAGTGTCAGAGAGTGATAGAGAGCGATTGAGAGTGTCAGAGAGTGTCAGAGAGTGTCAGAGAGTGACAGTGAGTTTCAGAGAGTGACAGTGAGTGTCCGGGAGTGTCAGAGAGTGATAGTGAGTGTCAGAGAGTGTCAGAGTGTATCAGAGAGTGTCAGAGACTATCAGAGAGTGATAGTGAGTGTCAGAGAGTGATGGTGAGTGTCTGAGAGTGAGAGAGTGTGTCAGAGAGTGTCAGAGAGTGACACTGAGTGTCAGAGAGTGTCAGAGAGTGATGGAGAGTGTCTGTGAGTGTCTGAGAGTGTCAGAGAGTGTCAGAGAGTGATAGTGAGTGTTTGAGAGTTTCAGAGAGTGTCAGAGAGTGATAGAGAGTGTCAGAGAGTGTCAGAGAGAGATCGAGAGTGATAGAGAGTGTCAGAGAGTGTCAGAGAGTGATGGTGAGTGTCTGAGAGTGAGAGAGAGTGTCAGAGAGTGTCAGAGAGTGACACTGAGTGTCAGAGAGTGTCAGAGAGTGATGGAGAGTGTCTGTGAGTGTCTGAGAGTGTCAGAGAGTGTCAGAGAGTGATAGTGAGTGTCTGAGAGTTTCAGAGAGTGTCAGAGAGTGATAGAGAGCGATTGAGAGTGTCAGGGAGTTTCAGAGAGTGATAGAGAGTGTCAGAGAGTGTCAGAGATTGATAGAGAGTGATAGAGAGTGTCAGAGAGAGTCAGAGAGTGATAGAGAGTGTCAGAGAGTGTCAGAGAGTGATAGAGAGTGATAGAGAGTGTCAGAGAGTGTCAGAGAGTGACACTGAGTGTCAGAGAGTGTCAGAGAGTGATAGAGAGTGTCAGATAGTGTCAGAGAGTGATAGTGAGTGTCTGTGAGTGTCTGAGAGTGTCAGAGAGTGTCAGAGAGAGTGATAGGGAGCGATTGAGAGTGTCAGAGTGTGTCAGAGAGTATCAGAGAGTGTCAGAGACTATCAGAGAGTGATAGTGAGTGTCAGAGAGTGATGGTGAGTGTCTGAGAGTGAGAGAGAGTGTCAGAGAGTGTCAGAGAGTGTCAGAGAGTGACACTGAGTGTCAGAGAGTGTCAGAGAGTGATGGAGAGTGTCTGTGAGTGTCTGAGAGTGTCAGAGAGTGTCAGAGAGTGATAGTGAGTGTCTGAGAGTTTCAGAGAGTGTCAGAGAGTGATAGAGAGCGATTGAGAGTGTCAGGGAGTGTCAGAGAGTGATAGTGAGTGTCAGAGAGTGTCAGAGAGTATCAGAGAGTGTCAGAGACTATCAGAGAGTGATAGTGAGTGTCAGAGAGTGATGGTGAGTGTCTGAGAGTGAGAGAGTGTGTCAGAGAGTGTCAGAGAGTGTCAGAGAGTGACACTGAGTGTCAGAGAGTGTCAGAGAGTGATGGAGAGTGTCAAAGAGTGATAGTGAGTGTCTGAGAGTTTCAGAGAGTGTCAGAGAGTGATAGAGAGCGATTGAGAGTGTCAGAGAGTGTCAGAGAGTGACAGTGAGTTTCAGAGAGTGACAGTGAGTGTCAGGGAGTGTCAGGGAGTGATAGTGAGTGTCAGAGAGAGTCAGAGAGTATCAGAGAGTGTCAGAGACTATCAGAGAGTGATAGTGAGTGTCAGAGAGTGATGGTGAGTGTCTGAGAGTGAGAGAGTGTGTCAGAGAGTGTCAGAGAGTGACACTGAGTGTCAGAGAGTGTCAGAGAGTGATGGAGAGTGTCTGTGAGTGTCTGAGAGTGTCAGAGAGTGTCAGAGAGTGATAGTGAGTGTCTGAGAGTTTCAGAGAGTGTCAGAGAGTGATAGAGAGTGTCAGAGAGTGTCAGAGAGTGATCGAGAGTGATAGAGAGTGTCAGAGAGTGTCAGAGAGTGACACTGAGTGTCAGAGAGTTTCAGAGAGTGATGGAGAGTGTCTGTGAGTGTCTGAGAGTGCCATAGAGTGTCAGAGAGTGATAGTGAGTGTCTGAGAGTTTCAGAGAGTGTCAGAGAGTGATAGAGAGCGATTGAGAGTGTCAGAGAGTGTCAGAGAGTGTCAGAGAGTGACAGTGAGTTTCAGAGAGTGACAGTGAGTGTCAGGGAGTGTCAGAGAGTGATAGTGAGTGTCAGAGAGTGTCAGAGAGTGATACTGAGTGTCAGAGAGAATCAGAGAGTGATAGTGAGTGTCTGAGAGTGTCAGAGAGTGATAGAGAGTGTCAGAGAGTGTCAAAGAGTGTCAGAGAGTCATAGAGAGTGTCAGAGAGTGTCTGAGAGGTCAGAGAGTGTCAGAGAGTGTCAGAGAGTGTCAGAGAGTGATAGAGAGTGATAGAGAGTAATAGAGAGTGTGAGAGAGTGTCAGAGAGTGATAGAGAGCGATAGTGTGTCAGAGAGTGTCAGAGATTGTCAGAGAGTTTTAGTGATTGTCTGAGAGTGTCAGAGTGTGTCAGAGAGTGATAGAGATTGATTGAGAGTGATTGAGAGTGTCAGAGAGTGTCAGAGAGTGATGGAGAGTGTCACAGAGTGGCACTGAGTGTCTGAGAGTGTCAGAGTGTGTCAGAGAGTGACAGAGAGTGATAGAGAGGGTCAGAGAGTGTCAGAGAGTGTAAGAGAGTGTCAGAGAGTGACACTGAGTGTCTGAGAGTGTCACAGTGTGTCAGATAGTGATTGAGAGTGTCAGAGAGTGATAGAGAGAGTCAGAGAGTGTCAGAGAGTGTCAGAGATTGTCAGAGAGTGATAGTGTGCGTCAGAGAGTGATAGAGAGTGATAGAGAGTGTCAGAGAGTGTCAGAGAGTGATAGAGAGTGTCAGAGAGTGTCAGAGATTGATAGAGAGTGATAGAGAGTGTCAGAGAGTGTCACAGAGTGATCGAGAGTGTCAGAGAGTGTCAGAGAGTGATAGAGAGTGATAGAGAGTGTCAGAGAGTGTCAGAGAGTGACACTGAGTGTCAGAGAGTGTCAGAGAGTGATAGAGAGTGTCAGAGAGTGTCATAGAGTGATAGTGAGTGTCTGTGAGTGTCTGAGAGTGTCAGAGAGTGTCAGAGAGAGTGATAGGGAGCGATTGAGAGTGTCAGAGTGTGTCAGAGAGTATCAGAGAGTGTCAGAGACTATCAGAGAGTGATAGTGAGTGTCAGAGAGTGATGGTGTGTGTCTGAGAGTGAGAGAGAGTGTCAGAGAGTGTCAGAGAGTGTCAGAGAGTGACACTGAGTGTCAGAGAGTGTCAGAGAGTGATGGAGAGTGTCTGTGAGTGTCTGAGAGTGTCAGAGAGTGTCAGAGAGTGATAGTGAGTGTCTGAGAGTTTCAGAGAGTGTCAGAGAGTGATAGGGAGCGATTGAGAGTGTCAGGGAGTGTCAGAGAGTGATAGTGAGTGTCAGAGAGTGTCAGAGAGTATCAGAGAGTGTCAGAGACAATCAGAGAGTGATAGTGAGTGTCAGAGAGTGATGGTGAGTGTCTGAGAGTGAGAGAGTGTCAGAGAGTGTCAGAGAGTGTCAGAGAGTGACACTGAGTGTCAGAGAGTGTCAGAGAGTGATGGAGAGTGTCAGAGAGTGATAGTGAGTGTCTGAGAGTTTCAGAGAGTGTCAGAGAGTGATAGAGAGCGATTGAGAGTGTCAGAGAGTGTCAGAGAGTGACAGTGAGTTTCAGAGAGTGACAGTGAGTGTCAGAGAGTGTCAGAGAGTGATACTGAGTGTCAGAGAGAATCAGAGAGTGATAGTGAGTGTCTGAGAGTGTCAGAGAGTGATAGAGAGTGTCAGAGTGTGTCAAAGAGTGTCAGAGAGTCATAGAGAGTGTCAGAGAGTGTCTGAGAGGTCAGAGAGTGTCAGAGAGTGTCAGAGAGTGTCAGAGAGTGATAGAGAGTGATAGAGAGTAATAGAGAGTGTGAGAGCGTGTCAGAGAGTGTCAGAGATTGTCAGAGAGTTTTAGTGATTGTCTGAGAGTGTCAGAGTGTGTCAGAGAGTGATAGAGATTGATTGAGAGTGATTGAGAGTGTCAGAGAGTGTCAGAGAGTGATGGAGAGTGTCAGAGAGTGGCACTGAGTGTCTGAGAGTGTCAGAGTGTGTCAGAGAGTGACAGAGAGCGATAGAGAGGGTCAGAGAGTGTCAGAGAGTGTAAGAGAGAGTCAGAGAGTGACACTGAGTGTCTGAGAGTGTCAGAGTGTGTCAGATAGTGATTGAGAGTGTCAGAGAGTGATAGAGAGATTCAGAGAGTGTCAGAGAGTGTCAGAGATTGTCAGAGAGTGATAGTGTGCGTCAGAGAGTGATAGAGATTGATAGAGAGTGTCAGAGAGTGTCAGAGAGTGTCAGAGATTGATAGAGCGTGTCAGAGAGTGTCAGAGAGTGATAGAGAGTGTCAGAGAGTGTCAGAGAGTGTCAGAGAGTGTCAGAGAGTGTCAGAGAGTGATAGAGAGTGATAGAGAGTGTCAGAGAGTGTCAGGGAGTGACACTGAGTGTCAGAGAGTGTCAGAGAGTGATGGAGAGTGTCTGTGAGTGTCTGAGAGTGTCAGAGAGTGTCAGAGAGTGATAGTGAGTGTCTGAGTGTTTCAGAGAGTGTCAGAGAGTGATATAAAGCGATTGAGAGTGTCAGAGAGTGTCAGAGAGTGTCTGAGAGTGTCAGAGAGTGATAGTGAGTGTCTGTGAGTTTCTGAGAGTGTCAGAGAGTGTCAGAGAGAGTGATAGGGAGTGATTGAGAGTGTCAGAGAGTGTCAGAGAGTATCAGAGAGTGATAGAGAGTGTCAGAGAGTGTCAGGGAGTGACACTGAGTGTCAGAGAGTGTCAGAGAGTGATGGAGAGTGTCTGTGAGTGTCTGAGAGTGTCAGAGAGTGTCAGAGAGTGATAGTGAGTGTCTGAGTGTTTCAGAGAGTGTCAGAGAGTGATATAAAGCGATTGAGAGTGTCAGAGAGTGTCAGAGAGTGTCTGAGAGTGTCAGAGAGTGATAGTGAGTGTCTGTGAGTGTCTGAGAGTGTCAGAGAGTGTCAGAGAGAGTGATAGGGAGCGATTGAGAGTCTCAGAGAGTGTCAGAGAGTATCAGAGAGCGTCAGAGAGTGTCAGAGAGTGATAGTGAGTGTCAGAGAGTGATGGTGAGTGTCTGAGAGTGAGAGAGAGTGTCAGAGAGTGTCAGAGAGTGATGGAGAGTGTCTGTGAGTGTCTGAGAGTGTCAGAGAGTGTCAGAGAGTGATAGAGAGCGATTGAGAGTGTCAGCGAGTGTCAGAGAGTGACAGTGAGTTTCAGAGAGTGACAGTGAGTGTCAGGGAGGGTCAGAGAGTGATAGTGAGTGTCAGAGAGTGTCAGAGAGTGATACTGAGTGTCAGAGAGAATCAGAGAGTGATAGTGAGTGTCTGAGAGTGTCAGAGAGCGTCAGAGAGTGATAGTGATTGTCAGCGAGTGTCAGAGAGTGTCAGCGAGTGAAACAGAGTGTCAGAGAGTGGCAGAGAGTGATAGAGAGAGTCAGATAGTGATAGTGAGTGTCTGAGAGTGTCTGAGAGTGTCTGAGAGTGTCAGACAGTGTCAGAGAGTGTCAGAGAGAGATAGAGAGTGTCAGAGAGTGATAGTGAGTGTCTGAGAGTGTCAGAGAGTGATAAAGAGTGACAGAGAGTGATAGAGAGTAATAGAGAGTGTGAGAGCGTGTCAGAGAGTGTCAGAGATTGTCAGAGAGTTTTAGTGATTGTCTGAGAGTGTCAGAGTGTGTCAGAGAGTGATAGAGATTGATTGAGAGTGATTGAGAGTGTCAGAGAGTGTCAGAGAGTGATGGAGAGTGTCAGAGAGTGGCACTGAGTGTCTGAGAGTGTCAGAGTGTGTCAGAGAGTGACAGAGAGCGATAGAGAGGGTCAGAGAGTGTCAGAGAGTGTAAGAGAGAGTCAGAGAGTGACACTGAGTGTCTGAGAGTGTCAGAGTGTGTCAGATAGTGATTGAGAGTGTCAGAGAGTGATAGAGAGATTCAGAGAGTGTCAGAGAGTGTCAGAGATTGTCAGAGAGTGATAGTGTGCGTCAGAGAGTGATAGAGATTGATAGAGAGTGTCAGAGAGTGTCAGAGAGTGTCAGAGATTGATAGAGCGTGTCAGAGAGTGTCAGAGAGTGATAGAGAGTGTCAGAGAGTGTCAGAGAGTGTCAGAGAGTGTCAGAGAGTGTCAGAGAGTGATAGAGAGTGATAGAGAGTGTCAGAGAGTGTCAGGGAGTGACACTGAGTGTCAGAGAGTGTCAGAGAGTGATGGAGAGTGTCTGTGAGTGTCTGAGAGTGTCAGAGAGTGTCAGAGAGTGATAGTGAGTGTCTGAGTGTTTCAGAGAGTGTCAGAGAGTGATATAAAGCGATTGAGAGTGTCAGAGAGTGTCAGAGAGTGTCTGAGAGTGTCAGAGAGTGATAGTGAGTGTCTGTGAGTTTCTGAGAGTGTCAGAGAGTGTCAGAGAGAGTGATAGGGAGTGATTGAGAGTGTCAGAGAGTGTCAGAGAGTATCAGAGAGTGATAGAGAGTGTCAGAGAGTGTCAGGGAGTGACACTGAGTGTCAGAGAGTGTCAGAGAGTGATGGAGAGTGTCTGTGAGTGTCTGAGAGTGTCAGAGAGTGTCAGAGAGTGATAGTGAGTGTCTGAGTGTTTCAGAGAGTGTCAGAGAGTGATATAAAGCGATTGAGAGTGTCAGAGAGTGTCAGAGAGTGTCTGAGAGTGTCAGAGAGTGATAGTGAGTGTCTGTGAGTGTCTGAGAGTGTCAGAGAGTGTCAGAGAGAGTGATAGGGAGCGATTGAGAGTGTCAGAGAGTGTCAGAGAGTATCAGAGAGCGTCAGAGAGTGTCAGAGAGTGATAGTGAGTGTCAGAGAGTGATGGTGAGTATCTGAGAGTGAGAGAGAGTGTCAGAGAGTGTCAGAGAGTGATGGAGAGTGTCTGTGAGTGTCTGAGAGTGTCAGAGAGTGTCAGAGAGTGATAGAGAGCGATTGAGAGTGTCAGCGAGTGTCAGAGAGTGACAGTGAGTTTCAGAGAGTGACAGTGAGTGTCAGGGAGGGTCAGAGAGTGATAGTGAGTGTCAGAGAGTGTCAGAGAGTGATACTGAGTGTCAGAGAGAATCAGAGAGTGATAGTGAGTGTCTGAGAGTGTCAGAGAGCGTCAGAGAGTGATAGTGATTGTCAGCGAGTGTCAGAGAGTGTCAGCGAGTGAAACAGAGTGTCAGAGAGTGGCAGAGAGTGATAGAGAGAGTCAGATAGTGATAGTGAGTGTCTGAGAGTGTCTGAGAGTGTCTGAGAGTGTCAGACAGTGTCAGAGAGTGTCAGAGAGAGATAGAGAGTGTCAGAGAGTGATAGTGAGTGTCTGAGAGTGTCAGAGAGTGATAAAGAGTGACAGAGAGTGACAGAGAGTGATAGAAAGTGTCAGAGAGTGTCAGAGAGTGATAGAGAATGTCAGAGATTGTCAAAGAGTGTCAGAGAGTCATAGAGAGTGTCAGAGAGTGTCTGAGAGGTCAGAGAGTGTCAGAGAGTGTCAGAGAGTGTCAGAGAGTGATAGAGAGTAATAGAGAGTGTGAGAGAGTGTCAGAGAGTGAAAGAGAGCGATAGTGTGTCAGAGAGTGTCAGAGATTGTCAGAGAGTTTTCGTGAGTGTCTGAGAGTGTCTGAGAGTGTCAGAGAGTGTCAGAGAGTGATAGTGAGTGTCTGAGAGTGTCAGAGAGTGATAGAGAGTGTCAGAGAGTTTCAGAGAGTGATCGAGAGTGATAGAGAGTGTCAGAGAGTGTCAGAGAGTGACACTGAGTGTCAGAGAGTGTCAGAGAGTGATGGAGAGTGTCTGTGAGTGTCTGAGAGTGTCATAGAGTGTCAGAGAGTGATAGTGAGTGTCTGAGAGTGTCAGAGATAGATAGAAAGCGATTGAGAGTGTCAGAGAGTGTCAGAGAGTGATAGAGAGCGATTGAGAGTATCAGAGAGTGTCAGAGAGTGACAGTGAGTTTCAGAGAGTGACAGTGAGTGTCAGGGAGTGTCAGAGAGTGATAGTGAGTGTCAGAGAGTGTCAGAGAGTGATACTGAGTGTCAGAGAGAATCAGAGAGTGATAGTGAGTGTCTGAGAGTGTCAGAGAGTGATAGAGAGTGTCAGAGAGTGTCAAAGAGTGTCAGAGAGTCATAGAGAGTGTCAGAGAGTGTCTGAGAGGTCAGAGAGTGTCAGAGAGTGTCAGAGAGTGTCAGAGAGTGATAGAGAGTAATAGAGAGTGTGAGAGAGTGTCAGAGAGTGATAGAGAGCGATAGTGTGTCAGAGAGTGTCAGAGATTGTCAGAGAGTTTTAGTGATTGTCTGAGAGTGTCAGAGTGTGTCAGAGAGTGATAGAGATTGATTGAGAGTGATTGAGAGTGTCAGAGAATGTCAGAGAGTGATGGAGAGTGTCAGAGAGTGGCACTGAGTGTCTGAGAGTGTCAGAGTGTGTCAGAGAGTGACAGAGAGTGATAGAGAGTGTCAGAGAGTGTCAGAGAGTGTAAGAGAGTGTCAGAGAGTGACACTGAGTGTCTGAGAGTGTCAGAGTGTGTCAGATAGTGATTGAGAGTGTCAGAGAGTGATAGAGAGAGTCAGAGAGTGTCAGAGAGTGTCAGTGATTGTCAGAGAGTGATAGTGTGCGTCAGAGAGTGATAGAGAGTGATAGAGAGTGTCAGAGAGTGTCAGAGAGTGATAGAGAGTGTCAGAGAGTGTCAGAGATTGATAGAGAGTGTCAGAGAGTGTCAGAGAGTGATAGAGAGTGTCAGAGAGTGTCAGAGAGTGATAGAGAGTGATAGAGAGTGTCAGAGAGTGTCAGAGAGTGACACTGAGTGTCAGAGAGTGTCAGAGAGTGATAGAGAGTGTCAGAGAGTGTCAGAGAGTGATAGTGAGTGTCTGTGAGTGTCTGAGAGTGTCAGAGAGTGTCAGAGAGAGTGATAGGGAGCGATTGAGAGTGTCAGAGTGTGTCAGAGAGTATCAGAGAGTGTCAGAGACTATCAGAGAGTGATAGTGAGTGTCAGAGAGTGATGGTGAGTGTCTGAGAGTGAGAGAGAGTGTCAGAGAGTGTCAGTGAGTGTCAGAGAGTGACACTGAGTGTCAAAGAGTGTCAGAGAGCGATGGAGAGTGTCTGTGAGTGTCTGAGAGTGTCAGAGAGTGTCAGAGAGTGATAGTGAGTGTCTGAGAGTTTCAGAGAGTGTCAGAGAGTGATAGAGAGCGATTGAGAGTGTCAGGGAGTGTCAGAGAGTGATAGTGAGTGTCAGAGAGTGTCAGAGAGTATCAGAGAGTGTCAGAGACTATCAGAGAGTGATAGTGAGTGTCAGAGAGTGATGGTGAGTGTCTGAGAGTGAGAGAGAGTGATAGAGAGTGTCAGAGAGTGTCAGAGAGTGATAGAGAGTGATGGAGAGTGTCAGAGAGTGTCAGAGAGTGATAGAGAGTGTCAGAGAGTGTCAGAGAGTGATCGAGAGTGATAGAGAGTGTCAGAGAGTGTCAGAGAGTGACACTGAGTGTCAGAGAGTGTCAGAGAGTGATGGAGAGTGTCTGTGAGTGTCTGAGAGTGTCATAGAGTGTCAGAGAGTGATAGTGAGTGTCTGAGAGTTTCAGAGAGTGTCAGAGATTGATAGAAAGCGATTGAGAGTGTCAGAGAGTGTCAGAGAGTGATAGAGAGTGTCAGAGAGTGTCAGAGAGTGATAGTGAGTGTCAGAGAGTGTCAGAGAGTGGTAGAGAGAGTCAGAGAGTGATAGAGAGTGTCAGAGAGTGTCAGAGAGTGATCGAGAGTGATCGAGAGTGATAGAGAGTGTCAGAGAGTGTCACTGAGTGTCAGAGAGTGTCAGAGAGTGATGGAGAGTGTCTGTGAGTGTCTGAGAGTGTCATAGAGTGTCAGAGAGTGATAGTGAGTGTCTGAGAGTTTCAGAGAG
Source organism: Heterodontus francisci (assembly GCF_036365525.1). NCBI lineage: Eukaryota > Metazoa > Chordata > Chondrichthyes > Heterodontiformes > Heterodontidae > Heterodontus > Heterodontus francisci. The sequence goes on along the minus strand of NC_090415.1, from coordinate 26,437,854 downwards.
TGTCAGAGATTGATAGAAAGCGATTGAGAGTGTCAGAGAGTGTCAGAGAGTGATAGAGAGTGTCAGAGTGTCAGAGAGTGATAGTGAGTGTCTGTGAGTGTCTGAGAGTGTCAGAGAGTGTCAGAGAGAGTGATAGGGAGCGATTGAGAGTGTCAGAGAGTGTCAGAGAGTGACAGTGAGTGTCAGAGAGTGACAGTGAGTGTCAGGGAGTGTCAGAGAGTGATGGTGAGTGTCTGAGAGTGAGAGAGAGTGTCAGAGAGTGTCAGAGAGTGACACTGAGTGTCAGAGAGTGTCAGAGAGTGTCTGTGAGTGTCTGAGAGTGTCAGAGAGTGTCAGAGAGTGATAGTGAGTGTCTGAGAGTTTCAGAGAGTGTCAGAGAGTGATAGAGAGCGATTGAGAGTGTCAGGGAGTTTCAGAGAGTGATAGAGAGTGTCAGAGAGTGTCAGAGATTGATAGAGAGTGATAGAGAGTGTCAGGGAATGTCAGAGAGTGATAGAGAGTGTCAGAGAGTGTCAGAGAGTGATAGAGAGTGATAGAGAGTGTCAGAGAGTGTCAGAGAGTGACACTGAGTGTCAGAGAGTGTCAGAGAGTGATAGAGAGTGTCAGAGAGTGTCAGAGAGTGATAGTGAGTGTCTGTGAGTGTCTGAGAGTGTCAGAGAGTGTCAGAGAGAGTGATAGGGAGCGATTGAGAGTGTCAGAGTGTGTCAGAGAGTATCAGAGAGTGTCAGAGACTATCAGAGAGTGATAGTGAGTGTCAGAGAGTGTCAGAGAGCGATGGAGAGTGTCTGTGAGTGTCTGAGAGTGTCAGAGAGTGTCAGAGAGTGATAGTGAGTGTCTGAGAGTTTCAGAGAGTGTCAGAGAGTGATAGAGAGCGATTGAGAGTGTCAGGGAGTGTCAGAGAGTGATAGTGAGTGTCAGAGAGTGTCAGAGAGTATCAGAGAGTGTCAGAGACTATCAGAGAGTGATAGTGAGTGTCAGAGAGTGATGGTGAGTGTCTGAGAGTGAGAGAGAGTGATAGAGAGTGTCAGAGAGTGTCAGAGAGTGATAGAGAGTGATGGAGAGTGTCAGAGAGTGTCAGAGAGTGATAGAGAGTGTCAGAGAGTGTCAGAGAGTGATCGAGAGTGATAGAGAGAGTCAGAGAGTGTCAGAGAGTGACACTGAGTGTCAGAGAGTGTCAGAGAGTGATGGAGAGTGTCTGTGAGTGTCTGAGAGTGTCATAGAGTGTCAGAGAGTGATAGTGAGTGTCTGAGAGTTTCAGAGATCAGAGAGTGACACTGAGTGTCAGAGAGTGTCAGAGAGTGATGGAGAGTGTCTGTGAGTGTCTGAGAGTGTCATAGAGTGTCAGAGAGTGATAGTGAGTGTCTGAGAGTTTCAGAGAGTGTCAGAGATTGATAGAAAGCGATTGAGAGTGTCAGAGAGTGTCAGAGAGTGATAGAGAGTGTCAGAGAGTGTCAGAGAGTGATAGTGAGTGTCAGAGAGTGTCAGAGAGTGGTAGAGAGAGTCAGAGAGTGATAGAGAGTGTCAGAGAGTGTCAGAGAGTGATCGAGAGTGATCGAGAGTGATAGAGAGTGTCAGAGAGTGTCACTGAGTGTCAGAGAGTGTCAGAGAGTGATGGAGAGTGTCTGTGAGTGTCTGAGAGTGTCATAGAGTGTCAGAGAGTGATAGTGAGTGTCTGAGAGTTTCAGAGAGTGTCAGAGATTGATAGAAAGCGATTGAGAGTGTCAGAGAGTGTCAGAGAGTGATAGAGAGTGTCAGAGTGTCAGAGAGTGATAGTGAGTGTCTGTGAGTGTCTGAGAGTGTCAGAGAGTGTCAGAGAGAGTGATAGGGAGCGATTGAGAGTGTCAGAGAGTGTCAGAGAGTGACAGTGAGTGTCAGAGAGTGACAGTGAGTGTCAGGGAGTGTCAGAGAGTGATGGTGAGTGTCTGAGAGTGAGAGAGAGTGTCAGAGAGTGTCAGAGAGTGACACTGAGTGTCAGAGAGTGTCAGAGAGTGTCTGTGAGTGTCTGAGAGTGTCAGAGAGTGTCAGAGAGTGATAGTGAGTGTCTGAGAGTTTCAGAGAGTGTCAGAGAGTGATAGAGAGCGATTGAGAGTGTCAGGGAGTTTCAGAGAGTGATAGAGAGTGTCAGAGAGTGTCAGAGATTGATAGAGAGTGATAGAGAGTGTCAGGGAATGTCAGAGAGTGATAGAGAGTGTCAGAGAGTGTCAGAGAGTGATAGAGAGTGATAGAGAGTGTCAGAGAGTGTCAGAGAGTGACACTGAGTGTCAGAGAGTGTCAGAGAGTGATAGAGAGTGTCAGAGAGTGTCAGAGAGTGATAGTGAGTGTCTGTGAGTGTCTGAGAGTGTCAGAGAGTGTCAGAGAGAGTGATAGGGAGCGATTGAGAGTGTCAGAGTGTGTCAGAGAGTATCAGAGAGTGTCAGAGACTATCAGAGAGTGATAGTGAGTGTCAGAGAGTGATGGTGAGTGTCTGAGAGTGAGAGAGAGTGACACTGAGTGTCAGAGAGAGTGATAGGGAGCGATTGAGAGTGTCAGAGTGTGTCAGAGAGTATCAGAGAGTGTCAGAGACTATCAGAGAGTGATAGTGAGTGTCAGAGAGTGATGGAGAGTGTCTGTGAGTGTCTGAGAGTGTCAGAGAGTGTCAGAGAGTGATAGTGAGTGTCTGAGAGTTTCAGAGAGTGTCAGAGAGTGATAGAGAGCGATTGAGAGTGTCAGGGAGTGTCAGAGAGTGATAGTGAGTGTCAGAGAGTGTCAGAGAGTATCAGAGAGTGTCAGAGATTGATAGAGAGTGATAGAGAGTGTCAGAGAGTGTCAGAGAGTGATAGAGAGTGTCAGAGAGTGTCAGAGAGTGATAGAGAGTGATAGAGAGTGTCAGAGAGTGTCAGAGAGTGATAGAGAGTGTCAGAGAGTGTCAGAGAGTGATAGAGAGTGTCAGAGAGTGTCAGAGAGTGATAGTGAGTGTCTGTGAGTGTCTGAGAGTGTCAGAGAGTGTCAGAGAGAGTGATAGGGAGCGATTGAGAGTGTCAGAGTGTGTCAGAGAGTATCAGAGAGTGTCAGAGACTATCAGAGTGTGATAGTGAGTGTCAGAGAGTGATGGTGAGTGTCTGAGAGTGAGAGAGAGTGTCAGAGAGTGTCAGTGAGTGTCAGAGAGTGACACTGAGTGTCAAAGAGTGTCAGAGAGTGATGGAGAGTGTCTGTGAGTGTCTGAGAGTGTCAGAGAGTGTCAGAGAGTGATAGTGAGTGTCTGAGAGTTTCAGAGAGTGTCAGAGAGTGATAGAGAGCGATTGAGAGTGTCAGGGAGTGTCAGAGAGTGATAGTGAGTGTCAGAGAGTGTCAGAGAGTATCAGAGAGTGTCAGAGACTATCAGAGAGTGATAGTGAGTGTCAGAGAGTGATGGTGAGTGTCTGAGAGTGAGAGAGAGTGATAGAGAGTGTCAGAGAGTGTCAGAGAGTGATAGAGAGTGATGGAGAGTGTCAGAGAGTGTCAGAGAGTGATAGAGAGTGTCAGAGAGTGTCAGAGAGTGATCGAGAGTGATAGAGAGTGTCAGAGAGTGTCAGAGAGTGACACTGAGTGTCAGAGAGTGTCAGAGAGTGATGGAGAGTGTCTGTGAGTGTCTGAGAGTGTCATAGAGTGTCAGAGAGTGATAGTGAGTGTCTGAGAGTTTCAGAGAGTGTCAGAAATTGATAGAAAGCGATTGAGAGTGTCAGAGAGTGTCAGAGAGTGATAGAGAGTGTCAGAGAGTGTCAGAGAGTGATAGTGAGTGTCAGAGAGTGTCAGAGAGTGGTAGAGGGAGTCAGAGAGTGATAGAGAGTGTCAGAGAGTGTCAGAGAGTGATCGAGAGTGATCGAGAGTGATAGAGAGTGTCAGAGAGTGTCACTGAGTGTCAGAGAGTGTCAGAGAGTGATGGAGAGTGTCTGTGAGTGTCTGAGAGTGTCATAGAGTGTCAGAGAGTGATAGTGAGTGTCTGAGAGTTTCAGAGAGTGTCAGAGATTGATAGAAAGCGATTGAGAGTGTCAGAGAGTGTCAGAGAGTGATAGAGAGTGTCAGAGTGTCAGAGAGTGATAGTGAGTGTCTGTGAGTGTCTGAGAGTGTCAGAGAGTGTCAGAGAGAGTGATAGGGAGCGATTGAGAGTGTCAGAGAGTGTCAGAGAGTGACAGTGAGTGTCAGAGAGTGACACTGAGTGTCAGAGAGTGTCAGAGAGTGATGGAGAGTGTCTGTGAGTGTCTGAGAGTGTCAGAGAGTGTCAGAGAGTGATAGTGAGTGTCTGAGAGTTTCAGAGAGTGTCAGAGAGTGATAGAGAGCGATTGAGAGTGTCAGGGAGTTTCAGAGAGTGATAGAGAGTGTCAGAGAGTGTCAGAGATTGATAGAGAGTGATAGAGAGTGTCAGAGAATGTCAGAGAGTGATAGAGAGTGTCAGAGAGTGTCAGAGAGTGGTAGAGAGTGATAGAGAGTGTCAGAGAGTGTCAGAGAGTGACACTGAGTGTCAGAGAGTGTCAGAGAGTGATAGAGAGTGTCAGAGAGTGTCAGAGAGTGATAGTGAGTGTCTGTGAGTGTCTGAGAGTGTCAGAGAGTGTCAGAGAGAGTGATAGGGAGCGATTGAGAGTGTCAGAGTGTGTCAGAGAGTATCAGAGAGTGTCAGAGACTATCAGAGAGTGATAGTGAGTGTCAGAGAGTGATGGTGAGTGTCTGAGAGTGAGAGAGAGTGACACTGAGTGTCAGAGAGTGTCAGAGAGTGATGGAGAGTGTCTGTGAGTGTCTGAGAGTGTCAGAGAGTGTCAGAGAGTGATAGTGAGTGTCTGAGAGTTTCAGAGAGTGTCAGAGATTGATAGAAAGCGATTGAGAGTGTCAGAGAGTGTCAGAGAGTGATAGAGAGTGTCAGAGTGTCAGAGAGTGATAGTGAGTGTCTGTGAGTGTCTGAGAGTGTCAGAGAGTGTCAGAGAGAGTGATAGGGAGCGATTGAGAGTGTCAGAGAGTGTCAGAGAGTGACAGTGAGTGTCAGAGAGTGACAGTGAGTGTCAGGGAGTGTCAGAGAGTGATGGTGAGTGTCTGAGAGTGAGAGAGAGTGTCAGAGAGTGTCAGAGAGTGACACTGAGTGTCAGAGAGTGTCAGAGAGTGTCTGTGAGTGTCTGAGAGTGTCAGAGAGTGTCAGAGAGTGATAGTGAGTGTCTGAGAGTTTCAGAGAGTGTCAGAGAGTGATAGAGAGCGATTGAGAGTGTCAGGGAGTTTCAGAGAGTGATAGAGAGTGTCAGAGAGTGTCAGAGATTGATAGAGAGTGATAGAGAGTGTCAGGGAATGTCAGAGAGTGATAGAGAGTGTCAGAGAGTGTCAGAGAGTGATAGAGAGTGATAGAGAGTGTCAGAGAGTGTCAGAGAGTGACACTGAGTGTCAGAGAGTGTCAGAGAGTGATAGAGAGTGTCAGAGAGTGTCAGAGAGTGATAGTGAGTGTCTGTGAGTGTCTGAGAGTGTCAGAGAGTGTCAGAGAGAGTGATAGGGAGCGATTGAGAGTGTCAGAGTGTGTCAGAGAGTATCAGAGAGTGTCAGAGACTATCAGAGAGTGATAGTGAGTGTCAGAGAGTGATGGTGAGTGTCTGAGAGTGAGAGAGAGTGACACTGAGTGTCAGAGAGAGTGATAGGGAGCGATTGAGAGTGTCAGAGTGTGTCAGAGAGTATCAGAGAGTGTCAGAGACTATCAGAGAGTGATAGTGAGTGTCAGAGAGTGATGGAGAGTGTCTGTGAGTGTCTGAGAGTGTCAGAGAGTGTCAGAGAGTGATAGTGAGTGTCTGAGAGTTTCAGAGAGTGTCAGAGAGTGATAGAGAGCGATTGAGAGTGTCAGGGAGTGTCAGAGAGTGATAGTGAGTGTCAGAGAGTGTCAGAGAGTATCAGAGAGTGTCAGAGATTGATAGAGAGTGATAGAGAGTGTCAGAGAGTGTCAGAGAGTGATAGAGAGTGTCAGAGAGTGTCAGAGAGTGATAGAGAGTGATAGAGAGTGTCAGAGAGTGTCAGAGAGTGACACTGAGTGTCAGAGAGTGTCAGAGAGTGATAGAGAGTGTCAGAGAGTGTCAGAGAGTGATAGTGAGTGTCTGTGAGTGTCTGAGAGTGTCAGAGAGTGTCAGAGAGAGTGATAGGGAGCGATTGAGAGTGTCAGAGTGTGTCAGAGAGTATCAGAGAGTGTCAGAGACTATCAGAGTGTGATAGTGAGTGTCAGAGAGTGATGGTGAGTGTCTGAGAGTGAGAGAGAGTGTCAGAGAGTGTCAGTGAGTGTCAGAGAGTGACACTGAGTGTCAAAGAGTGTCAGAGAGTGATGGAGAGTGTCTGTGAGTGTCTGAGAGTGTCAGAGAGTGTCAGAGAGTGATAGTGAGTGTCTGAGAGTTTCAGAGAGTGTCAGAGAGTGATAGAGAGCGATTGAGAGTGTCAGGGAGTGTCAGAGAGTGATAGTGAGTGTCAGAGAGTGTCAGAGAGTATCAGAGAGTGTCAGAGACTATCAGAGAGTGATAGTGAGTGTCAGAGAGTGATGGTGAGTGTCTGAGAGTGAGAGAGAGTGATAGAGAGTGTCAGAGAGTGTCAGAGAGTGATAGAGAGTGATGGAGAGTGTCAGAGAGTGTCAGAGAGTGATAGAGAGTGTCAGAGAGTGTCAGAGAGTGATCGAGAGTGATAGAGAGTGTCAGAGAGTGTCAGAGAGTGACACTGAGTGTCAGAGAGTGTCAGAGAGTGATGGAGAGTGTCTGTGAGTGTCTGAGAGTGTCATAGAGTGTCAGAGAGTGATAGTGAGTGTCTGAGAGTTTCAGAGAGTGTCAGAAATTGATAGAAAGCGATTGAGAGTGTCAGAGAGTGTCAGAGAGTGATAGAGAGTGTCAGAGAGTGTCAGAGAGTGATAGTGAGTGTCAGAGAGTGTCAGAGAGTGGTAGAGGGAGTCAGAGAGTGATAGAGAGTGTCAGAGAGTGTCAGAGAGTGATCGAGAGTGATCGAGAGTGATAGAGAGTGTCAGAGAGTGTCACTGAGTGTCAGAGAGTGTCAGAGAGTGATGGAGAGTGTCTGTGAGTGTCTGAGAGTGTCATAGAGTGTCAGAGAGTGATAGTGAGTGTCTGAGAGTTTCAGAGAGTGTCAGAGATTGATAGAAAGCGATTGAGAGTGTCAGAGAGTGTCAGAGAGTGATAGAGAGTGTCAGAGTGTCAGAGAGTGATAGTGAGTGTCTGTGAGTGTCTGAGAGTGTCAGAGAGTGTCAGAGAGAGTGATAGGGAGCGATTGAGAGTGTCAGAGAGTGTCAGAGAGTGACAGTGAGTGTCAGAGAGTGACACTGAGTGTCAGAGAGTGTCAGAGAGTGATGGAGAGTGTCTGTGAGTGTCTGAGAGTGTCAGAGAGTGTCAGAGAGTGATAGTGAGTGTCTGAGAGTTTCAGAGAGTGTCAGAGAGTGATAGAGAGCGATTGAGAGTGTCAGGGAGTTTCAGAGAGTGATAGAGAGTGTCAGAGAGTGTCAGAGATTGATAGAGAGTGATAGAGAGTGTCAGAGAATGTCAGAGAGTGATAGAGAGTGTCAGAGAGTGTCAGAGAGTGGTAGAGAGTGATAGAGAGTGTCAGAGAGTGTCAGAGAGTGACACTGAGTGTCAGAGAGTGTCAGAGAGTGATAGAGAGTGTCAGAGAGTGTCAGAGAGTGATAGTGAGTGTCTGTGAGTGTCTGAGAGTGTCAGAGAGTGTCAGAGAGAGTGATAGGGAGCGATTGAGAGTGTCAGAGTGTGTCAGAGAGTATCAGAGAGTGTCAGAGACTATCAGAGAGTGATAGTGAGTGTCAGAGAGTGATGGTGAGTGTCTGAGAGTGAGAGAGAGTGACACTGAGTGTCAGAGAGTGTCAGAGAGTGATGGAGAGTGTCTGTGAGTGTCTGAGAGTGTCAGAGAGTGTCAGAGAGTGATAGTGAGTGTCTGAGAGTTTCAGAGAGTGTCAGAGAGTGATAGAGAGCGATTGAGAGTGTCAGGGAGTGTCAGAGAGTGATAGTGAGTGTCAGAGAGTGTCAGAGGGTATCAGAGAGTGTCAGAGACTATCAGAGAGTGATAGTGAGTGTCAGAGAGTGATGGTGAGTGTCTGAGAGTGAGAGAGAGTGTCAGGGAGTGTCAGAGAGTGTCAGAGAGTGACACTGAGTGTCAGAGAGTGATGGAGAGTGTCAGAGAGTGATAGTGAGTGTCTGAGAGTTTCAGAGAGTGTCAGAGAGTGATAGAGAGCGATTGAGAGTGTCAGAGAGTGTCAGAGAGTGTCAGAGAGTGACAGTGAGTTTCAGAGAGTGACAGTGAGTGTCAGGGAGTGTCAGAGAGTGATAGTGAGTGTCAGAGAGTGTCAGAGTGTATCAGAGAGTGTCAGAGACTATCAGAGAGTGATAGTGAGTGTCAGAGAGTGATGGTGAGTGTCTGAGAGTGAGAGAGTGTGTCAGAGAGTGTCAGAGAGTGACACTGAGTGTCAGAGAGTGTCAGAGAGTGATGGAGAGTGTCTGTGAGTGTCTGAGAGTGTCAGAGAGTGTCAGAGAGTGATAGTGAGTGTTTGAGAGTTTCAGAGAGTGTCAGAGAGTGATAGAGAGTGTCAGAGAGTGTCAGAGAGTGATCGAGAGTGATAGAGAGTGTCAGAGAGTGTCAGAGAGTGATGGTGAGTGTCTGAGAGTGAGAGAGAGTGTCAGAGAGTGACACTGAGTGTCAGAGAGTGTCAGAGAGTGATGGAGAGTGTCTGTGAGTGTCTGAGAGTGTCAGAGAGTGTCAGAGAGTGATAGTGAGTGTCTGAGAGTTTCAGAGAGTGTCAGAGAGTGATAGAGAGCGATTGAGAGTGTCAGGGAGTTTCAGAGAGTGATAGAGAGTGTCAGAGAGTGTCAGAGATTGATAGAGAGTGATAGAGAGTGTCAGAGAGTGTCAGAGAGTGTCAGAGAGTGATAGAGAGTGTCAGAGAGTGTCAGAGAGTGATAGAGAGTGATAGAGAGTGTCAGAGAGTGTCAGAGAGTGACACTGAGTGTCAGAGAGTGTCAGAGAGTGATAGAGAGTGTCAGATAGTGTCAGAGAGTGATAGTGAGTGTCTGTGAGTGTCTGAGAGTGATGGAGAGTGTCTGTGAGTGTCTGAGAGTGTCAGAGAGTGTCAGAGAGTGACACTGAGTGTCAGAGAGTGTCAGAGAGTGATAGTGAGTGTCAGAGAGTGTCAGAGAGTATCAGAGAGTGTCAGAGACTATCAGAGAGTGATAGTGAGTGTCAGAGAGTGATGGTGAGTGTCTGAGAGTGAGAGAGAGTGTCAGAGAGTGTCAGAGAGTGTCAGAGAGTGACACTGAGTGTCAGAGAGTGTCAGAGAGTGATGGAGAGTGTCAGAGAGTGATAGTGAGTGTCTGAGAGTTTCAGAGAGTGTCAGAGAGTGATAGTGAGTGTCAGAGAGTGATGGTGAGTGTCTGAGAGTGAGAGAGAGTGTCAGAGAGTGTCAGAGAGTGTCAGAGAGTGACACTGAGTGTCAGAGAGTGTCAGAGAGTGATGGAGAGTGTCAGAGAGTGATAGAGAGCGATTGAGAGTGTCAGGGAGTGTCAGAGAGTGATAGTGAGTGTCAGAGAGTGTCAGAGAGTATCAGAGAGTGTCAGAGACTATCAGAGAGTGATAGTGAGTGTCAGAGAGTGATGGTGAGTGTCTGAGAGTGAGAGAGAGTGTCAGAGAGTGTCAGAGAGTGTCAGAGAGTGACACTGAGTGTCAGAGAGTGTCAGAGAGTGATGGAGAGTGTCAGAGAGTGATAGTGAGTGTCTGAGAGTTTCAGAGAGTGTCAGAGAGTGATAGAGAGCGATTGAGAGTGTCAGAGAGTGTCAGAGAGTGACAGTGAGTTTCAGAGAGTGACAGTGAGTGTCAGGGAGTGTCAGGGAGTGATAGTGAGTGTCAGAGAGTGTCAGAGAGTATCAGAGAGTGTCAGAGACTATCAGAGAGTGATAGTGAGTGTCAGAGAGTGATGGTGAGTGTCTGAGAGTGAGAGAGTGTGTCAGAGAGTGTCAGAGAGTGACACTGAGTGTCAGAGAGTGTCAGAGAGTGATGGAGAGTGTCTGTGAGTGTCTGAGAGTGTCAGAGAGTGTCAGAGAGTGATAGTGAGTGTCTGAGAGTTTCAGAGAGTGTCAGAGAGTGATAGAGAGTGTCAGAGAGTGTCAGAGAGTGATCGAGAGTGATAGAGAGTGTCAGAGAGTGTCAGAGAGTGACACTGAGTGTCAGAGAGTTTCAGAGAGTGATGGAGAGTGTCTGTGAGTGTCTGAGAGTGCCATAGAGTGTCAGAGAGTGATAGTGAGTGTCTGAGAGTTTCAGAGAGTGTCAGAGAGTGATAGAGAGCGATTGAGAGTGTCAGAGAGTGTCAGAGAGTGACAGTGAGTTTCAGAGAGTGACAGTGAGTGTCAGGGAGTGTCAGAGAGTGATAGTGAGTGTCAGAGAGTGTCAGAGAGTGATACTGAGTGTCAGAGAGAATCAGAGAGTGATAGTGAGTGTCTGAGAGTGTCAGAGAGTGATAGAGAGTGTCAGAGAGTGTCAAAGAGTGTCAGAGAGTCATAGAGAGTGTCTGTGAGTGTCTGAGAGTGATGGAGAGTGTCTGTGAGTGTCTGAGAGTGTCAGAGAGTGTCAGAGAGTGACACTGAGTGTCAGAGAGTGTCAGAGAGTGATAGTGAGTGTCAGAGAGTGATGGTGAGTGTCTGAGAGTGAGAGAGAGTGTCAGAGAGTGTCAGAGAGTGTCAGAGAGTGACACTGAGTGTCAGAGAGTGTCAGAGAGTGATGGAGAGTGTCAGAGAGTGATAGTGAGTGTCTGAGAGTTTCAGAGAGTGTCAGAGAGTGATAGTGAGTGTCAGAGAGTGATGGTGAGTGTCTGAGAGTGAGAGAGAGTGTCAGAGAGTGTCAGAGAGTGTCAGAGAGTGACACTGAGTGTCAGAGAGTGTCAGAGAGTGATGGAGAGTGTCAGAGAGTGATAGTGAGTGTCTGAGAGTTTCAGAGAGTGTCAGAGAGTGATAGTGAGTGTCAGAGAGTGATGGTGAGTGTCTGAGAGTGAGAGAGAGTGTCAGAGAGTGTCAGAGAGTGTCAGAGAGTGACACTGAGTGTCAGAGAGTGTCAGAGAGTGATGGAGAGTGTCAGAGAGTGATAGAGAGTGTCAGATAGTGTCAGAGAGTGATAGTGAGTGTCTGTGAGTGTCTGAGAGTGATGGAGAGTGTCTGTGAGTGTCTGAGAGTGTCAGAGAGTGTCAGAGAGTGACACTGAGTGTCAGAGAGTGTCAGAGAGTGATAGTGAGTGTCAGAGAGTGTCAGAGAGTATCAGAGAGTGTCAGAGACTATCAGAGAGTGATAGTGAGTGTCAGAGAGTGATGGTGAGTGTCTGAGAGTGAGAGAGAGTGTCAGAGAGTGTCAGAGAGTGTCAGAGAGTGACACTGAGTGTCAGAGAGTGTCAGAGAGTGATGGAGAGTGTCAGAGAGTGATAGTGAGTGTCTGAGAGTTTCAGAGAGTGTCAGAGAGTGATAGTGAGTGTCAGAGAGTGATGGTGAGTGTCTGAGAGTGAGAGAGAGTGTCAGAGAGTGTCAGAGAGTGTCAGAGAGTGACACTGAGTGTCAGAGAGTGTCAGAGAGTGATGGAGAGTGTCAGAGAGTGATAGAGAGCGATTGAGAGTGTCAGGGAGTGTCAGAGAGTGATAGTGAGTGTCAGAGAGTGTCAGAGAGTATCAGAGAGTGTCAGAGACTATCAGAGAGTGATAGTGAGTGTCAGAGAGTGATGGTGAGTGTCTGAGAGTGAGAGAGAGTGTCAGAGAGTGTCAGAGAGTGTCAGAGAGTGACACTGAGTGTCAGAGAGTGTCAGAGAGTGATGGAGAGTGTCAGAGAGTGATAGTGAGTGTCTGAGAGTTTCAGAGAGTGTCAGAGAGTGATAGAGAGCGATTGAGAGTGTCAGAGAGTGTCAGAGAGTGACAGTGAGTTTCAGAGAGTGACAGTGAGTGTCAGGGAGTGTCAGGGAGTGATAGTGAGTGTCAGAGAGTGTCAGAGAGTATCAGAGAGTGTCAGAGACTATCAGAGAGTGATAGTGAGTGTCAGAGAGTGATGGTGAGTGTCTGAGAGTGAGAGAGTGTGTCAGAGAGTGTCAGAGAGTGACACTGAGTGTCAGAGAGTGTCAGAGAGTGATGGAGAGTGTCTGTGAGTGTCTGAGAGTGTCAGAGAGTGTCAGAGAGTGATAGTGAGTGTCTGAGAGTTTCAGAGAGTGTCAGAGAGTGATAGAGAGTGTCAGAGAGTGTCAGAGAGTGATCGAGAGTGATAGAGAGTGTCAGAGAGTGTCAGAGAGTGACACTGAGTGTCAGAGAGTTTCAGAGAGTGATGGAGAGTGTCTGTGAGTGTCTGAGAGTGCCATAGAGTGTCAGAGAGTGATAGTGAGTGTCTGAGAGTTTCAGAGAGTGTCAGAGAGTGATAGAGAGCGATTGAGAGTGTCAGAGAGTGTCAGAGAGTGACAGTGAGTTTCAGAGAGTGACAGTGAGTGTCAGGGAGTGTCAGAGAGTGATAGTGAGTGTCAGAGAGTGTCAGAGAGTGATACTGAGTGTCAGAGAGAATCAGAGAGTGATAGTGAGTGTCTGAGAGTGTCAGAGAGTGATAGAGAGTGTCAGAGAGTGTCAAAGAGTGTCAGAGAGTCATAGAGAGTGTCTGTGAGTGTCTGAGAGTGATGGAGAGTGTCTGTGAGTGTCTGAGAGTGTCAGAGAGTGTCAGAGAGTGACACTGAGTGTCAGAGAGTGTCAGAGAGTGATAGTGAGTGTCAGAGAGTGTCAGAGAGTATCAGAGAGTGTCAGAGACTATCAGAGAGTGATAGTGAGTGTCAGAGAGTGATGGTGAGTGTCTGAGAGTGAGAGAGAGTGTCAGAGAGTGTCAGAGAGTGTCAGAGAGTGACACTGAGTGTCAGAGAGTGTCAGAGAGTGATGGAGAGTGTCAGAGAGTGATAGTGAGTGTCTGAGAGTTTCAGAGAGTGTCAGAGAGTGATAGTGAGTGTCAGAGAGTGATGGTGAGTGTCTGAGAGTGAGAGAGAGTGTCAGAGAGTGTCAGAGAGTGTCAGAGAGTGACACTGAGTGTCAGAGAGTGTCAGAGAGTGATGGAGAGTGTCAGAGAGTGATAGAGAGCGATTGAGAGTGTCAGGGAGTGTCAGAGAGTGATAGTGAGTGTCAGAGAGTGTCAGAGAGTATCAGAGAGTGTCAGAGACTATCAGAGAGTGATAGTGAGTGTCAGAGAGTGATGGTGAGTGTCTGAGAGTGAGAGAGAGTGTCAGAGAGTGTCAGAGAGTGTCAGAGAGTGACACTGAGTGTCAGAGAGTGTCAGAGAGCGATGGAGAGTGTCAGAGAGTGATAGTGAGTGTCTGAGAGTTTCAGAGAGTGTCAGAGAGTGATAGAGAGCGATTGAGAGTGTCAGAGAGTGTCAGAGAGTGACAGTGAGTTTCAGAGAGTGACAGTGAGTGTCAGGGAGTGTCAGGGAGTGATAGTGAGTGTCAGAGAGTGTCAGAGAGTATCAGAGAGTGTCAGAGACTATCAGAGAGTGATAGTGAGTGTCAGAGAGTGATGGTGAGTGTCTGAGAGTGAGAGAGTGTGTCAGAGATTGTCAGAGAGTGACACTGAGTGTCAGAGAGTGTCAGAGAGTGATGGAGAGTGTCTGTGAGTGTCTGAGAGTGTCAGAGAGTGTCAGAGAGTGATAGTGAGTGTCTGAGAGTTTCAGAGAGTGTCAGAGAGTGATAGAGAGTGTCAGAGAGTGTCAGAGAGTGATCGAGAGTGATAGAGAGTGTCAGAGAGTGTCAGAGAGTGATAGTGAGTGTCAGAGAGTGTCAGAGAGTATCAGAGAGTGTCAGAGACTATCAGAGAGTGATAGTGAGTGTCAGAGAGTGATGGTGAGTGTCTGAGAGTGAGAGAGAGTGTCAGAGAGTGTCAGAGAGTGTCAGAGAGTGACACTGAGTGTCAGAGAGTGTCAGAGAGTGATGGAGAGTGTCAGAGAGTGATAGTGAGTGTCTGAGAGTTTCAGAGAGTGTCAGAGAGTGATAGTGAGTGTCAGAGAGTGATGGTGAGTGTCTGAGAGTGAGAGAGAGTGTCAGAGAGTGTCAGAGAGTGTCAGAGAGTGACACTGAGTGTCAGAGAGTGTCAGAGAGTGATGGAGAGTGTCAGAGAGTGATAGAGAGCGATTGAGAGTGTCAGGGAGTGTCAGAGAGTGATAGTGAGTGTCAGAGAGTGTCAGAGAGTATCAGAGAGTGTCAGAGACTATCAGAGAGTGATAGTGAGTGTCAGAGAGTGATGGTGAGTGTCTGAGAGTGAGAGAGAGTGTCAGAGAGTGTCAGAGAGTGTCAGAGAGTGACACTGAGTGTCAGAGAGTGTCAGAGAGCGATGGAGAGTGTCAGAGAGTGATAGTGAGTGTCTGAGAGTTTCAGAGAGTGTCAGAGAGTGATAGAGAGCGATTGAGAGTGTCAGAGAGTGTCAGAGAGTGACAGTGAGTTTCAGAGAGTGACAGTGAGTGTCAGGGAGTGTCAGGGAGTGATAGTGAGTGTCAGAGAGTGTCAGAGAGTATCAGAGAGTGTCAGAGACTATCAGAGAGTGATAGTGAGTGTCAGAGAGTGATGGTGAGTGTCTGAGAGTGAGAGAGTGTGTCAGAGATTGTCAGAGAGTGACACTGAGTGTCAGAGAGTGTCAGAGAGTGATGGAGAGTGTCTGTGAGTGTCTGAGAGTGTCAGAGAGTGTCAGAGAGTGATAGTGAGTGTCTGAGAGTTTCAGAGAGTGTCAGAGAGTGATAGAGAGTGTCAGAGAGTGTCAGAGAGTGATCGAGAGTGATAGAGAGTGTCAGAGAGTGTCAGAGAGTGACACTGAGTGTCAGAGAGTTTCAGAGAGTGATGGAGAGTGTCTGTGAGTGTCTGAGAGTGCCATAGAGTGTCAGAGAGTGATAGTGAGTGTCTGAGAGTTTCAGAGAGTGTCAGAGAGTGATAGAGAGCGATTGAGAGTGTCAGAGAGTGTCAGAGAGTGACAGTGAGTTTCAGAGAGTGACAGTGAGTGTCAGGGAGTGTCAGAGAGTGATAGTGAGTGTCAGAGAGTGTCAGAGAGTGATACTGAGTGTCAGAGAGAATCAGAGAGTGATAGTGAGTGTCTGAGAGTGTCAGAGAGTGATAGAGAGTGTCAGAGAGTGTCAAAGAGTGTCAGAGAGTCATAGAGAGTGTCTGTGAGTGTCTGAGAGTGATGGAGAGTGTCTGTGAGTGTCTGAGAGTGTCAGAGAGTGTCAGAGAGTGACACTGAGTGTCAGAGAGTGTCAGAGAGTGATAGTGAGTGTCAGAGAGTGTCAGAGAGTATCAGAGAGTGTCAGAGACTATCAGAGAGTGATAGTGAGTGTCAGAGAGTGATGGTGAGTGTCTGAGAGTGAGAGAGAGTGTCAGAGAGTGTCAGAGAGTGTCAGAGAGTGACACTGAGTGTCAGAGAGTGTCAGAGAGTGATGGAGAGTGTCAGAGAGTGATAGTGAGTGTCTGAGAGTTTCAGAGAGTGTCAGAGAGTGATAGTGAGTGTCAGAGAGTGATGGTGAGTGTCTGAGAGTGAGAGAGAGTGTCAGAGAGTGTCAGAGAGTGTCAGAGAGTGTCAGAGAGTGACACTGAGTGTCAGAGAGTGTCAGAGAGTGATGGAGAGAGTCAGAGAGTGATAGAGAGCGATTGAGAGTGTCAGGGAGTGTCAGAGAGTGATAGTGAGTGTCAGAGAGTGTCAGAGAGTATCAGAGAGTGTCAGAGACTATCAGAGAGTGATAGTGAGTGTCAGAGAGTGATGGTGAGTGTCTGAGAGTGAGAGAGAGTGTCAGAGAGTGTCAGAGAGTGTCAGAGAGTGATAGAGAGCGATTGAGAGTGTCAGAGAGTGTCAGAGAGTGACAGTGAGTTTCAGAGAGTGACAGTGAGTGTCAGGGAGTGTCAGGGAGTGATAGTGAGTGTCAGAGAGTGTCAGAGAGTATCAGAGAGTGTCAGAGACTATCAGAGAGTGATAGTGAGTGTCAGAGAGTGATGGTGAGTGTCTGAGAGTGAGAGAGTGTGTCAGAGAGTGTCAGAGAGTGACACTGAGTGTCAGAGAGTGTCAGAGAGTGATGGAGAGTGTCTGTGAGTGTCTGAGAGTGTCAGAGAGTGTCAGAGAGTGATAGTGAGTGTCTGAGAGTTTCAGAGAGTGTCAGAGAGTGATAGAGAGCGATTGAGAGTGTCAGAGAGTGTCAGAGAGTGACAGTGAGTTTCAGAGAGTGACAGTGAGTGTCAGGGAGTGTCAGAGAGTGATAGTGAGTGTCAGAGAGTGTCAGAGATTGATAGAGAGTGATAGAGAGTGTCAGAGAGTGTCAGAGAGTGATCGAGAGTGATAGAGAGTGTCAGAGAGTGTCAGAGAGTGACACTGAGTGTCAGAGAGTTTCAGAGAGTGATGGAGAGTGTCTGTGAGTGTCTGAGAGTGCCATAGAGTGTCAGAGAGTGATAGTGAGTGTCTGAGAGTTTCAGAGAGTGTCAGAGAGTGATAGAGAGCGATTGAGAGTGTCAGAGAGTGTCAGAGAGTGTCAGAGAGTGACAGTGAGTTTCAGAGAGTGACAGTGAGTGTCAGGGAGTGTCGGAGAGTGATAGTGAGTGTCAGAGAGTGTCAGAGAGTGATACTGAGTGTCAGAGAGAATCAGAGAGTGATAGTGAGTGTCTGAGAGTTTCAGAGAGTGATAGAGAGTGTCAGAGAGTGTCAAAGAGTGTCAGAGAGTCATAGAGAGTGTCAGAGAGTGTCTGAGAGGTCAGAGAGTGTCAGAGAGTGTCAGAGAGTGTCAGAGAGTGATAGAGAGTGATAGAGAGGAATAGAGAGTGTGAGAGAGTGTCAGAGAGTGATAGAGAGCGATAGTGTGTCAGAGAGTGTCAGAGATTGTCAGAGAGTGACACTGAGTGTCAGTGAGTGTCAGAGAGTGATGGTGAGTGTCTGAGAGTGAGAGAGAGTGTCAGAGAGTGGCAGAGAGTGTCAGAGAGTGACACTGAGTGTCAGAGAGTGATGGAGAGTGTCTGTGAGTGTCTGAGAGTGTCAGAGAGTGTCAGAGAGTGATAGTGAGTGTCAGAGAATGATGGTGAGTGTCTGAGAGTGAGAGAGAGTGTCAGAGAGTGGCACTGAGTGTCTGAGAGTGTCAGAGTGTGTCAGAGAGTGACAGAGAGTGATAGAGAGTGTCAGAGAGTGTCAGAGAGTGTAAGAGAGTGTCAGAGAGTGACACTGAGTGTCAGAGAGTGTCAGAGTGTGTCAGATAGTGATTGAGAGTGTCAGAGAGTGATAGAGAGAGTCAGAGAGTGTCAGAGAGTGTCAGAGATTGTCAGAGAGTGATAGTGTGCGTCAGAGAGTGATAGAGAGTGATAGAGAGTGTCAGAGAGTGATAGAGAGTGTCAGAGAGTGTCAGAGAGTGATAGAGAGTGATGGGGAGTGTCAGAGAGTGTCAGAGAGTGATAGAGAGTGTCAGAGAGTGTCAGAGAGTGATCGAGAGTGATAGAGAGTGTCAGAGAGTGTCAGAGAGTGACACTGAGTGTCAGAGAGTGTCAGAGAGTGATGGAGAGTGTCTGTGAGTGTCTGAGAGTGTCATAGAGTGTCAGAGAGTGATAGTGAGTGTCTGAGAGTTTCAGAGAGTGTCAGAGATTGATAGAAAGCGATTGAGAGTGTCAGAGAGTGTCAGAGAGTGATAGAGAGTGTCAGAGAGTGTCAGAGAGTGATAGTGAGTGTCAGAGAGTGTCAGAGAGTGGTAGAGAGAGTCAGAGAGTGATAGAGAGTGTCAGAGAGTGTCAGAGAGTGATCGAGAGTGATAGAGAGTGTCAGAGAGTGTCACTGAGTGTCAGAGAGTGTCAGAGAGTGATGGAGAGTGTCTGTGAGTGTCTGAGAGTGTCATAGAGTGTCAGAGAGTGATAGTGAGTGTCTGAGAGTTTCAGAGAGTGTCAGAGATTGATAGAAAGCGATTGAGAGTGTCAGAGAGTGTCAGAGAGTGATAGAGAGTGTCAGAGTGTCAGAGAGTGATAGTGAGTGTCTGTGAGTGTCTGAGAGTGTCAGAGAGTGTCAGAGAGAGTGATAGGGAGCGATTGAGAGTGTCAGAGAGTGTCAGAGAGTGACAGTGAGTGTCAGAGAGTGACAGTGAGTGTCAGGGAGTGTCAGAGAGTGATGGTGAGTGTCTGAGAGTGAGAGAGAGTGTCAGAGAGTGTCAGAGAGTGACACTGAGTGTCAGAGAGTGTCAGAGAGTGATGGAGAGTGTCTGTGAGTGTCTGAGAGTGTCAGAGAGTGTCAGAGAGTGATAGTGAGTGTCTGAGAGTTTCAGAGAGTGTCAGAGAGTGATAGAGAGCGATTGAGAGTGTCAGGGAGTTTCAGAGAGTGATAGAGAGTGTCAGAGAGTGTCAGAGATTGATAGAGAGTGATAGAGAGTGTCAGAGAGTGTCAGAGAGTGATAGAGAGTGTCAGAGAGTGTCAGAGAGTGATAGAGAGTGATAGAGAGTGTCAGAGAGTGTCAGAGAGTGACACTGAGTGTCAGAGAGTGTCAGAGAGTGATAGAGAGTGTCAGAGAGTGTCAGAGAGTGATAGTGAGTGTCTGTGAGTGTCTGAGAGTGTCAGAGAGTGTCAGAGAGAGTGATAGGGAGCGATTGAGAGTGTCAGAGTGTGTCAGAGAGTATCAGAGAGTGTCGGAGACTATCAGAGAGTGATAGTGAGTGTCAGAGAGTGATGGTGAGTGTCTGAGAGTGAGAGAGAGTGACACTGAGTGTCAGAGAGTGTCAGAGAGTGATGGAGAGTGTCTGTGAGTGTCTGAGAGTGTCAGAGAGTGTCAGAGAGTGATAGTGAGTGTCTGAGAGTTTCAGAGAGTGTCAGAGAGTGATAGAGAGCGATTGAGAGTGTCAGGGAGTGTCAGAGAGTGATAGTGAGTGTCAGAGAGTGTCAGAGAGTATCAGAGAGTGTCAGAGACTATCAGAGAGTGATAGTGAGTGTCCGAGAGTGATGGTGAGTGTCTGAGAGTGAGAGAGAGTGTCAGAGAGTGTCAGACAGTGACACTGAGTGTCAGAGAGTGTCAGAGAGTGATGGAGAGTGTCAGAGAGTGATAGTGAGTGTCTGAGAGTTTCAGAGAGTGTCAGAGAGTGATAGAGAGCGATTGAGAGTGTCAGAGAGTGTCAGAGAGTGTCAGAGAGTGACAGTGAGTTTCAGAGAGTGACAGTGAGTGTCAGGGAGTGTCAGAGAGTGATAGTGAGTGTCAGAGAGTGTCAGAGTGTATCAGAGAGTGTCAGAGACTATCAGAGAGTGATAGTGAGTGTCAGAGAGTGGTGGTGAGTGTCTGAGAGTGAGAGAGTGTGTCAGAGAGTGTCAGAGAGTGACACTGAGTGTCAGAGAGTGTCAGAGAGTGATGGAGAGTGTCTGTGAGTGTCTGAGAGTGTCAGAGAGTGTCAGAGAGTGATAGTGAGTGTTTGAGAGTTTCAGAGAGTGTCAGAGAGTGATAGAGAGTGTCAGAGAGTGTCAGAGAGTGATCGAGAGTGATAGAGAGTGTCAGAGAGTGTCAGAGAGTGATGGTGAGTGTCTGAGAGTGAGAGAGAGTGTCAGAGAGTGTCAGAGAGTGACACTGAGTGTCAGAGAGTGTCAGAGAGTGATGGAGAGTGTCTGTGAGTGTCTGAGAGTGTCAGAGAGTGTCAGAGAGTGATAGTGAGTGTCTGAGAGTTTCAGAGAGTGTCAGAGAGTGATAGAGAGCGATTGAGAGTGTCAGGGAGTTTCAGAGAGTGATAGAGAGTGTCAGAGAGTGTCAGAGATTGATAGAGAGTGATAGAGAGTGTCAGAGAGTGTCAGAGAGTGATAGAGAGTGTCAGAGAGTGTCAGAGAGTGATAGAGAGTGATAGAGAGTGTCAGAGAGTGTCAGAGAGTGACACTGAGTGTCAGAGAGTGTCAGAGAGTGATAGAGAGTGTCAGATAGTGTCAGAGAGTGATAGTGAGTGTCTGTGAGTGTCAGAGAGTGTCAGAGAGAGTGATAGGGAGCGATTGAGAGTGTCAGAGTGTGTCAGAGAGTATCAGAGAGTGTCAGAGACTATCAGAGAGTGATAGTGAGTGTCAGAGAGTGATGGTGAGTGTCTGAGAGTGAGAGAGAGTGTCAGAGAGTGTCAGAGAGTGTCAGAGAGTGACACTGAGTGTCAGAGAGTGTCAGAGAGTGATGGAGAGTGTCTGTGAGTGTCTGAGAGTGTCAGAGAGTGTCAGAGAGTGATAGTGAGTGTCTGAGAGTTTCAGAGAGTGTCAGAGAGTGATAGAGAGCGATTGAGAGTGTCAGGGAGTGTCAGAGAGTGATAGTGAGTGTCAGAGAGTGTCAGAGAGTATCAGAGAGTGTCAGAGACTATCAGAGAGTGATAGTGAGTGTCAGAGAGTGATGGTGAGTGTCTGAGAGTGAGAGAGAGTGTCAGAGAGTGTCAGAGAGTGTCAGAGAGTGACACTGAGTGTCAGAGAGTGTCAGAGAGTGATGGAGAGTGTCAGAGAGTGATAGTGAGTGTGTGAGAGTTTCAGAGAGTGTCAGAGAGTGATAGAGAGCGATTGAGAGTGTCAGAGAGTGTCAGAGAGTGACAGTGAGTTTCAGAGAGTGACAGTGAGTGTCAGGGAGTGTCAGGGAGTGATAGTGAGTGTCAGAGAGAGTCAGAGAGTATCAGAGAGTGTCAGAGACTATCAGAGAGTGATAGTGAGTGTCAGAGAGTGATGGTGAGTGTCTGAGAGTGAGAGAGTGTGTCAGAGAGTGTCAGAGAGTGACACTGAGTGTCAGAGAGTGTCAGAGAGTGATGGAGAGTGTCTGTGAGTGTCTGAGAGTGTCAGAGAGTGTCAGAGAGTGACAGTGAGTGTCTGAGAGTTTCAGAGAGTGTCAGAGAGTGATAGAGAGTGTCAGAGAGTGTCAGAGAGTGATCGAGAGTGATAGAGAGTGTCAGAGAGTGTCAGAGAGTGACACTGAGTGTCAGAGAGTTTCAGAGAGTGATGGAGAGTGCCTGTGAGTGTCTGAGAGTGCCATAGAGTGTCAGAGAGTGATAGTGAGTGTCTGAGAGTTTCAGAGAGTGTCAGAGAGTGATAGAGAGCGATTGAGAGTGTCAGAGAGTGTCAGAGAGTGTCAGAGAGTGACAGTGAGTTTCAGAGAGTGACAGTGAGTGTCAGGGAGTGTCAGAGAGTGATAGTGAGTGTCAGAGAGTGTCAGAGAGTGATACTGAGTGTCAGAGAGAATCAGAGAGTGATAGTGAGTGTCTGAGAGTGTCAGAGAGTGATAGAGAGTGTCAGAGAGTGTCAAAGAGTGTCAGAGAGTCATAGAGAGTGTCAGAGAGTGTCTGAGAGGTCAGAGAGTGTCAGAGAGTGTCAGAGAGTGTCAGAGAGTGATAGAGAGTGATAGAGAGTAATAGAGAGTGTGAGAGAGTGTCAGAGAGTGATAGAGAGCGATAGTGTGTCAGAGAGTGTCAGAGATTGTCAGAGAGTTTTAGTGATTGTCTGAGAGTGTCAGAGTGTGTCAGAGAGTGATAGAGATTGATTGAGAGTGATTGAGAGTGTCAGAGAGTGTCAGAGAGTGATGGAGAGTGTCAGAGAGTGGCACTGAGTGTCTGAGAGTGTCAGAGTGTGTCAGAGAGTGACAGAGAGTGATAGAGAGGGTCAGAGAGTGTCAGAGAGTGTAAGAGAGTGTCAGAGAGTGACACTGAGTGTCTGAGAGTGTCACAGTGTGTCAGATAGTGATTGAAAGTGTCAGAGAGTGATAGAGAGAGTCAGAGAGTGTCAGAGAGTGTCAGAGATTGTCAGAGAGTGATAGTGTGCGTCAGAGAGTGATAGAGAGTGATAGAGAGTGTCAGAGAGTGTCAGAGAGTGATAGAGAGTGTCAGAGAGTGTCAGAGATTGATAGAGAGTGATAGAGAGTGTCAGAGAGTGTCAGAGAGTGATCGAGAGTGTCAGAGAGTGTCAGAGAGTGATAGAGAGTGATAGAGAGTGTCAGAGAGTGTCAGAGAGTGACACTGAGTGTCAGAGAGTGTCAGAGAGTGATAGAGAGTGTCAGAGAGTGTCAGAGAGTGATAGTGAGTGTCTGTGAGTGTCTGAGAGTGTCAGAGAGTGTCAG
The DNA here is from genome assembly GCF_036365525.1 of Heterodontus francisci. Taxonomy (NCBI): domain Eukaryota; kingdom Metazoa; phylum Chordata; class Chondrichthyes; order Heterodontiformes; family Heterodontidae; genus Heterodontus; species Heterodontus francisci. The sequence goes on along the minus strand of NC_090415.1, from coordinate 26,415,815 downwards.
AGAGAGTGATAGGGAGCGATTGAGAGTGTCAGAGTGTGTCAGAGAGTATCAGAGAGTGTCAGAGACTATCAGAGAGTGATAGTGAGTGTCAGAGAGTGATGGTGTGTGTCTGAGAGTGAGAGAGAGTGTCAGAGAGTGTCAGAGAGTGTCAGAGAGTGTCATAGATGTGTCAGAGAGTGATAGTGAGTGTCTGAGAGTTTCAGAGAGTGTCAGAGATTGATAGAAAGCGATTGAGAGTGTCAGAGAGTGTCAGAGAGTGATAGAGAGTGTCAGAGAGTGTCAGAGAGTGATAGTGAGTGTCAGAGAGTGTCAGAGAGTGGTAGAGAGAGTCAGAGAGTGATAGAGAGTGTCAGAGAGTGTCAGAGAGTGATCGAGTGTGATAGAGAGTGTCAGAGAGTGTCACTGAGTGTCAGAGAGTGTCAGAGAGTGATGGAGAGTGTCTGTGAGTGTCTGAGAGTGTCATAGAGTGTCAGAGAGTGATAGTGAGTGTCTGAGAGTTTCAGAGAGTGTCAGAGATTGATAGAAAGCGATTGAGAGTGTCAGAGAGTGTCAGAGAGTGATAGAGAGTGTCAGAGTGTCAGAGAGTGATAGTGAGTGTCTGTGAGTGTCTGAGAGTGTCAGAGAGTGTCAGAGAGAGTGATAGGGAGCGATTGAGAGTGTCAGAGAGTGTCAGAGAGTGACAGTGAGTGTCAGAGAGTGACAGTGAGTGTCAGGGAGTGTCAGAGAGTGATGGTGAGTGTCTGAGAGTGAGAGAGAGTGTCAGAGAGTGTCAGAGAGTGACACTGAGTGTCAGAGAGTGTCAGAGAGTGATGGAGAGTGTCTGTGAGTGTCTGAGAGTGTCAGAGAGTGTCAGAGAGTGATAGTGAGTGTCTGAGAGTTTCAGAGAGTGTCAGAGAGTGATAGAGAGCGATTGAGAGTGTCAGGGAGTTTCAGAGAGTGATAGAGAGTGTCAGAGAGTGTCAGAGATTGATAGAGAGTGATAGAGAGTGTCAGAGAGTGTCAGAGAGTGATAGAGAGTGTCAGAGAGTGTCAGAGAGTGATAGAGAGTGATAGAGAGTGTCAGAGAGTGTCAGAGAGTGACACTGAGTGTCAGAGAGTGTCAGAGAGTGATAGAGAGTGTCAGAGAGTGTCAGAGAGTGATAGTGAGTGTCTGTGAGTGTCTGAGAGTGTCAGAGAGTGTCAGAGAGAGTGATAGGGAGCGATTGAGAGTGTCAGAGTGTGTCAGAGAGTATCAGAGAGTGTCAGAGACTATCAGAGAGTGATAGTGAGTGTCAGAGAGTGATGGTGAGTGTCTGAGAGTGAGAGAGAGTGACACTGAGTGTCAGAGAGTGTCAGAGAGTGATGGAGAGTGTCTGTGAGTGTCTGAGAGTGTCAGAGAGTGTCAGAGAGTGATAGTGAGTGTCTGAGAGTTTCAGAGAGAGTCAGAGAGTGATAGAGAGCGATTGAGAGTGTCAGGGAGTGTCAGAGAGTATCAGAGTGTGTCAGAGACTATCAGAGAGTGATAGTGAGTGTCAGAGAGTGATGGTGAGTGTCTGAGAGTGAGAGAGAGTGTCAGAGAGTGTCAGAGAGTGTCAGAGAGTGACACTGAGTGTCAGAGAGTGTCAGAGAGTGATGGAGAGTGTCAGAGAGTGATAGTGAGTGTCTGAGAGTTTCAGAGAGTGTCAGAGAGTGATAGAGAGCGATTGAGAGTGTCAGAGAGTGTCAGAGAGTGTCAGAGAGTGACAGTGAGTTTCAGAGAGTGACAGTGAGTGTCAGGGAGTGTCAGAGAGTGATAGTGAGTGTCAGAGAGTGTCAGAGTGTATCAGAGAGTGTCAGAGACTATCAGAGAGTGATAGTGAGTGTCAGAGAGTGATGGTGAGTGTCTGAGAGTGAGAGAGTGTGTCAGAGAGTGTCAGAGAGTGACACTGAGTGTCAGAGAGTGTCAGAGAGTGATGGAGAGTGTCTGTGAGTGTCTGAGAGTGTCAGAGAGTGTCAGAGAGTGATAGTGAGTGTTTGAGAGTTTCAGAGAGTGTCAGAGAGTGATAGAGAGTGTCAGAGAGTGTCAGAGAGTGATCGAGAGTGATAGAGAGTGTCAGAGAGTGTCAGAGAGTGATGGTGAGTGTCTGAGAGTGAGAGAGAGTGTCAGAGAGTGTCAGAGAGTGACACTGAGTGTCAGAGAGTGTCAGAGAGTGATGGAGAGTGTCTGTGAGTGTCTGAGAGTGTCAGAGAGTGTCAGAGAGTGATAGTGAGTGTCTGAGAGTTTCAGAGAGTGTCAGAGAGTGATAGAGAGCGATTGAGAGTGTCAGGGAGTTTCAGAGAGTGATAGAGAGTGTCAGAGAGTGTCAGAGATTGATAGAGAGTGATAGAGAGTGTCAGAGAGAGTCAGAGAGTGATAGAGAGTGTCAGAGAGTGTCAGAGAGTGATAGAGAGTGATAGAGAGTGTCAGAGAGTGTCAGAGAGTGACACTGAGTGTCAGAGAGTGTCAGAGAGTGATAGAGAGTGTCAGATAGTGTCAGAGAGTGATAGTGAGTGTCTGTGAGTGTCTGAGAGTGTCAGAGAGTGTCAGAGAGAGTGATAGGGAGCGATTGAGAGTGTCAGAGTGTGTCAGAGAGTATCAGAGAGTGTCAGAGACTATCAGAGAGTGATAGTGAGTGTCAGAGAGTGATGGTGAGTGTCTGAGAGTGAGAGAGAGTGTCAGAGAGTGTCAGAGAGTGTCAGAGAGTGACACTGAGTGTCAGAGAGTGTCAGAGAGTGATGGAGAGTGTCTGTGAGTGTCTGAGAGTGTCAGAGAGTGTCAGAGAGTGATAGTGAGTGTCTGAGAGTTTCAGAGAGTGTCAGAGAGTGATAGAGAGCGATTGAGAGTGTCAGGGAGTGTCAGAGAGTGATAGTGAGTGTCAGAGAGTGTCAGAGAGTATCAGAGAGTGTCAGAGACTATCAGAGAGTGATAGTGAGTGTCAGAGAGTGATGGTGAGTGTCTGAGAGTGAGAGAGAGTGTCAGAGAGTGTCAGAGAGTGTCAGAGAGTGACACTGAGTGTCAGAGAGTGTCAGAGAGTGATGGAGAGTGTCAAAGAGTGATAGTGAGTGTCTGAGAGTTTCAGAGAGTGTCAGAGAGTGATAGAGAGCGATTGAGAGTGTCAGAGAGTGTCAGAGAGTGACAGTGAGTTTCAGAGAGTGACAGTGAGTGTCAGGGAGTGTCAGGGAGTGATAGTGAGTGTCAGAGAGAGTCAGAGAGTATCAGAGAGTGTCAGAGACTATCAGAGAGTGATAGTGAGTGTCAGAGAGTGATGGTGAGTGTCTGAGAGTGAGAGAGTGTGTCAGAGAGTGTCAGAGAGTGACACTGAGTGTCAGAGAGTGTCAGAGAGTGATGGAGAGTGTCTGTGAGTGTCTGAGAGTGTCAGAGAGTGTCAGAGAGTGATAGTGAGTGTCTGAGAGTTTCAGAGAGTGTCAGAGAGTGATAGAGAGTGTCAGAGAGTGTCAGAGAGTGATCGAGAGTGATAGAGAGTGTCAGAGAGTGTCAGAGAGTGACACTGAGTGTCAGAGAGTTTCAGAGAGTGATGGAGAGTGTCTGTGAGTGTCTGAGAGTGCCATAGAGTGTCAGAGAGTGATAGTGAGTGTCTGAGAGTTTCAGAGAGTGTCAGAGAGTGATAGAGAGCGATTGAGAGTGTCAGAGAGTGTCAGAGAGTGTCAGAGAGTGACAGTGAGTTTCAGAGAGTGACAGTGAGTGTCAGGGAGTGTCAGAGAGTGATAGTGAGTGTCAGAGAGTGTCAGAGAGTGATACTGAGTGTCAGAGAGAATCAGAGAGTGATAGTGAGTGTCTGAGAGTGTCAGAGAGTGATAGAGAGTGTCAGAGAGTGTCAAAGAGTGTCAGAGAGTCATAGAGAGTGTCAGAGAGTGTCTGAGAGGTCAGAGAGTGTCAGAGAGTGTCAGAGAGTGTCAGAGAGTGATAGAGAGTGATAGAGAGTAATAGAGAGTGTGAGAGAGTGTCAGAGAGTGATAGAGAGCGATAGTGTGTCAGAGAGTGTCAGAGATTGTCAGAGAGTTTTAGTGATTGTCTGAGAGTGTCAGAGTGTGTCAGAGAGTGATAGAGATTGATTGAGAGTGATTGAGAGTGTCAGAGAGTGTCAGAGAGTGATGGAGAGTGTCACAGAGTGGCACTGAGTGTCTGAGAGTGTCAGAGTGTGTCAGAGAGTGACAGAGAGTGATAGAGAGGGTCAGAGAGTGTCAGAGAGTGTAAGAGAGTGTCAGAGAGTGACACTGAGTGTCTGAGAGTGTCACAGTGTGTCAGATAGTGATTGAGAGTGTCAGAGAGTGATAGAGAGAGTCAGAGAGTGTCAGAGAGTGTCAGAGATTGTCAGAGAGTGATAGTGTGCGTCAGAGAGTGATAGAGAGTGATAGAGAGTGTCAGAGAGTGTCAGAGAGTGATAGAGAGTGTCAGAGAGTGTCAGAGATTGATAGAGAGTGATAGAGAGTGTCAGAGAGTGTCACAGAGTGATCGAGAGTGTCAGAGAGTGTCAGAGAGTGATAGAGAGTGATAGAGAGTGTCAGAGAGTGTCAGAGAGTGACACTGAGTGTCAGAGAGTGTCAGAGAGTGATAGAGAGTGTCAGAGAGTGTCATAGAGTGATAGTGAGTGTCTGTGAGTGTCTGAGAGTGTCAGAGAGTGTCAGAGAGAGTGATAGGGAGCGATTGAGAGTGTCAGAGTGTGTCAGAGAGTATCAGAGAGTGTCAGAGACTATCAGAGAGTGATAGTGAGTGTCAGAGAGTGATGGTGTGTGTCTGAGAGTGAGAGAGAGTGTCAGAGAGTGTCAGAGAGTGTCAGAGAGTGACACTGAGTGTCAGAGAGTGTCAGAGAGTGATGGAGAGTGTCTGTGAGTGTCTGAGAGTGTCAGAGAGTGTCAGAGAGTGATAGTGAGTGTCTGAGAGTTTCAGAGAGTGTCAGAGAGTGATAGGGAGCGATTGAGAGTGTCAGGGAGTGTCAGAGAGTGATAGTGAGTGTCAGAGAGTGTCAGAGAGTATCAGAGAGTGTCAGAGACAATCAGAGAGTGATAGTGAGTGTCAGAGAGTGATGGTGAGTGTCTGAGAGTGAGAGAGTGTCAGAGAGTGTCAGAGAGTGTCAGAGAGTGACACTGAGTGTCAGAGAGTGTCAGAGAGTGATGGAGAGTGTCAGAGAGTGATAGTGAGTGTCTGAGAGTTTCAGAGAGTGTCAGAGAGTGATAGAGAGCGATTGAGAGTGTCAGAGAGTGTCAGAGAGTGACAGTGAGTTTCAGAGAGTGACAGTGAGTGTCAGAGAGTGTCAGAGAGTGATACTGAGTGTCAGAGAGAATCAGAGAGTGATAGTGAGTGTCTGAGAGTGTCAGAGAGTGATAGAGAGTGTCAGAGTGTGTCAAAGAGTGTCAGAGAGTCATAGAGAGTGTCAGAGAGTGTCTGAGAGGTCAGAGAGTGTCAGAGAGTGTCAGAGAGTGTCAGAGAGTGATAGAGAGTGATAGAGAGTAATAGAGAGTGTGAGAGCGTGTCAGAGAGTGTCAGAGATTGTCAGAGAGTTTTAGTGATTGTCTGAGAGTGTCAGAGTGTGTCAGAGAGTGATAGAGATTGATTGAGAGTGATTGAGAGTGTCAGAGAGTGTCAGAGAGTGATGGAGAGTGTCAGAGAGTGGCACTGAGTGTCTGAGAGTGTCAGAGTGTGTCAGAGAGTGACAGAGAGCGATAGAGAGGGTCAGAGAGTGTCAGAGAGTGTAAGAGAGAGTCAGAGAGTGACACTGAGTGTCTGAGAGTGTCAGAGTGTGTCAGATAGTGATTGAGAGTGTCAGAGAGTGATAGAGAGATTCAGAGAGTGTCAGAGAGTGTCAGAGATTGTCAGAGAGTGATAGTGTGCGTCAGAGAGTGATAGAGATTGATAGAGAGTGTCAGAGAGTGTCAGAGAGTGTCAGAGATTGATAGAGCGTGTCAGAGAGTGTCAGAGAGTGATAGAGAGTGTCAGAGAGTGTCAGAGAGTGTCAGAGAGTGTCAGAGAGTGTCAGAGAGTGATAGAGAGTGATAGAGAGTGTCAGAGAGTGTCAGGGAGTGACACTGAGTGTCAGAGAGTGTCAGAGAGTGATGGAGAGTGTCTGTGAGTGTCTGAGAGTGTCAGAGAGTGTCAGAGAGTGATAGTGAGTGTCTGAGTGTTTCAGAGAGTGTCAGAGAGTGATATAAAGCGATTGAGAGTGTCAGAGAGTGTCAGAGAGTGTCTGAGAGTGTCAGAGAGTGATAGTGAGTGTCTGTGAGTTTCTGAGAGTGTCAGAGAGTGTCAGAGAGAGTGATAGGGAGTGATTGAGAGTGTCAGAGAGTGTCAGAGAGTATCAGAGAGTGATAGAGAGTGTCAGAGAGTGTCAGGGAGTGACACTGAGTGTCAGAGAGTGTCAGAGAGTGATGGAGAGTGTCTGTGAGTGTCTGAGAGTGTCAGAGAGTGTCAGAGAGTGATAGTGAGTGTCTGAGTGTTTCAGAGAGTGTCAGAGAGTGATATAAAGCGATTGAGAGTGTCAGAGAGTGTCAGAGAGTGTCTGAGAGTGTCAGAGAGTGATAGTGAGTGTCTGTGAGTGTCTGAGAGTGTCAGAGAGTGTCAGAGAGAGTGATAGGGAGCGATTGAGAGTGTCAGAGAGTGTCAGAGAGTATCAGAGAGCGTCAGAGAGTGTCAGAGAGTGATAGTGAGTGTCAGAGAGTGATGGTGAGTGTCTGAGAGTGAGAGAGAGTGTCAGAGAGTGTCAGAGAGTGATGGAGAGTGTCTGTGAGTGTCTGAGAGTGTCAGAGAGTGTCAGAGAGTGATAGAGAGCGATTGAGAGTGTCAGCGAGTGTCAGAGAGTGACAGTGAGTTTCAGAGAGTGACAGTGAGTGTCAGGGAGGGTCAGAGAGTGATAGTGAGTGTCAGAGAGTGTCAGAGAGTGATACTGAGTGTCAGAGAGAATCAGAGAGTGATAGTGAGTGTCTGAGAGTGTCAGAGAGCGTCAGAGAGTGATAGTGATTGTCAGCGAGTGTCAGAGAGTGTCAGCGAGTGAAACAGAGTGTCAGAGAGTGGCAGAGAGTGATAGAGAGAGTCAGATAGTGATAGTGAGTGTCTGAGAGTGTCTGAGAGTGTCTGAGAGTGTCAGAGAGTGTCAGACAGTGTCAGAGAGTGTCAGAGAGAGATAGAGAGTGTCAGAGAGTGATAGTGAGTGTCTGAGAGTGTCAGAGAGTGATAAAGAGTGACAGAGAGTGATAGAGAGTAATAGAGAGTGTGAGAGCGTGTCAGAGAGTGTCAGAGATTGTCAGAGAGTTTTAGTGATTGTCTGAGAGTGTCAGAGTGTGTCAGAGAGTGATAGAGATTGATTGAGAGTGATTGAGAGTGTCAGAGAGTGTCAGAGAGTGATGGAGAGTGTCAGAGAGTGGCACTGAGTGTCTGAGAGTGTCAGAGTGTGTCAGAGAGTGACAGAGAGCGATAGAGAGGGTCAGAGAGTGTCAGAGAGTGTAAGAGAGAGTCAGAGAGTGACACTGAGTGTCTGAGAGTGTCAGAGTGTGTCAGATAGTGATTGAGAGTGTCAGAGAGTGATAGAGAGATTCAGAGAGTGTCAGAGAGTGTCAGAGATTGTCAGAGAGTGATAGTGTGCGTCAGAGAGTGATAGAGATTGATAGAGAGTGTCAGAGAGTGTCAGAGAGTGTCAGAGATTGATAGAGCGTGTCAGAGAGTGTCAGAGAGTGATAGAGAGTGTCAGAGAGTGTCAGAGAGTGTCAGAGAGTGTCAGAGAGTGTCAGAGAGTGATAGAGAGTGATAGAGAGTGTCAGAGAGTGTCAGGGAGTGACACTGAGTGTCAGAGAGTGTCAGAGAGTGATGGAGAGTGTCTGTGAGTGTCTGAGAGTGTCAGAGAGTGTCAGAGAGTGATAGTGAGTGTCTGAGTGTTTCAGAGAGTGTCAGAGAGTGATATAAAGCGATTGAGAGTGTCAGAGAGTGTCAGAGAGTGTCTGAGAGTGTCAGAGAGTGATAGTGAGTGTCTGTGAGTTTCTGAGAGTGTCAGAGAGTGTCAGAGAGAGTGATAGGGAGTGATTGAGAGTGTCAGAGAGTGTCAGAGAGTATCAGAGAGTGATAGAGAGTGTCAGAGAGTGTCAGGGAGTGACACTGAGTGTCAGAGAGTGTCAGAGAGTGATGGAGAGTGTCTGTGAGTGTCTGAGAGTGTCAGAGAGTGTCAGAGAGTGATAGTGAGTGTCTGAGTGTTTCAGAGAGTGTCAGAGAGTGATATAAAGCGATTGAGAGTGTCAGAGAGTGTCTGAGAGTGTCAGAGAGTGATAGTGAGTGTCTGTGAGTGTCTGAGAGTGTCAGAGAGTGTCAGAGAGAGTGATAGGGAGCGATTGAGAGTGTCAGAGAGTGTCAGAGAGTATCAGAGAGCGTCAGAGAGTGTCAGAGAGTGATAGTGAGTGTCAGAGAGTGATGGTGAGTGTCTGAGAGTGAGAGAGAGTGTCAGAGAGTGTCAGAGAGTGATGGAGAGTGTCTGTGAGTGTCTGAGAGTGTCAGAGAGTGTCAGAGAGTGATAGAGAGCGATTGAGAGTGTCAGCGAGTGTCAGAGAGTGACAGTGAGTTTCAGAGAGTGACAGTGAGTGTCAGGGAGGGTCAGAGAGTGATAGTGAGTGTCAGAGAGTGTCAGAGAGTGATACTGAGTGTCAGAGAGAATCAGAGAGTGATAGTGAGTGTCTGAGAGTGTCAGAGAGCGTCAGAGAGTGATAGTGATTGTCAGCGAGTGTCAGAGAGTGTCAGCGAGTGAAACAGAGTGTCAGAGAGTGGCAGAGAGTGATAGAGAGAGTCAGATAGTGATAGTGAGTGTCTGAGAGTGTCTGAGAGTGTCTGAGAGTGTCAGACAGTGTCAGAGAGTGTCAGAGAGAGATAGAGAGTGTCAGAGAGTGATAGTGAGTGTCTGAGAGTGTCAGAGAGTGATAAAGAGTGACAGAGAGTGACAGAGAGTGATAGAAAGTGTCAGAGAGTGTCAGAGAGTGATAGAGAATGTCAGAGATTGTCAAAGAGTGTCAGAGAGTCATAGAGAGTGTCAGAGAGTGTCTGAGAGGTCAGAGAGTGTCAGAGAGTGTCAGAGAGTGTCAGAGAGTGTCAGAGAGTGATAGAGAGTAATAGAGAGTGTGAGAGAGTGTCAGAGAGTGAAAGAGAGCGATAGTGTGTCAGAGAGTGTCAGAGATTGTCAGAGAGTTTTCGTGAGTGTCTGAGAGTGTCTGAGAGTGTCAGAGAGTGTCAGAGAGTGATAGTGAGTGTCTGAGAGTTTCAGAGAGTGTCAGAGAGTGATAGAGAGTGTCAGAGAGTGTCAGAGAGTGATCGAGAGTGATAGAGAGTGTCAGAGAGTGTCAGAGAGTGACACTGAGTGTCAGAGAGTGTCAGAGAGTGATGGAGAGTGTCTGTGAGTGTCTGAGAGTGTCATAGAGTGTCAGAGAGTGATAGTGAGTGTCTGAGAGTTTCAGAGAGTGTCAGAGATAGATAGAAAGCGATTGAGAGTGTCAGAGAGTGTCAGAGAGTGATAGAGAGCGATTGAGAGTATCAGAGAGTGTCAGAGAGTGACAGTGAGTTTCAGAGAGTGACAGTGAGTGTCAGGGAGTGTCAGAGAGTGATAGTGAGTGTCAGAGAGTGTCAGAGAGTGATACTGAGTGTCAGAGAGAATCAGAGAGTGATAGTGAGTGTCTGAGAGTGTCAGAGAGTGATAGAGAGTGTCAGAGAGTGTCAAAGAGTGTCAGAGAGTCATAGAGAGTGTCAGAGAGTGTCTGAGAGGTCAGAGAGTGTCAGAGAGTGTCAGAGAGTGTCAGAGAGTGATAGAGAGTAATAGAGAGTGTGAGAGAGTGTCAGAGAGTGATAGAGAGCGATAGTGTGTCAGAGAGTGTCAGAGATTGTCAGAGAGTTTTAGTGATTGTCTGAGAGTGTCAGAGTGTGTCAGAGAGTGATAGAGATTGATTGAGAGTGATTGAGAGTGTCAGAGAATGTCAGAGAGTGATGGAGAGTGTCAGAGAGTGGCACTGAGTGTCTGAGAGTGTCAGAGTGTGTCAGAGAGTGACAGAGAGTGATAGAGAGGGTCTGAGAGTGTCAGAGAGTGTAAGAGAGTGTCAGAGAGTGACACTGAGTGTCTGAGAGTGTCAGAGTGTGTCAGATAGTGATTGAGAGTGTCAGAGAGTGATAGAGAGAGTCAGAGAGTGTCAGAGAGTGTCAGAGATTGTCAGAGAGTGATAGTGTGCGTCAGAGAGTGATAGAGAGTGATAGAGAGTGTCAGAGAGTGTCAGAGAGTGATAGAGAGTGTCAGAGAGTGTCAGAGATTGATAGAGAGTGATAGAGAGTGTCAGAGAGTGTCAGAGAGTGATAGAGAGTGTCAGAGAGTGTCAGAGAGTGATAGAGAGTGATAGAGAGTGTCAGAGAGTGTCAGAGAGTGACACTGAGTGTCAGAGAGTGTCAGAGAGTGATAGAGAGTGTCAGAGAGTGTCAGAGAGTGATAGTGAGTGTCTGTGAGTGTCTGAGAGTGTCAGAGAGTGTCAGAGAGAGTGATAGGGAGCGATTGAGAGTGTCAGAGTGTGTCAGAGAGTATCAGAGAGTGTCAGAGACTATCAGAGAGTGATAGTGAGTGTCAGAGAGTGATGGTGAGTGTCTGAGAGTGAGAGAGAGTGTCAGAGAGTGTCAGTGAGTGTCAGAGAGTGACACTGAGTGTCAAAGAGTGTCAGAGAGTGATGGAGAGTGTCTGTGAGTGTCTGAGAGTGTCAGAGAGTGTCAGAGAGTGATAGTGAGTGTCTGAGAGTTTCAGAGAGTGTCAGAGAGTGATAGAGAGCGATTGAGAGTGTCAGGGAGTGTCAGAGAGTGATAGTGAGTGTCAGAGAGTGTCAGAGAGTATCAGAGAGTGTCAGAGACTATCAGAGAGTGATAGTGAGTGTCAGAGAGTGATGGTGAGTGTCTGAGAGTGAGAGAGAGTGATAGAGAGTGTCAGAGAGTGTCAGAGAGTGATAGAGAGTGATGGAGAGTGTCAGAGAGTGTCAGAGAGTGATAGAGAGTGTCAGAGAGTGTCAGAGAGTGATCGAGAGTGATAGAGAGTGTCAGAGAGTGTCAGAGAGTGACACTGAGTGTCAGAGAGTGTCAGAGAGTGATGGAGAGTGTCTGTGAGTGTCTGAGAGTGTCATAGAGTGTCAGAGAGTGATAGTGAGTGTCTGAGAGTTTCAGAGAGTGTCAGAGATTGATAGAAAGCGATTGAGAGTGTCAGAGAGTGTCAGAGAGTGATAGAGAGTGTCAGAGAGTGTCAGAGAGTGATAGTGAGTGTCAGAGAGTGTCAGAGAGTGGTAGAGAGAGTCAGAGAGTGATAGAGAGTGTCAGAGAGTGTCAGAGAGTGATCGAGAGTGATCGAGAGTGATAGAGAGTGTCAGAGAGTGTCACTGAGTGTCAGAGAGTGTCAGAGAGTGATGGAGAGTGTCTGTGAGTGTCTGAGAGTGTCATAGAGTGTCAGAGAGTGATAGTGAGTGTCTGAGAGTTTCAGAGAGTGTCAGAGATTGATAGAAAGCGATTGAGAGTGTCAGAGAGTGTCAGAGAGTGATAGAGAGTGTCAGAGTGTCAGAGAGTGATAGTGAGTGTCTGTGAGTGTCTGAGAGTGTCAGAGAGTGTCAGAGAGAGTGATAGGGAGCGATTGAGAGTGTCAGAGAGTGTCAGAGAGTGACAGTGAGTGTCAGAGAGTGACAGTGAGTGTCAGGGAGTGTCAGAGAGTGATGGTGAGTGTCTGAGAGTGAGAGAGAGTGTCAGAGAGTGTCAGAGAGTGACACTGAGTGTCAGAGAGTGTCAGAGAGTGATGGAGAGTGTCTGTGAGTGTCTGAGAGTGTCAGAGAGTGTCAGAGAGTGATAGTGAGTGTCTGAGAGTTTCAGAGAGTGTCAGAGAGTGATAGAGAGCGATTGAGAGTGTCAGGGAGTTTCAGAGAGTGATAGAGAGTGTCAGAGAGTGTCAGAGATTGATAGAGAGTGATAGAGAGTGTCAGAGAATGTCAGAGAGTGATAGAGAGTGTCAGAGAGTGTCAGAGAGTGATAGAGAGTGATAGAGAGTGTCAGAGAGTGTCAGAGAGTGACACTGAGTGTCAGAGAGTGTCAGAGAGTGATAGAGAGTGTCAGAGAGTGTCAGAGAGTGATAGTGAGTGTCTGTGAGTGTCTGAGAGTGTCAGAGAGTGTCAGAGAGAGTGATAGGGAGCGATTGAGAGTGTCAGAGTGTGTCAGAGAGTATCAGAGAGTGTCAGAGACTATCAGAGAGTGATAGTGAGTGTCAGAGAGTGATGGTGAGTGTCTGAGAGTGAGAGAGAGTGACACTGAGTGTCAGAGAGTGTCAGAGAGTGATGGAGAGTGTCTGTGAGTGTCTGAGAGTGTCAGAGAGTGTCAGAGAGTGATAGTGAGTGTCTGGGAGTTTCAGAGAGTGTCAGAGAGTGATAGAGAGCGATTGAGAGTGTCAGGGAGTGTCAGAGAGTGATAGTGAGTGTCAGAGAGTGTCAGAGAGTATCAGAGAGTGTCAGAGATTGATAGAGAGTGGTAGAGAGTGTCAGAGAGTGTCAGAGAGTGATAGAGAGTGTCAGAGAGTGTCAGAGAGTGATAGAGAGTGATAGAGAGTGTCAGAGAGTGTCAGAGAGTGACACTGAGTGTCAGAGAGTGTCAGAGAGTGATAGAGAGTGTCAGAGAGTGTCAGAGAGTGATAGTGAGTGTCTGTGAGTGTCTGAGAGTGTCAGAGAGTGTCAGAGAGAGTGATAGGGAGCGATTGAGAGTGTCAGAGTGTGTCAGAGAGTATCAGAGAGTGTCAGAGACTATCAGAGAGTGATAGTGAGTGTCAGAGAGTGATGGTGAGTGTCTGAGAGTGAGAGAGAGTGTCAGAGAGTGTCAGTGAGTGTCAGAGAGTGACACTGAGTGTCAAAGAGTGTCAGAGAGTGATGGAGAGTGTCTGTGAGTGTCTGAGAGTGTCAGATAGTGATTGAGAGTGTCAGAGAGTGATAGAGAGAGTCAGAGAGTGTCAGAGAGTGTCAGTGATTGTCAGAGAGTGATAGTGTGCGTCAGAGAGTGATAGAGAGTGATAGAGAGTGTCAGAGAGTGTCAGAGAGTGATAGAGAGTGTCAGAGAGTGTCAGAGATTGATAGAGAGTGTCAGAGAGTGTCAGAGAGTGATAGAGAGTGTCAGAGAGTGTCAGAGAGTGATAGAGAGTGATAGAGAGTGTCAGAGAGTGTCAGAGAGTGACACTGAGTGTCAGAGAGTGTCAGAGAGTGATAGAGAGTGTCAGAGAGTGTCAGAGAGTGATAGTGAGTGTCTGTGAGTGTCTGAGAGTGTCAGAGAGTGTCAGAGAGAGTGATAGGGAGCGATTGAGAGTGTCAGAGTGTGTGAGAGAGTATCAGAGAGTGTCAGAGACTATCAGAGAGTGATAGTGAGTGTCAGAGAGTGATGGTGAGTGTCTGAGAGTGAGAGAGAGTGTCAGAGAGTGTCAGTGAGTGTCAGAGAGTGACACTGAGTGTCAAAGAGTGTCAGAGAGCGATGGAGAGTGTCTGTGAGTGTCTGAGAGTGTCAGAGAGTGTCAGAGAGTGATAGTGAGTGTCTGAGAGTTTCAGAGAGTGTCAGAGAGTGATAGAGAGCGATTGAGAGTGTCAGGGAGTGTCAGAGAGTGATAGTGAGTGTCAGAGAGTGTCAGAGAGTATCAGAGAGTGTCAGAGACTATCAGAGAGTGATAGTGAGTGTCAGAGAGTGATGGTGAGTGTCTGAGAGTGAGAGAGAGTGATAGAGAGTGTCAGAGAGTGTCAGAGAGTGATAGAGAGTGATGGAGAGTGTCAGAGAGTGTCAGAGAGTGATAGAGAGTGTCAGAGAGTGTCAGAGAGTGATCGAGAGTGATAGAGAGAGTCAGAGAGTGTCAGAGAGTGACACTGAGTGTCAGAGAGTGTCAGAGAGTGATGGAGAGTGTCTGTGAGTGTCTGAGAGTGTCATAGAGTGTCAGAGAGTGATAGTGAGTGTCTGAGAGTTTCAGAGAGTGTCAGAGATTGATAGAAAGCGATTGAGAGTGTCAGAGAGTGTCAGAGAGTGATAGAGAGTGTCAGAGAGTGTCAGAGAGTGATAGTGAGTGTCAGAGAGTGTCAGAGAGTGGTAGAGAGAGTCAGAGAGTGATAGAGAGTGTCAGAGAGTGTCAGAGAGTGATCGAGAGTGATCGAGAGTGATAGAGAGTGTCAGAGAGTGTCACTGAGTGTCAGAGAGTGTCAGAGAGTGATGGAGAGTGTCTGTGAGTGTCTGAGAGTGTCATAGAGTGTCAGAGAGTGATAGTGAGTGTCTGAGAGTTTCAGAGAGTGTCAGAGATTGATAGAAAGCGATTGAGAGTGTCAGAGAGTGTCAGAGAGTGATAGAGAGTGTCAGAGTGTCAGAGAGTGATAGTGAGTGTCTGTGAGTGTCTGAGAGTGTCAGAGAGTGTCAGAGAGAGTGATAGGGAGCGATTGAGAGTGTCAGAGAGTGTCAGAGAGTGACAGTGAGTGTCAGAGAGTGACAGTGAGTGTCAGGGAGTGTCAGAGAGTGATGGTGAGTGTCTGAGAGTGAGAGAGAGTGTCAGAGAGTGTCAGAGAGTGACACTGAGTGTCAGAGAGTGTCAGAGAGTGATGGAGAGTGTCTGTGAGTGTCTGAGAGTGTCAGAGAGTGTCAGAGAGTGATAGTGAGTGTCTGAGAGTTTCAGAGAGTGTCAGAGAGTGATAGAGAGCGATTGAGAGTGTCAGGGAGTTTCAGAGAGTGATAGAGAGTGTCAGAGAGTGTCAGAGATTGATAGAGAGTGATAGAGAGTGTCAGAGAATGTCAGAGAGTGATAGAGAGTGTCAGAGAGTGTCAGAGAGTGATAGAGAGTGATAGAGAGTGTCAGAGAGTGTCAGAGAGTGACACTGAGTGTCAGAGAGTGTCAGAGAGTGATAGAGAGTGTCAGAGAGTGTCAGAGAGTGATAGTGAGTGTCTGTGAGTGTCTGAGAGTGTCAGAGAGTGTCAGAGAGAGTGATAGGGAGCGACTGAGAGTGTCAGAGTGTGTCAGAGAGTATCAGAGAGTGTCAGAGACTATCAGAGAGTGATAGTGAGTGTCAGAGAGTGATGGTGAGTGTCTGAGAGTGAGAGAGAGTGACACTGAGTGTCAGAGAGTGTCAGAGAGTGATGGAGAGTGTCTGTGAGTGTCTGAGAGTGTCAGAGAGTTTCAGAGAGTGATAGTGAGTGTCTGAGAGTTTCAGAGAGTGTCAGAGAGTGATAGAGAGCGATTGAGAGTGTCAGGGAGTGTCAGAGAGTGATAGTGAGTGTCAGAGAGTGTCAGAGAGTATCAGAGAGTGTCAGAGACTATCAGAGAGTGATAGTGAGTGTCAGAGAGTGATGGTGAGTGTCTGAGAGTGAGAGAGAGTGTCAGGGAGTGTCAGAGAGTGTCAGAGAGTGACACTGAGTGTCAGAGAGTGATGGAGAGTGTCAGAGAGTGATAGTGAGTGTCTGAGAGTTTCAGAGAGTGTCAGAGAGTGATAGAGAGCGATTGAGAGTGTCAGAGAGTGTCAGAGAGTGTCAGAGAGTGACAGTGAGTTTCAGAGAGTGACAGTGAGTGTCAGGGAGTATCAGAGAGTGATAGTGAGTGTCAGAGAGTGTCAGAGTGTATCAGAGAGTGTCAGAGACTATCAGAGAGTGATAGTGAGTGTCAGAGAGTGATGGTGAGTGTCTGAGAGTGAGAGAGTGTGTCAGAGAGTGTCAGAGAGTGATAGTGAGTGTCAGAGAGTGTCAGAGAGTGTCAGAGAGTGTCAGAGAGTGATAGTGAGTGTCTGAGAGTGTCTGAGAGTGTCAGAGAGTGATAGTGAGTGTCAGAGAGTGATAGTGAGTGTCTGAGAGTGTCTGAGAGTGTCAGAGAGTGATAGTGAGTGTCTGGGAGTGTCAGAGAGTGATAGAGAGTGATAGTGAGTGTCTCAGAGTGTCTGAGAGTGTCAGAGAGTGATAGTGAGTGTCAGAGAGTGATAGTGAGTGTCAGAGAGTGATAGTGAGTGTCTGAGAGTGTCTGAGAGTGTCAGAGAGTGTCAGAGAGTGTCAGAGAGTGACAGTGAGTTTCAGAGAGTGACAGTGAGTGTCAGGGAGTATCAGAGAGTGATAGTGAGTGTCAGAGAGTGTCAGAGTGTATCAGAGAGTGTCAGAGACTATCAGAGAGTGATAGTGAGTGTCAGAGAGTGATGGTGAGTGTCTGAGAGTGAGAGAGTGTGTCAGAGAGTGTCAGAGAGTGATAGTGAGT
The DNA here is from genome assembly GCF_036365525.1 of Heterodontus francisci. NCBI lineage: Eukaryota > Metazoa > Chordata > Chondrichthyes > Heterodontiformes > Heterodontidae > Heterodontus > Heterodontus francisci. Next base: position 26,399,595 of record NC_090415.1, on the reverse strand, counting down.
GTCAGAGAGTGTCAGAGAGTGTCAGAGAGTGTCAGAGAGTGATAGTGAGTGTCTGAGAGTGTCTGAGAGTGTCAGAGAGTGATAGTGAGTGTCAGAGAGTGATAGTGAGTGTCTGAGAGTGTCTGAGAGTGTCAGAGAGTGATAGTGAGTGTCTGGGAGTGTCAGAGAGTGATAGAGAGTGATAGTGAGTGTCTCAGAGTGTCTGAGAGTGTCAGAGAGTGATAGTGAGTGTCAGAGAGTGATAGTGAGTGTCAGAGAGTGATAGTGAGTGTCTGAGAGTGTCTGAGAGTGTCAGAGAGTGATAGTGAGTGTCTGGGAGTGTCAGAGAGTGATAGAGAGTGATAGTGAGTGTCTCAGAGTGTCTGAGAGTGTCAGAGAGTGATAGTGAGTGTCAGAGAGTGTCAGAGAGTGATAGAGAGTGATAGTGAGTGTCTGAGAGTGTCAGAGACTATCAGAGAGTGATAGTGAGTGTCAGAGAGTGATGGTGAGTGTCTGAGAGTGAGAGAGTGTGTCAGAGAGTGTCAGAGAGTGATAGTGAGTGTCAGAGAGTGTCAGAGAGTGTCAGAGAGTGTCAGAGAGTGATAGTGAGTGTCTGAGAGTGTCTGAGAGTGTCAGAGAGTGATAGTGAGTGTCAGAGAGTGATAGTGAGTGTCTGAGAGTGTCTGAGAGTGTCAGAGAGTGATAGTGAGTGTCTGTGAGTGTCTGAGAGTGTCAGAGAGTGTCAGAGAGAGTGATAGGGAGCGATTGAGAGTGTCAGAGTGTGTCAGAGAGTATCAGAGAGTGTCAGAGACTATCAGAGAGTGATAGTGAGTGTCAGAGAGTGATGGTGAGTGTCTGAGAGTGAGAGAGAGTGTCAGAGAGTGTCAGTGAGTGTCAGAGAGTGACACTGAGTGTCAAAGAGTGTCAGAGAGTGATGGAGAGTGTCTGTGAGTGTCTGAGAGTGTCAGAGAGTGTCAGAGAGTGATAGTGAGTGTCTGAGAGTTTCAGAGAGTGTCAGAGAGTGATAGAGAGCGATTGAGAGTGTCAGGGAGTGTCAGAGAGTGATAGTGAGTGTCAGAGAGTGTCAGAGAGTATCAGAGAGTGTCAGAGACTATCAGAGAGTGATAGTGAGTGTCAGAGAGTGATGGTGAGTGTCTGAGAGTGAGAGAGAGTGATAGAGAGTGTCAGAGAGTGTCAGAGAGTGATAGAGAGTGATGGAGAGTGTCAGAGAGTGTCAGAGAGTGATAGAGAGTGTCAGAGAGTGTCAGAGAGTGATCGAGAGTGATAGAGAGTGTCAGAGAGTGTCAGAGAGTGACACTGAGTGTCAGAGAGTGTCAGAGAGTGATGGAGAGTGTCTGTGAGTGTCTGAGAGTGTCATAGAGTGTCAGAGAGTGATAGTGAGTGTCTGAGAGTTTCAGAGAGTGTCAGAGATTGATAGAAAGCGATTGAGAGTGTCAGAGAGTGTCAGAGAGTGATAGAGAGTGTCAGAGAGTGTCAGAGAGTGATAGTGAGTGTCAGAGAGTGTCAGAGAGTGGTAGAGAGAGTCAGAGAGTGATAGAGAGTGTCAGAGAGTGTCAGAGAGTGATCGAGAGTGATCGAGAGTGATAGAGAGTGTCAGAGAGTGTCACTGAGTGTCAGAGAGTGTCAGAGAGTGATGGAGAGTGTCTGTGAGTGTCTGAGAGTGTCATAGAGTGTCAGAGAGTGATAGTGAGTGTCTGAGAGTTTCAGAGAGTGTCAGAGATTGATAGAAAGCGATTGAGAGTGTCAGAGAGTGTCAGAGAGTGATAGAGAGTGTCAGAGTGTCAGAGAGTGATAGTGAGTGTCTGTGAGTGTCTGAGAGTGTCAGAGAGTGTCAGAGAGAGTGATAGGGAGCGATTGAGAGTGTCAGAGAGTGTCAGAGAGTGACAGTGAGTGTCAGAGAGTGACAGTGAGTGTCAGGGAGTGTCAGAGAGTGATGGTGAGTGTCTGAGAGTGAGAGAGAGTGTCAGAGAGTGTCAGAGAGTGTCACTGAGTGTCAGAGAGTGTCAGAGAGTGATGGAGAGTGTCTGTGAGTGTCTGAGAGTGTCAGAGAGTGTCAGAGAGTGATAGTGAGTGTCTGAGAGTTTCAGAGAGTGTCAGAGAGTGATAGAGAGCGATTGAGAGTGTCAGGGAGTTTCAGAGAGTGATAGAGAGTGTCAGAGAGTGTCAGAGATTGATAGAGAGTGATAGAGAGTGTCAGAGAATGTCAGAGAGTGATAGAGAGTGTCAGAGAGTGTCAGAGAGTGATAGAGAGTGATAGAGAGTGTCAGAGAGTGTCAGAGAGTGACACTGAGTGTCAGAGACTGTCAGAGAGTGATAGAGAGTGTCAGAGAGTGTCAGAGAGTGATAGTGAGTGTCTGTGAGTGTCTGAGAGTGTCAGAGAGTGTCAGAGAGAGTGATAGGGAGCGACTGAGAGTGTCAGAGTGTGTCAGAGAGTATCAGAGAGTGTCAGAGACTATCAGAGAGTGATAGTGAGTGTCAGAGAGTGATGGTGAGTGTCTGAGAGTGAGAGAGAGTGACACTGAGTGTCAGAGAGTGTCAGAGAGTGATGGAGAGTGTCTGTGAGTGTCTGAGAGTGTCAGAGAGTTTCAGAGAGTGATAGTGAGTGTCTGAGAGTTTCAGAGAGTGTCAGAGAGTGATAGAGAGCGATTGAGAGTGTCAGGGAGTGTCAGAGAGTGATAGTGAGTGTCAGAGAGTGTCAGAGAGTATCAGAGAGTGTCAGAGACTATCAGAGAGTGATAGTGAGTGTCAGAGAGTGATGGTGAGTGTCTGAGAGTGAGAGAGAGTGTCAGGGAGTGTCAGAGAGTGTCAGAGAGTGACACTGAGTGTCAGAGAGTGATGGAGAGTGTCAGAGAGTGATAGTGAGTGTCTGAGAGTTTCAGAGAGTGTCAGAGAGTGATAGAGAGCGATTGAGAGTGTCAGAGAGTGTCAGAGAGTGTCAGAGAGTGACAGTGAGTTTCAGAGAGTGACAGTGAGTGTCAGGGAGTATCAGAGAGTGATAGTGAGTGTCAGAGAGTGTCAGAGTGTATCAGAGAGTGTCAGAGACTATCAGAGAGTGATAGTGAGTGTCAGAGAGTGATGGTGAGTGTCTGAGAGTGAGAGAGTGTGTCAGAGAGTGTCAGAGAGTGACACTGAGTGTCAGAGAGTGTCAGAGAGTGATGGAGAGTGTCTGTGAGTGTCTGAGAGTGTCAGAGAGTGTCAGAGAGTGATAGTGAGTGTTTGAGAGTTTCAGAGAGTGTCAGAGAGTGATAGAGAGTGTCAGAGAGTGTCAGAGAGTGATCGAGAGTGATAGAGAGTGTCAGAGAGTGTCAGAGAGTGATGGTGAGTGTCTGAGAGTGAGAGAGAGTGTCAGAGAGTGTCAGAGAGTGACACTGAGTGTCAGAGAGTGTCAGAGAGTGATGGAGAGTGTATGTGAGTGTCTGAGAGTGTCAGAGAGTGTCAGAGAGTGATAGTGAGTGTCTGAGAGTTTCAGAGAGTGTCAGAGAGTGATAGAGAGCGATTGAGAGTGTCAGGGAATTTCAGAGAGTGATAGAGAGTGTCAGAGAGTGTCAGAGATTGATAGAGAGTGATAGAGAGTGTCAGAGAGTGTCAGAGAGTGATAGAGAGTGTCAGAGAGTGTCAGAGAGTGATAGAGAGTGATAGAGAGTGTCAGAGAGTGTCAGAGAGTGACACTGAGTGTCAGAGAGTGTCAGAGAGTGATAGAGAGTGTCAGATAGTGTCAGAGAGTGATAGTGAGTGTCTGTGAGTGTCTGAGAGTGATGGAGAGTGTCTGTGAGTGTCTGAGAGTGTCAGAGAGTGTCAGAGAGTGACACTGAGTGTCAGAGAGTGTCAGAGAGTGATGGAGAGTGTCTGTGAGTGTCTGAGAGTGTCAGAGAGTGTCAGAGAGTGATAGTGAGTTTCAGAGAGTGTCAGAGATTGATAGAGAGCGATTGAGAGTGTCAGAGAGTGTCAGATGTGACAGTGAGTTTCAGAGAGTGACAGTGAGTGTCAGGGAGTGTCAGAGAGTGATAGTGAGTTTCAGAGAGTGTCAGAGAGTGATACTGAGTGTCAGAGAGAATCAGAGAGTGATAGTGAGTGTCTGAGAGTGTCAGAGAGCGTCAGAGAGTGATAGTGATTGTCAGAGAGTGTCAGCGAGTGATAGTGAGTGTCAGAGAGTGTCAGAGAGTGATAGAGAGTGATAGTGAGTGTCAGAGAATGTCAGAGAGTGATAGTGAGTGTCTGGGAGTGTCAGAGAGTGATAGAGAGTGATAGTGAGTGTCTCAGAGTGTCTGAGAGTGTCAGAGAGTGATAGTGAGTGTCAGAGAGTGATAGTGAGTGTCAGAGAGTGATAGTGAGTGTCTGAGAGTGTCTGAGAGTGTCAGAGAGTGATAGTGAGTGTCTGGGAGTGTCAGAGAGTGATAGAGAGTGATAGTGAGTGTCTCAGAGTGTCTGAGAGTGTCAGAGAGTGATAGTGAGTGTCAGAGAGTGTCAGAGAGTGATAGAGAGTGATAGTGAGTGTCTGAGAGTGTCAGAGACTATCAGAGAGTGATAGTGAGTGTCAGAGAGTGATAGTGAGTGTCTGAGAGTGTCTGAGAGTGTCAGAGAGTGATAGTGAGTGTCTGTGAGTGTCTGAGAGTGTCAGAGAGTGTCAGAGAGAGTGATAGGGAGCGATTGAGAGTGTCAGAGTGTGTCAGAGAGTATCAGAGAGTGTCAGAGACTATCAGAGAGTGATAGTGAGTGTCAGAGAGTGATGGTGAGTGTCTGAGAGTGAGAGAGAGTGTCAGAGAGTGTCAGTGAGTGTCAGAGAGTGACACTGAGTGTCAAAGAGTGTCAGAGAGTGATGGAGAGTGTCTGTGAGTGTCTGAGAGTGTCAGAGAGTGTCAGAGAGTGATAGTGAGTGTCTGAGAGTTTCAGAGAGTGTCAGAGAGTGATAGAGAGCGATTGAGAGTGTCAGGGAGTGTCAGAGAGTGATAGTGAGTGTCAGAGAGTGTCAGAGAGTATCAGAGAGTGTCAGAGACTATCAGAGAGTGATAGTGAGTGTCAGAGAGTGATTGTGAGTGTCTGAGAGTGAGAGAGAGTGATAGAGAGTGTCAGAGAGTGTCAGAGAGTGATAGAGAGTGATGGAGAGTGTCAGAGAGTGTCAGAGAGTGATAGAGAGTGTCAGAGAGTGTCAGAGAGTGATCGAGAGTGATAGAGAGTGTCAGAGAGTGTCAGAGAGTGACACTGAGTGTCAGAGAGTGTCAGAGAGTGATGGAGAGTGTCTGTGAGTGTCTGAGAGTGTCATAGAGTGTCAGAGAGTGATAGTGAGTGTCTGAGAGTTTCAGAGAGTGTCAGAGATTGATAGAAAGCGATTGAGAGTGTCAGAGAGTGTCAGAGAGTGATAGAGAGTGTCAGAGAGTGTCAGAGAGTGATAGTGAGTGTCAGAGAGTGTCAGAGAGTGGTAGAGAGAGTCAGAGAGTGATAGAGAGTGTCAGAGAGTGATCGAGAGTGATCGAGAGTGATAGAGAGTGTCAGAGAGTGTCACTGAGTGTCAGAGAGTGTCAGAGAGTGATGGAGAGTGTCTGTGAGTGTCTGAGAGTGTCATAGAGTGTCAGAGAGTGATAGTGAGTGTCTGAGAGTTTCAGAGAGTGTCAGAGATTGATAGAAAGCGATTGAGAGTGTCAGAGAGTGTCAGAGAGTGATAGAGAGTGTCAGAGTGTCAGAGAGTGATAGTGAGTGTCTGTGAGTGTCTGAGAGTGTCAGAGAGTGTCAGAGAGAGTGATAGGGAGCGATTGAGAGTGTCAGAGAGTGTCAGAGAGTGACAGTGAGTGTCAGAGAGTGACAGTGAGTGTCAGGGAGTGTCAGAGAGTGATGGTGAGTGTCTGAGAGTGAGAGAGAGTGTCAGAGAGTGTCAGAGAGTGACACTGAGTGTCAGAGAGTGTCAGAGAGTGATGGAGAGTGTCTGTGAGTGTCTGAGAGTGTCAGAGAGTGTCAGAGAGTGATAGTGAGTGTCTGAGAGTTTCAGAGAGTGTCAGAGAGTGATAGAGAGCGATTGAGAGTGTCAGGGAGTTTCAGAGAGTGATAGAGAGTGTCAGAGAGTGTCAGAGATTGATAGAGAGTGATAGAGAGTGTCAGAGAATGTCAGAGAGTGATAGAGAGTGTCAGAGAGTGTCAGAGAGTGATAGAGAGTGATAGAGAGTGTCAGAGAGTGTCAGAGAGTGACACTGAGTGTCAGAGAGTGTCAGAGAGTGATAGAGAGTGTCAGAGAGTGTCAGAGAGTGATAGTGAGTGTCTGTGAGTGTCTGAGAGTGTCAGAGAGTGTCAGAGAGAGTGATAGGGAGCGACTGAGAGTGTCAGAGTGTGTCAGAGAGTATCAGAGAGTGTCAGAGACTATCAGAGAGTGATAGTGAGTGTCAGAGAGTGATGGTGAGTGTCTGAGAGTGAGAGAGAGTGACACTGAGTGTCAGAGAGTGTCAGAGAGTGATGGAGAGTGTCTGTGAGTGTCTGAGAGTGTCAGAGAGTTTCAGAGAGTGATAGTGAGTGTCTGAGAGTTTCAGAGAGTGTCAGAGAGTGATAGAGAGCGATTGAGAGTGTCAGGGAGTGTCAGAGAGTGATAGTGAGTGTCAGAGAGTGTCAGAGAGTATCAGAGAGTGTCAGAGACTATCAGAGAGTGATAGTGAGTGTCAGAGAGTGATGGTGAGTGTCTGAGAGTGAGAGAGAGTGTCAGGGAGTGTCAGAGAGTGTCAGAGAGTGACACTGAGTGTCAGAGAGTGATGGAGAGTGTCAGAGAGTGATAGTGAGTGTCTGAGAGTTTCAGAGAGTGTCAGAGAGTGATAGAGAGCGATTGAGAGTGTCAGAGAGTGTCAGAGAGTGTCAGAGAGTGACAGTGAGTTTCAGAGAGTGACAGTGAGTGTCAGGGAGTATCAGAGAGTGATAGTGAGTGTCAGAGAGTGTCAGAGTGTATCAGAGAGTGTCAGAGACTATCAGAGAGTGATAGTGAGTGTCAGAGAGTGATGGTGAGTGTCTGAGAGTGAGAGAGTGTGTCAGAGAGTGTCAGAGAGTGACACTGAGTGTCAGAGAGTGTCAGAGAGTGATGGAGAGTGTCTGTGAGTGTCTGAGAGTGTCAGAGAGTGTCAGAGAGTGATAGTGAGTGTTTGAGAGTTTCAGAGAGTGTCAGAGAGTGATAGAGAGTGTCAGAGAGTGTCAGAGAGTGATCGAGAGTGATAGAGAGTGTCAGAGAGTGTCAGAGAGTGATGGTGAGTGTCTGAGAGTGAGAGAGAGTGTCAGAGAGTGTCAGAGAGTGACACTGAGTGTCAGAGAGTGTCAGAGAGTGATGGAGAGTGTATGTGAGTGTCTGAGAGTGTCAGAGAGTGTCAGAGAGTGATAGTGAGTGTCTGAGAGTTTCAGAGAGTGTCAGAGAGTGATAGAGAGCGATTGAGAGTGTCAGGGAGTTTCAGAGAGTGATAGAGAGTGTCAGAGAGTGTCAGAGATTGATAGAGAGTGATAGAGAGTGTCAGAGAGTGTCAGAGAGTGATAGAGAGTGTCAGAGAGTGTCAGAGAGTGATAGAGAGTGATAGAGAGTGTCAGAGAGTGTCAGAGAGTGATGGAGAGTGTATGTGAGTGTCTGAGAGTGTCAGAGAGTGTCAGAGAGTGATAGTGAGTGTCTGAGAGTTTCAGAGAGTGTCAGAGAGTGATAGAGAGCGATTGAGAGTGTCAGGGAATTTCAGAGAGTGATAGAGAGTGTCAGAGAGTGTCAGAGATTGATAGAGAGTGATAGAGAGTGTCAGAGAGTGTCAGAGAGTGATAGAGAGTGTCAGAGAGTGTCAGAGAGTGATAGAGAGTGATAGAGAGTGTCAGAGAGTGTCAGAGAGTGACACTGAGTGTCAGAGAGTGTCAGAGAGTGATAGAGAGTGTCAGATAGTGTCAGAGAGTGATAGTGAGTGTCTGTGAGTGTCTGAGAGTGATGGAGAGTGTCTGTGAGTGTCTGAGAGTGTCAGAGAGTGTCAGAGAGTGACACTGAGTGTCAGAGAGTGTCAGAGAGTGATGGAGAGTGTCTGTGAGTGTCTGAGAGTGTCAGAGAGTGTCAGAGAGTGATAGTGAGTTTCAGAGAGTGTCAGAGATTGATAGAGAGCGATTGAGAGTGTCAGAGAGTGTCAGATGTGACAGTGAGTTTCAGAGAGTGACAGTGAGTGTCAGGGAGTGTCAGAGAGTGATAGTGAGTTTCAGAGAGTGTCAGAGAGTGATACTGAGTGTCAGAGAGAATCAGAGAGTGATAGTGAGTGTCTGAGAGTGTCAGAGAGCGTCAGAGAGTGATAGTGATTGTCAGAGAGTGTCAGCGAGTGATAGTGAGTGTCAGAGAGTGTCAGAGAGTGATAGAGAGTGATAGTGAGTGTCAGAGAATGTCAGAGAGTGATAGTGAGTGTCTGGGAGTGTCAGAGAGTGATAGAGAGTGATAGTGAGTGTCTCAGAGTGTCTGAGAGTGTCAGAGAGTGATAGTGAGTGTCAGAGAGTGATAGTGAGTGTCAGAGAGTGATAGTGAGTGTCTGAGAGTGTCTGAGAGTGTCAGAGAGTGATAGTGAGTGTCTGGGAGTGTCAGAGAGTGATAGAGAGTGATAGTGAGTGTCTCAGAGTGTCTGAGAGTGTCAGAGAGTGATAGTGAGTGTCAGAGAGTGTCAGAGAGTGATAGAGAGTGATAGTGAGTGTCTGAGAGTGTCAGAGACTATCAGAGAGTGATAGTGAGTGTCAGAGAGTGATAGTGAGTGTCTGAGAGTGTCTGAGAGTGTCAGAGAGTGATAGTGAGTGTCTGTGAGTGTCTGAGAGTGTCAGAGAGTGTCAGAGAGAGTGATAGGGAGCGATTGAGAGTGTCAGAGTGTGTCAGAGAGTATCAGAGAGTGTCAGAGACTATCAGAGAGTGATAGTGAGTGTCAGAGAGTGATGGTGAGTGTCTGAGAGTGAGAGAGAGTGTCAGAGAGTGTCAGTGAGTGTCAGAGAGTGACACTGAGTGTCAAAGAGTGTCAGAGAGTGATGGAGAGTGTCTGTGAGTGTCTGAGAGTGTCAGAGAGTGTCAGAGAGTGATAGTGAGTGTCTGAGAGTTTCAGAGAGTGTCAGAGAGTGATAGAGAGCGATTGAGAGTGTCAGGGAGTGTCAGAGAGTGATAGTGAGTGTCAGAGAGTGTCAGAGAGTATCAGAGAGTGTCAGAGACTATCAGAGAGTGATAGTGAGTGTCAGAGAGTGATTGTGAGTGTCTGAGAGTGAGAGAGAGTGATAGAGAGTGTCAGAGAGTGTCAGAGAGTGATAGAGAGTGATGGAGAGTGTCAGAGAGTGTCAGAGAGTGATAGAGAGTGTCAGAGAGTGTCAGAGAGTGATCGAGAGTGATAGAGAGTGTCAGAGAGTGTCAGAGAGTGACACTGAGTGTCAGAGAGTGTCAGAGAGTGATGGAGAGTGTCTGTGAGTGTCTGAGAGTGTCATAGAGTGTCAGAGAGTGATAGTGAGTGTCTGAGAGTTTCAGAGAGTGTCAGAGATTGATAGAAAGCGATTGAGAGTGTCAGAGAGTGTCAGAGAGTGATAGAGAGTGTCAGAGAGTGTCAGAGAGTGATAGTGAGTGTCAGAGAGTGTCAGAGAGTGGTAGAGAGAGTCAGAGAGTGATAGAGAGTGTCAGAGAGTGATCGAGAGTGATCGAGAGTGATAGAGAGTGTCAGAGAGTGTCACTGAGTGTCAGAGAGTGTCAGAGAGTGATGGAGAGTGTCTGTGAGTGTCTGAGAGTGTCATAGAGTGTCAGAGAGTGATAGTGAGTGTCTGAGAGTTTCAGAGAGTGTCAGAGATTGATAGAAAGCGATTGAGAGTGTCAGAGAGTGTCAGAGAGTGATAGAGAGTGTCAGAGTGTCAGAGAGTGATAGTGAGTGTCTGTGAGTGTCTGAGAGTGTCAGAGAGTGTCAGAGAGAGTGATAGGGAGCGATTGAGAGTGTCAGAGAGTGTCAGAGAGTGACAGTGAGTGTCAGAGAGTGACAGTGAGTGTCAGGGAGTGTCAGAGAGTGATGGTGAGTGTCTGAGAGTGAGAGAGAGTGTCAGAGAGTGTCAGAGAGTGACACTGAGTGTCAGAGAGTGTCAGAGAGTGATGGAGAGTGTCTGTGAGTGTCTGAGAGTGTCAGAGAGTGTCAGAGAGTGATAGTGAGTGTCTGAGAGTTTCAGAGAGTGTCAGAGAGTGATAGAGAGCGATTGAGAGTGTCAGGGAGTTTCAGAGAGTGATAGAGAGTGTCAGAGAGTGTCAGAGATTGATAGAGAGTGATAGAGAGTGTCAGAGAATGTCAGAGAGTGATAGAGAGTGTCAGAGAGTGTCAGAGAGTGATAGAGAGTGATAGAGAGTGTCAGAGAGTGTCAGAGAGTGACACTGAGTGTCAGAGAGTGTCAGAGAGTGATAGAGAGTGTCAGAGAGTGTCAGAGAGTGATAGTGAGTGTCTGTGAGTGTCTGAGAGTGTCAGAGAGTGTCAGAGAGAGTGATAGGGAGCGACTGAGAGTGTCAGAGTGTGTCAGAGAGTATCAGAGAGTGTCAGAGACTATCAGAGAGTGATAGTGAGTGTCAGAGAGTGATGGTGAGTGTCTGAGAGTGAGAGAGAGTGACACTGAGTGTCAGAGAGTGTCAGAGAGTGATGGAGAGTGTCTGTGAGTGTCTGAGAGTGTCAGAGAGTTTCAGAGAGTGATAGTGAGTGTCTGAGAGTTTCAGAGAGTGTCAGAGAGTGATAGAGAGCGATTGAGAGTGTCAGGGAGTGTCAGAGAGTGATAGTGAGTGTCAGAGAGTGTCAGAGAGTATCAGAGAGTGTCAGAGACTATCAGAGAGTGATAGTGAGTGTCAGAGAGTGATGGTGAGTGTCTGAGAGTGAGAGAGAGTGTCAGGGAGTGTCAGAGAGTGTCAGAGAGTGACACTGAGTGTCAGAGAGTGATGGAGAGTGTCAGAGAGTGATAGTGAGTGTCTGAGAGTTTCAGAGAGTGTCAGAGAGTGATAGAGAGCGATTGAGAGTGTCAGAGAGTGTCAGAGAGTGTCAGAGAGTGACAGTGAGTTTCAGAGAGTGACAGTGAGTGTCAGGGAGTATCAGAGAGTGATAGTGAGTGTCAGAGAGTGTCAGAGTGTATCAGAGAGTGTCAGAGACTATCAGAGAGTGATAGTGAGTGTCAGAGAGTGATGGTGAGTGTCTGAGAGTGAGAGAGTGTGTCAGAGAGTGTCAGAGAGTGACACTGAGTGTCAGAGAGTGTCAGAGAGTGATGGAGAGTGTCTGTGAGTGTCTGAGAGTGTCAGAGAGTGTCAGAGAGTGATAGTGAGTGTTTGAGAGTTTCAGAGAGTGTCAGAGAGTGATAGAGAGTGTCAGAGAGTGTCAGAGAGTGATCGAGAGTGATAGAGAGTGTCAGAGAGTGTCAGAGAGTGATGGTGAGTGTCTGAGAGTGAGAGAGAGTGTCAGAGAGTGTCAGAGAGTGACACTGAGTGTCAGAGAGTGTCAGAGAGTGATGGAGAGTGTATGTGAGTGTCTGAGAGTGTCAGAGAGTGTCAGAGAGTGATAGTGAGTGTCTGAGAGTTTCAGAGAGTGTCAGAGAGTGATAGAGAGCGATTGAGAGTGTCAGGGAGTTTCAGAGAGTGATAGAGAGTGTCAGAGAGTGTCAGAGATTGATAGAGAGTGATAGAGAGTGTCAGAGAGTGTCAGAGAGTGATAGAGAGTGTCAGAGAGTGTCAGAGAGTGATAGAGAGTGATAGAGAGTGTCAGAGAGTGTCAGAGAGTGACACTGAGTGTCAGAGAGTGTCAGAGAGTGATAGAGAGTGTCAGATAGTGTCAGAGAGTGATAGTGAGTGTCTGTGAGTGTCTGAGAGTGATGGAGAGTGTCTGTGAGTGTCTGAGAGTGTCAGAGAGTGTCAGAGAGTGACACTGAGTGTCAGAGAGTGTCAGAGAGTGATGGAGAGTGTCTGTGAGTGTCTGAGAGTGTCAGAGAGTGTCAGAGAGTGATAGTGAGTGTCTGAGAGTTTCAGAGAGTGTCAGAGAGTGATAGAGAGCGATTGAGAGTGTCAGGGAGTGTCAGAGAGTGATAGTGAGTGTCAGAGAGTGTCAGAGAGTATCAGAGAGTGTCAGAGACTATCAGAGAGTGATAGTGAGTGTCAGAGAGTGATGGTGAGTGTCTGAGAGTGAGAGAGAGTGTCAGAGAGTGTCAGAGAGTGTCAGAGAGTGACACTGAGTGTCAGAGAGTGTCAGAGAGTGATGGAGAGTGTCAGAGAGTGATAGTGAGTGTCTGAGAGTTTCAGAGAGTGTCAGAGAGTGATAGAGAGCGATTGAGAGTGTCAGAGAGTGTCAGAGAGTGACAGTGAGTTTCAGAGAGTGACAGTGAGTGTCAGGGAGTGTCAGGGAGTGATAGTGAGTGTCAGAGAGTGTCAGAGAGTATCAGAGAGTGTCAGAGACTATCAGAGAGTGATAGTGAGTGTCAGAGAGTGATGGTGAGTGTCTGAGAGTGAGAGAGTGTGTCAGAGAGTGTCAGAGAGTGACACTGAGTGTCAGAGAGTGTCAGAGAGTGATGGAGAGTGTCTGTGAGTGTCTGAGAGTGTCAGAGAGTGTCAGAGAGTGATAGTGAGTGTCTGAGAGTTTCAGAGAGTGTCAGAGAGTGATAGAGAGTGTCAGAGAGTGTCAGAGAGTGATCGAGAGTGATAGAGAGTGTCAGAGAGTGTCAGAGAGTGACACTGAGTGTCAGAGAGTTTCAGAGAGTGATGGAGAGTGTCTGTGAGTGTCTGAGAGTGCCATAGAGTGTCAGAGAGTGATAGTGAGTGTCTGAGAGTTTCAGAGAGTGTCAGAGAGTGATAGAGAGCGATTGAGAGTGTCAGAGAGTGTCAGAGAGTGTCAGAGAGTGACAGTGAGTTTCAGAGAGTGACAGTGAGTGTCAGGGAGTGTCAGAGAGTGATAGTGAGTGTCAGAGAGTGTCAGAGAGTGATACTGAGTGTCAGAGAGAATCAGAGAGTGATAGTGAGTGTCTGAGAGTGTCAGAGAGTGATAGAGAGTGTCAGAGAGTGTCAAAGAGTGTCAGAGAGTCATAGAGAGTGTCAGAGAGTGTCTGAGAGGTCAGAGAGTGTCAGAGAGTGTCAGAGAGTGTCAGAGAGTGATAGAGAGTGATAGAGAGTAATAGAGAGTGTGAGAGAGTGTCAGAGAGTGATAGAGAGCGATAGTGTGTCAGAGAGTGTCAGAGATTGTCAGAGAGTTTTAGTGATTGTCTGAGAGTGTCAGAGTGTGTCAGAGAGTGATAGAGATTGATTGAGAGTGATTGAGAGTGATTGAGAGTGTCAGAGAGTGTCAGAGAGTGATGGAGAGTGTCAGAGAGTGGCACTGAGTGTCTGAGAGTGTCAGAGTGTGTCAGAGAGTGACAGAGAGTGATAGAGAGGGTCAGAGAGTGTCAGAGAGTGTAAGAGAGTGTCAGAGAGTGACACTGAGTGTCTGAGAGTGTCACAGTGTGTCAGATAGTGATTGAGAGTGTCAGAGAGTGATAGAGAGAGTCAGAGAGTGTCAGAGATTGTCAGAGAGTGATAGTGTGCGTCAGAGAGTGATAGAGAGTGATAGAGAGTGTGTCAGAGAGTGTCAGAGAGTGATAGAGAGTGTCAGAGAGTGTCAGAGATTGATAGAGAGTGATAGAGAGTGTCAGAGAGTGTCAGAGAGTGATCGAGAGTGTCAGAGAGTGTCAGAGAGTGATAGAGAGTGATAGAGAGTGTCAGAGAGTGTCAGAGAGTGACACTGAGTGTCAGAGAGTGTCAGAGAGTGATAGAGAGTGTCAGAGAGTGTCAGAGAGTGATAGTGAGTGTCTGTGAGTGTCTGAGAGTGTCAGAGAGTGTCAGAGAGAGTGATAGGGAGCGATTGAGAGTGTCAGAGTGTGTCAGAGAGTATCAGAGAGTGTCAGAGACTATCAGAGAGTGATAGTGAGTGTCAGAGAGTGATGGTGTGTGTCTGAGAGTGAGAGAGAGTGTCAGAGAGTGTCAGAGAGTGTCAGAGAGTGACACTGAGTGTCAGAGAGTGTCAGAGAGTGATGGAGAGTGTCTGTGAGTGTCTGAGAGTGTCAGAGAGTGATAGTGAGTGTCTGAGAGTTTCAGAGAGTGTCAGAGAGTGATAGAGAGCGATTGAGAGTGTCAGTGAGTGTCAGAGAGTGATAGTGAGTGTCAGAGAGTGTCAGAGAGTATCAGAGAGTGTCAGAGACAATCAGAGAGTGATAGTGAGTGTCAGAGAGTGATGGTGAGTGTCTGAGAGTGTCAGAGAGTGTCAGAGAGTGTCAGAGAGTGTCAGAGAGTGACACTGAGTGTCAGAGAGTGTCAGAGAGTGATGGAGAGTGTCAGAGAGTGATAGTGAGTGTCTGAGAGTTTCAGAGAGTGTCAGAGAGTGATAGAGAGCGATTGAGAGTGTCAGAGAGTGTCAGAGAGTGACAGTGAGTTTCAGAGAGTGACAGTGAGTGTCAGAGAGTGTCAGAGAGTGATACTGAGTGTCAGAGAGAATCAGAGAGTGATAGTGAGTGTCTGAGAGTGTCAGAGAGTGATAGAGAGTGTCAGAGTGTGTCAAAGAGTGTCAGAGAGTCATAGAGAGTGTCAGAGAGTGTCTGAGAGGTCAGAGAGTGTCAGAGAGTGTCAGAGAGTGTCAGAGAGTGATAGAGAGTGATAGAGAGTAATAGAGAGTGTGAGAGCGTGTCAGAGAGTGTCAGAGATTGTCAGAGAGTTTTAGTGATTGTCTGAGAGTGTCAGAGTGTGTCAGAGAGTGATAGAGATTGATTGAGAGTGATTGAGAGTGTCAGAGAGTGTCAGAGAGTGATGGAGAGTGTCAGAGAGTGGCACTGAGTGTCTGAGAGTGTCAGAGTGTGTCAGAGAGTGACAGAGAGTGATAGAGAGGGTCAGAGAGTGTCAGAGAGTGTAAGAGAGTGTCAGAGAGTGACACTGAGTGTCTGAGAGTGTCACAGTGTGTCAGATAGTGATTGAGAGTGTCAGAGAGTGATAGAGAGAGTCAGAGAGTGTCAGAGAGTGTCAGAGATTGTCAGAGAGTGATAGTGTGCGTCAGAGAGTGATAGAGAGGGATAGAGAGTGTCAGAGAGTGTCAGAGAGTGATAGAGAGTGTCAGAGAGTGTCAGAGATTGATAGAGAGTGATAGAGAGTGTCAGAGAGTGTCAGAGAGTGATCGAGAGTGTCAGAGAGTGTCAGAGAGTGATAGAGAGTGATAGAGAGTGTCAGAGAGTGTCAGAGAGTGACACTGAGTGTCAGAGAGTGTCAGAGAGTGATAGAGAGTGTCAGAGAGTGTCAGAGAGTGATAGTGAGTGTCTGTGAGTGTCTGAGAGTGTCAGAGAGTGTCAGAGAGAGTGATAGGGAGCGATTGAGAGTGTCAGAGTGTGTCAGAGAGTATCAGAGAGTGTCAGAGACTATCAGAGAGTGATAGTGAGTGTCAGAGAGTGATGGTGTGTGTCTGAGAGTGAGAGAGAGTGTCAGAGAGTGTCAGAGAGTGTCAGAGAGTGACACTGAGTGTCAGAGAGTGTCAGAGTGTGATGGAGAGTGTCTGTGAGTGTCTGAGAGTGTCAGAGAGTGTCAGAGAGTGATAGTGAGTGTCTGAGAGTTTCAGAGAGTGTCAGAGAGTGATAGAGAGCGATTGAGAGTGTCAGTGAGTGTCAGAGAGTGATAGTGAGTGTCAGAGAGTGTCAGAGAGTATCAGAGAGTGTCAGAGACAATCAGAGAGTGATAGTGAGTGTCAGAGAGTGATGGTGAGTGTCTGAGAGTGAGAGAGTGTCAGAGAGTGTCAGAGAGTGTCAGAGAGTGACACTGAGTGTCAGAGAGTGTCAGAGAGTGATGGAGAGTGTCAGAGAGTGATAGTGAGTGTCTGAGAGTTTCAGAGAGTGTCAGAGAGTGATAGAGAGCGATTGAGAGTGTCAGAGAGTGTCAGAGAGTGACAGTGAGTTTCAGAGAGTGACAGTGAGTGTCAGAGAGTGTCAGAGAGTGATACTGAGTGTCAGAGAGAATCAGAGAGTGATAGTGAGTGTCTGAGAGTGTCAGAGAGTGATAGAGAGTGTCAGAGTGTGTCAAAGAGTGTCAGAGAGTCATAGAGAGTGTCAGAGAGTGTCTGAGAGGTCAGAGAGTGTCAGAGAGTGTCAGAGATTGTCAGAGAGTGATAGAGAGTGATAGAGAGTAACAGAGAGTGTGAGAGCGTGTCAGAGAGTGTCAGAGATTGTCAGAGAGTTTTAGTGATTGTCTGAGAGTGTCAGAGTGTGTCAGAGAGTGATAGAGATTGATTGAGAGTGATTGAGAGTGTCAGAGAGTGTCAGAGAGTGATGGAGAGTGTCAGAGAGTGGCACTGAGTGTCTGAGAGTGTCAGAGTGTGTCAGAGAGTGACAGAGAGCGATAGAGAGGGTCAGAGAGTGTCAGAGAGTGTAAGAGAGAGTCAGAGAGTGACACTGAGTGTCTGAGAGTGTCAGAGTGTGTCAGATAGTGATTGAGAGTGTCAGAGAGTGATAGAGAGATTCAGAGAGTGTCAGAGAGTGATGGTGTGTGTCTGAGAGTGAGAGAGAGTGTCAGAGAGTGTCAGAGAGTGTCAGAGAGTGACACTGAGTGTCAGAGAGTGTCAGAGTGTGATGGAGAGTGTCTGTGAGTGTCTGAGAGTGTCAGAGAGTGTCAGAGAGTGATAGTGAGTGTCTGAGAGTTTCAGAGAGTGTCAGAGAGTGATAGAGAGCGATTGAGAGTGTCAGTGAGTGTCAGAGAGTGATAGTGAGTGTCAGAGAGTGTCAGAGAGTATCAGAGAGTGTCAGAGACAATCAGAGAGTGATAGTGAGTGTCAGAGAGTGATGGTGAGTGTCTGAGAGTGAGAGAGTGTCAGAGAGTGTCAGAGAGTGTCAGAGAGTGACACTGAGTGTCAGAGAGTGTCAGAGAGTGATGGAGAGTGTCAGAGAGTGATAGTGAGTGTCTGAGAGTTTCAGAGAGTGTCAGAGAGTGATAGAGAGCGATTGAGAGTGTCAGAGAGTGTCAGAGAGTGACAGTGAGTTTCAGAGAGTGACAGTGAGTGTCAGAGAGTGTCAGAGAGTGATACTGAGTGTCAGAGAGAATCAGAGAGTGATAGTGAGTGTCTGAGAGTGTCAGAGAGTGATAGAGAGTGTCAGAGTGTGTCAAAGAGTGTCAGAGAGTCATAGAGAGTGTCAGAGAGTGTCTGAGAGGTCAGAGAGTGTCAGAGAGTGTCAGAGATTGTCAGAGAGTGATAGAGAGTGATAGAGAGTAACAGAGAGTGTGAGAGCGTGTCAGAGAGTGTCAGAGATTGTCAGAGAGTTTTAGTGATTGTCTGAGAGTGTCAGAGTGTGTCAGAGAGTGATAGAGATTGATTGAGAGTGATTGAGAGTGTCAGAGAGTGTCAGAGAGTGATGGAGAGTGTCAGAGAGTGGCACTGAGTGTCTGAGAGTGTCAGAGTGTGTCAGAGAGTGACAGAGAGCGATAGAGAGGGTCAGAGAGTGTCAGAGAGTGTAAGAGAGAGTCAGAGAGTGACACTGAGTGTCTGAGAGTGTCAGAGTGTGTCAGATAGTGATTGAGAGTGTCAGAGAGTGATAGAGAGATTCAGAGAGTGTCAGAGAGTGTCAGAGATTGTCAGAGAGTGATAGTGTGCGTCAGAGAGTGATAGAGATTGATAGAGAGTGTCAGAGAGTGTCAGAGAGTGTCAGAGATTGATAGAGCGTGTCAGAGAGTGTCAGAGAGTGATAGAGAGTGTCAGAGAGTGTCAGAGAGTGATAGAGAGTGTCAGAGAGTGTCAGAGAGTGTCAGAGAGTGATAGAGAGTGATAGAGAGTGTCAGAGAGTGTCAGGGAGTGACACTGAGTGTCAGAGAGTGTCAGAGAGTGATGGAGAGTGTCTGTGAGTGTCTGAGAGTGTCAGAGAGTGTCAGAGAGTGATAGTGAGTGTCTGAGTGTTTCAGAGAGTGTCAGAGAGTGATATAAAGCGATTGAGAGTGTCAGAGAGTGTCAGAGAGTGTCTGAGAGTGTCAGAGAGTGATAGTGAGTGTCTGTGAGTGTCTGAGAGTGTCAGAGAGTGTCAGAGAGAGTGATAGGGAGCGATTGAGAGTGTCAGAGAGTGTCAGAGAGTATCAGAGAGTGTCAGAGACTATCAGAGAGTGATAATGAGTGTCAGAGAGTGATGGTGAGTGTCTGAGAGTGAGAGAGAGTGTCAGAGAGTGTCAGAGAGTGATGGAGAGTGTCTGTGAGTGTCTGAGAGTGTCAGAGAGTGTCAGAGAGTGATAGTGAGTGTCTGAGAGTTTCAGAGAGTGTCAGAGAGTGATAGAGAGCGATTGAGAGTGTCAGCGAGTGTCAGAGAGTGACAGTGAGTTTCAGAGAGTGACAGTGAGTGTCAGGGAGGGTCAGAGAGTGATAGTGAGTGTCAGAGAGTGTCAGAGAGTGATACTGAGTGTCAGAGAGAATCAGAGAGTGATAGTGAGTGTCTGAGAGTGTCAGAGAGCGTCAGAGAGTGATAGTGATTGTCAGCGAGTGTCAGAGAGTGTCAGCGAGTGAAACAGAGTGTCAGAGAGTGGCAGAGAGTGATAGAGAGAGTCAGATAGTGATAGTGAGTGTCTGAGAGTGTCTGAGAGTGTCTGAGAGTGTCAGACAGTGTCAGAGAGTGTCAGAGAGAGATAGAGAGTGTCAGAGAGTGATAGTGAGTGTCTGAGAGTGTCAGAGAGTGATAAAGAGTGACAGAGAGTGACAGAGAGTGATAGAAAGTGTCAGAGAGTGTCAGAGAGTGATAGAGAATGTCAGAGATTGTCAAAGAGTGTCAGAGAGTCATAGAGAGTGTCAGAGAGTGTCTGAGAGGTCAGAGAGTGTCAGAGAGTGTCAGAGAGTGTCAGAGAGTGTCAGAGAGTGATAGAGAGTAATAGAGAGTGTGAGAGAGTGTCAGAGAGTGAAAGAGAGCGATAGTGTGTCAGAGAGTGTCAGAGATTGTCAGAGAGTTTTCGTGAGTGGCTGAGAGTGTCTGAGAGTGTCAGAGAGTGTCAGAGAGTGATAGTGAGTGTCTGAGAGTTTCAGAGAGTGTCAGAGAGTGATAGAGAGTGTCAGAGAGTGTCAGAGAGTGATCGAGAGTGATAGAGAGTGTCAGAGAGTGTCAGAGAGTGACACTGAGTGTCAGAGAGTGTCAGAGAGTGATGGAGAGTGTCTGTGAGTGTCTGAGAGTGTCATAGAGTGTCAGAGAGTGATAGTGAGTGTCTGAGAGTTTCAGAGAGTGTCAGAGATAGATAGAAAGCGATTGAGAGTGTCAGAGAGTGTCAGAGAGTGACAGTGAGTTTCAGAGAGTGACAGTGAGTGTCAGGGAGGGTCAGAGAGTGATAGTGAGTGTCAGAGAGTGTCAGAGAGTGATACTGAGTGTCAGAGAGAATCAGAGAGTGATAGTGAGTGTCTGAGAGTGTCAGAGAGCGTCAGAGAGTGATAGTGATTGTCAGCGAGTGTCAGAGAGTGTCAGCGAGTGAAACAGAGTGTCAGAGAGTGGCAGAGAGTGATAGAGAGAGTCAGATAGTGATAGTGAGTGTCTGAGAGTGTCTGAGAGTGTCTGAGAGTGTCAGACAGTGTCAGAGAGTGTCAGAGAGAGATAGAGAGTGTCAGAGAGTGATAGTGAGTGTCTGAGAGTGTCAGAGAGTGATAAAGAGTGACAGAGAGTGACAGAGAGTGATAGAAAGTGTCAGAGAGTGTCAGAGAGTGATAGAGAATGTCAGAGATTGTCAAAGAGTGTCAGAGAGTCATAGAGAGTGTCAGAGAGTGTCTGAGAGGTCAGAGAGTGTCAGAGAGTGTCAGAGAGTGTCAGAGAGTGTCAGAGAGTGATAGAGAGTAATAGAGAGTGTGAGAGAGTGTCAGAGAGTGAAAGAGAGCGATAGTGTGTCAGAGAGTGTCAGAGATTGTCAGAGAGTTTTCGTGAGTGGCTGAGAGTGTCTGAGAGTGTCAGAGAGTGTCAGAGAGTGATAGTGAGTGTCTGAGAGTTTCAGAGAGTGTCAGAGAGTGATAGAGAGTGTCAGAGAGTGTCAGAGAGTGATCGAGAGTGATAGAGAGTGTCAGAGAGTGTCAGAGAGTGACACTGAGTGTCAGAGAGTGTCAGAGAGTGATGGAGAGTGTCTGTGAGTGTCTGAGAGTGTCATAGAGTGTCAGAGAGTGATAGTGAGTGTCTGAGAGTTTCAGAGAGTGTCAGAGATAGATAGAAAGCGATTGAGAGTGTCAGAGAGTGTCAGAGAGTGATAGAGAGCGATTGAGAGTATCAGAGAGTGTCAGAGAGTGACAGTGAGTTTCAGAGAGTGACAGTGAGTGTCAGGGAGTGTCAGAGAGTGATAGTGAGTGTCAGAGAGTGTCAGAGAGTGATACTGAGTGTCAGAGAGAATCAGAGAGTGATAGTGAGTGTCTGAGAGTGTCAGAGAGTGATAGAGAGTGTCAGAGAGTGTCAAAGAGTGTCAGAGAGTCATAGAGAGTGTCAGAGAGTGTCTGAGAGGTCAGAGAGTGTCAGAGAGTGTCAGAGAGTGTCAGAGAGTGATAGAGAGTAATAGAGAGTGTGAGAGAGTGTCAGAGAGTGATAGAGAGCGATAGTGTGTCAGAGAGTGTCAGAGATTGTCAGAGAGTTTTAGTGATTGTCTGAGAGTGTCAGAGTGTGTCAGAGAGTGATAGAGATTGATTGAGAGTGATTGAGAGTGTCAGAGAATGTCAGAGAGTGATGGAGAGTGTCAGAGAGTGGCACTGAGTGTCTGAGAGTGTCAGAGTGTGTCAGAGAGTGACAGAGAGTGATAGAGAGGGTCAGAGAGTGTCAGAGAGTGTAAGAGAGTGTCAGAGAGTGACACTGAGTGTCTGAGAGTGTCAGAGTGTGTCAGATAGTGATTGAGAGTGTCAGAGAGTGATAGAGAGAGTCAGAGAGTGTCAGAGAGTGTCAGAGATTGTCAGAGAGTGATAGTGTGCGTCAGAGAGTGATAGAGAGTGATAGAGAGTGTCAGAGAGTGTCAGAGAGTGATAGAGAGTGTCAGAGAGTGTCAGAGATTGATAGAGAGTGATAGAGAGTGTCAGAGAGTGTCAGAGAGTGATAGAGAGTGTCAGAGAGTGTCAGAGAGTGATAGAGAGTGATAGAGAGTGTCAGAGAGTGTCAGAGAGTGACACTGAGTGTCAGAGAGTGTCAGAGAGTGATAGAGAGTGTCAGAGAGTGTCAGAGAGTGATAGTGAGTGTCTGTGAGTGTCTGAGAGTGTCAGAGATTGTCAGAGAGAGTGATAGGGAGCGATTGAGAGTGTCAGAGTGTGTCAGAGAGTATCAGAGAGTGTCAGAGACTATCAGAGAGTGATAGTGAGTGTCAGAGAGTGATGGTGAGTGTCTGAGAGTGAGAGAGAGTGTCAGAGAGTGTCAGTGAGTGTCAGAGAGTGACACTGAGTGTCAAAGAGTGTCAGAGAGTGATGGAGAGTGTCTGTGAGTGTCTGAGAGTGTCAGAGAGTGTCAGAGAGTGATAGTGAGTGTCTGAGAGTTTCAGAGAGTGTCAGAGAGTGATAGAGAGCGATTGAGAGTGTCAGGGAGTGTCAGAGAGTGATAGTGAGTGTCAGAGAGTGTCAGAGAGTATCAGAGAGTGTCAGAGACTATCAGAGAGTGATAGTGAGTGTCAGAGAGTGATGGTGAGTGTCTGAGAGTGAGAGAGAGTGTCAGAGAGTGTCAGAGAGTGACACTGAGTGTCAGAGAGTGTCAGAGAGTGATGGAGAGGGTCAGAGAGTGATAGTGAGTGTCTGAGAGTTTCAGAGAGTGTCAGAGAGTGATACCGAGTGTCAGAGAGAATCAGAGAGTGATAGTGAGTGTCTGAGAGTGTCAGAGAGTGATAGAGAGTGTCAGAGAGTGTCAAAGAGTGTCAGAGAGTCATAGAGAGTGTCAGAGCGTGTCTGAGAGGTCAGAGAGTGTCAGAGAGTGTCAGAGAGTGTCAGAGAGTGATAGAGAGTGATAGAGAGTAATAGAGAGTGTGAGAGCGTGTCAGAGAGTGATAGAGAGCGATAGTGTGTCAGAGAGTGTCAGAGATTGTCAGAGAGTTTTAGTGATTGTCTGAGAGTGTCAGAGTGTGTCAGAGAGTGATAGAGATTGATTGAGAGTGATTGAGAGTGTCAGAGAGTGTCAGAGAGTGATGGAGAGTGTCAGAGAGTGGCACTGAGTGTCTGAGAGTGTCAGAGTGTGTCAGAGAGTGACAGAGAGTGATAGAGAGGGTCAGAGAGTGTCAGAGAGTGTATGAGAGTGTCAGAGAGTGACACTGAGTGTCTGAGAGTGTCAGAGTGTGTCAGATAGTGATTGAGCGTGTCAGAGAGTGATAGAGAGAGTCAGAGAGTGTCAGAGAGTGTCAGAGATTGTCAGAGCGTGATAGTGTGCGTCAGAGAGTGATAGAGAGTTATAGAGAGTATCAGAGAGTGTCAGAGAGTGATAGAGAGTGTCAGAGAGTGTCAGAGATTGATAGAGAGTGATAGAGAGTGTCAGAGAGTGTCAGAGAGTGATAGAGAGTGTCAGAGAGTGTCAGAGAGTGATAGAGAGTGATAGTGAGTGTCTGAGAGTTTCAGAGAGTGTCAGAGAGTGATAGTGAGTGTCTGAGAGTTTCAGAGAGTGTCAGAGAGTGATATAAAGCGATTGAGAGTGTCAGAGAGTGTCAGAGAGTGTCTGAGAGTGTCAGAGAGTGATAGTGAGTGTCTGAGAGTGAGAGAGAATGTCAGAGAGTGTCAGAGAGTGTCAGAGAGTGACACTGAGTGTCAGAGAGTGTCAGAGAGTGATGGAGAGTGTCTGTGAGTGTCTGAGAGTGTCAGAGAGAGTCAGAGAGTGATAGTGAGTGTCTGAGAGTTTCAGAGAGTGTCAGAGAGTGATAGAGAGCGATTGAGAGTGTCAGAGAGTGACAGTGAGTTTCAGAGAGTGACATTGAGTGTCAGGGAATGTCAGAGAGTGATAGTGAGTGTCAGAGAGTGTCAGAGAGTGATACTGAGTGTCAGAGAGAATCAGAGAGTGATAGTGAGTGTCTGAGAGTGTCAGAGAGCGTCAGAGATTGATAGTGATTGTCAGAGAGTGTCAGAGAGTGTCAGCGAGTGAAACAGCGTCTCAGAGAGTGGCAGAGAGTGATAGAGAGAGTCAGATAGTGATAGTAAGTGTCTGAGAGTGTCTGAGAGTGTCTGAGAGTGTCAGACAGTGTCAGAGAGTGTCAGAGAGAGATAGAGAGTGTCAGACAGTGATAGTGAGTGTCTGAGAGTGTCAGAGAGTGATAGAGAGTGACAGAGAGTGACAGAGAGTAATAGAAAGTGTCAGAGAGTGTCAGAGAGTGATAGAGAATGTCAGAGAGTGTCAAAGAGTGTCAGAGAGTCATAGAGAGTGTCAGAGAGCGTCTGAGAGGTCAGAGAGTGTCAGAGAGTGTCAGAGAGTGTCAGAGAGTGATAGAGAGTAATAGAGAGTGTGAGAGAGTGTCAGAGAGTGAAAGAGAGCGATAGTGTGTCAGAGAGTGTCAGAGATTGTCAGAGAGTTTTCGTAAGTGTCTGAGAGTGTCTGAGTGTGTCAGAGAGTGATAGAGATTGATTGAGAATGATTGAGAGTGTCAAAGAGTGTCAGAGAGTGATGGCGAGTGTTTGAGAGTGTCAGAGAGTGTCAGAGAGTGAAATAAAGTGTCAGAGAGTGTCAGAGAGTGATAGAGAGTGTCAGAGAGTGTCCGAGAGTCTCAGAGAGTGATAGAGCGTGAAAGAGAGTGTCAGAGTGTGTCAGAGAGTGTCAGAGAGTGATAGAGCGTGAAAGAGAGTGTCAGAGTGTGTCAGAGAGTGTCAGAGAGTGTCAGAGAGTGTCAGAGAGCGATAATGAGTGTCTGAGAGTGTCTGAGAGTGATAGAGAGTGTCAGTGAGTGATCGAGAATGTCAGAGAGTGATAGGGAGTGTCAGAGAGTGTCAGAGTGTGTCAGAGAGTGATAGTGAGTGTCTGAGAGTATCAGAGAGTGATAGTGAGTGTCAGAGAGAATCAGAGAGTGATAGTGAGTGTCTGAGAGTGTCAGAGAGCGTCAGAGAGTGATAGTGATTGTCAGAGAGTGTCAGAGAATGTCAGCGAGTGAAAGAGAGTGTCAGAGAGTGGCAGAGAGTGATAGAGAGAGTCAGATAGTGATAGTGAGTGTCAGACAGTGTCAGAGAGTGTCAGAGAGAGATAGAGAGTGTCAGAGAGTGATAGTGAGTGTCTGAGAGTATCAGAGAGTGATAGAGAGTCATAGAGAGTGACTTAGAGTGATAGAGAGTGTCAGAGAGTGTCAGAGAGTGATAGAGTGTTTCAGAGAGTGTCTGAGAGGTCAGAGAGTGTCAGAGAGTGTCAGAGAGTGTCAGAGAGTGATAGAGAGTGATAGAGAGTAATAAAGAGTATGAGAGAGTGTCAGAGAGTGATAGAGAGCGATAGTGTGTCGGAGAGTGTCAGAGATTGTCAGAGAGTTTTAGTGATTGTCTGAGAGTGTCAGAGTGTGTCAGAGAGTGATAGAGATTAATTGAGAGTGATTGAGAGTGTCAGAGAGTGTCAGAGAGTGATAGAGAGTGTCAGAGAGTGGCACTGAGTGTCTGAGAGTGTCAGAGTGTGTCAGAGAGTGATAGAGAGGGTCAGAGAGTGTCAGAGAGTGTAAGAGAATGTCAGAGAGTGACACTGAGTGTCTGAGAGTGTCAGAGTGTGTCAGATAGTGATTGAGAGTGTCAGAGAGTGATAGAGAGATTCAGAGAGTGTCAGAGAGTGTCAGAGATTGTCAGAGAGTGATAGTGTGCGTAAGAGAGTGTCAGAGAGTGGTAGAGAGTGTCAGAAAGTGTCAGAGAGTGATAGTGTGTGTTTGAGAGTGTCAGAGTGTGTCAGAGAGTGATAGTGAAAGTCTGAGAGTGTCAGAGCGTGTCAGAGAGTGATAGAGAGTGATGAAGAGTGTCAGAGAGTGTCAGAGAGTGATAGAGAGTGTCAGAGGGTGTCAGAGAGTGATAGAGAGTGATAGAGATTGTCAGAGAGTGTCAGAGAGTGTCTGAGAGTGAGAGAGAGTGTCAGAGAGTGTCAGAGAGTGTCAGCGAGTGACACTGAGTGTCAGAGAGTGTCAGAGAGTGATGGAGAGTGTCTGTGAGTGTCTGAGAGTGTCAGAGAGTGTCAGAGAGTGATAGTGAGTGTCTGAGAGTTTCAGAGAGTGTCAGAGAGTGATAGAAAGCGATTGAGAGTGTCAGAGGGTGTCTGAGAGTGAGAGAGAGTGTCTGAGAGTGAGAGAGAGTGTCAGAGAGTGTCAGAGAGTGTCAGAGAGTGACACTGAGTGTCAGAGAGTGTCAGAGAGTGAAGGAGAGTGTCTGTGAGTGTCTGAGAGTGTCAGAGAGAGTCAGAGAGTGATAGAGAGTGATATAGAGTGATAGAGAGTGTCAGAGAGTGTCAGAGAGTGATAGAGAGTGTCAGAGAGTGTCAGAGAGTGATAGAGAGTGTCAGAGAGTGTCAGAGATTGTCAGAGAGTGATAGTGTGCGTCAGAGGGTGATAGAGAGTGATAGAGAGTGTCAGAGAGTGTCAGAGAGTGATAGAGAGTGTCAGAGAGTGTCAGAGAGTGATAGAGAGTGATAGATAGTGTCAGAGAGTGTCAGAGAGTGACACTGAGTGTCAGAGAGTGTCAGAGAGTGATAGAGAGTGTCAGAGAGTGTCAGAGAGTGATAGTGAGAGTCTGTGAGTGTCTGAGAGTGTCAGAGAGTGTCAGAGAGAGTGATAGGGAGCGATTGAGAGTGTCAGAGTGTGTCAGAGAGTATCAGAGAGTGTCAGAGACTATCAGAGAGTGATAGTGAGTGTCAGAGAGTGATGGTGAGTGTCTGAGAGTGAGAGAGAGTGTCAGAGAGTGTCAGAGAGTGTCAGAGAGTGACACTGAGTGTCAGAGAGTGTCAGAGAGTGATGGAGTGTGTCTGTGAGTGTCTGAGAGTGTCAGAGAGTGTCAGAGAGTGATAGTGAGTGTCTGAGAGTTTCAGAGAGTGTCAGAGAGTGATAGAGAGCGATTGAGAGTGTCAGGGAGCGTCAGAGAGTGATAGTGAGTGTCAGAGAGTGTCAGAGAGTATCAGAGAGTGTCAGAGACTATCAGAGAGTGATAGTGAGTGTCAGAGAGTGATGGTGAGTGTCTGAGAGTGAGAGAGAGTGTCAGAGAGTGTCAGAGAGTGTCAGAGAGTGACACTGAGTGTCAGAGAGTGTCAGAGAGTGATGGAGAGTGTCAGAGAGTGATAGTGAGTGTCTGAGAGTTTCAGAGAGTGTCAGAGAGTGATAGAGAGCGATTGAGAGTGTCAGAGAGTGTCAGAGAGTGTCAGAGAGTGACAGTGAGTTTCAGAGAGTGACAGTGAGTGTCAGGGAGTGTCAGAGAGTGATAGTGAGTGTCAGAGAGTGTCAGAGAGTGATGGAGAGTGTCTGTGAGTGTCTGAGAGTGTCAGAGAGTGTCAGAGAGTGATAGTGAGTGTCTGAGAGTTTCAGAGAGTGTCAGAGAGTGATAGAAAGCGATTGAGAGTGTCAGAGGGTGTCTGAGAGTGAGAGAGAGTGTCTGAGAGTGAGAGAGAGTGTCAGAGAGTGTCAGAGAGTGTCAGAGAGTGACACTGAGTGTCAGAGAGTGTCAGAGAGTGAAGGAGAGTGTCTGTGAGTGTCTGAGAGTGTCAGAGAGAGTCAGAGAGTGATAGAGAGTGATATAGAGTGATAGAGAGTGTCAGAGAGTGTCAGAGAGTGATAGAGAGTGTCAGAGAGTGTCAGAGATTGATAGAGAGTGATAGAGAGTGATATAGAGTGATAGAGAGTGTCAGAGAGTGTCAGAGAGTGATAGAGAGTGTCAGAGAGTGTCAGAGATTGTCAGAGAGTGATAGTGTGCGTCAGAGAGTGATAGAGAGTGATAGAGAGTGTCAGAGAGTGTCAGAGAGTGATAGAGAGTGATAGAGAGTGTCAGAGAGTGTCAGAGAGTGATAGAGAGTGTCAGAGAGTGTCAGAGAGTGATAGAGAGTGATAGATAGTGTCAGAGAGTGTCAGAGAGTGACACTGAGTGTCAGAGAGTGTCAGAGAGTGATAGAGAGTGTCAGAGAGTTTCAGAGAGTGATAGTGAGTGTCTGTGAGTGTCTGAGAGTGTCAGAGAGTGTCCGAGAGAGTGATAGGGAGCGATTGAGAGTGTCAGAGTGTGTCAGAGAGTATCAGAGAGTGTCAGAGACTATCAGAGAGTGATAGTGAGTGTCAGAGAGTAATGGTGAGTGTCTGAGAGTGAGAGAGAGTGTCAGAGAGTGTCAGAGAGTGTCAGAGAGTGACACTGAGTGTCAGAGAGTGTCAGAGAGTGATGGAGAGTGTCTGTGAGTGTCTGAGAGTGTCAGAGAGTGTCAGAGAGTGATAGTGAGTGTCTGAGAGTTTCAGAGAGTGTCAGAGAGTGATAGAGAGCGATTGAGAGTGTCAGGGAGTGTCAGAGAGTGATAGTGAGTGTCAGAGAGTGTCAGAGAGTATCAGAGAGTGTCAGAGACTATCAGAGAGTGATAGTGAGTGTCAGAGAGTGATGGTGAGTGTCTGAGAGTGAGAGAGAGTGTCAGAGAGTGTCAGAGAGTGTCAGAGAGTGACACTGAGTGTCAGAGAGTGTCAGAGAGTGATGGAGAGTGTCAGAGAGTGATAGTGAGTGTCTGAGAGTTTCAGAGAGTGTCAGAGAGTGATAGAGAGCGATTGAGAGTGTCAGAGAGTGTCAGAGAGTGACAGTGAGTTTCAGAGAGTGACAGTGAGTGTCAGGGAGTGTCAGAGAGTGATAGTGAGTGTCAGAGAGTGTCAGAGAGTGATACTGAGTGTCAGAGAGAATCAGAGAGTGATAGTGAGTGTCTGAGAGTGTCAGAGAGTGATAGAGAGTGTCAGAGAGTGTCAAAGAGTGTCAGAGAGTCATAGAGAGTGTCAGAGCGTGTCTGAGAGGTCAGAGAGTGTCAGAGAGTGTCAGAGAGTGTCAGAGAGTGATAGAGAGTGATAGAGAGTAATAGAGAGTGTGAGAGCGTGTCAGAGAGTGATAGAGAGCGATAGTGTGTCAGAGAGTGTCAGAGATTGTCAGAGAGTTTTAGTGATTGTCTGAGAGTGTCAGAGTGTGTCAGAGAGTGATAGAGATTGATTGAGAGTGATTGAGAGTGTCAGAGAGTGTCAGAGAGTGATGGAGAGTGTCAGAGAATGGCACTGAGTGTCTGAGAGTGTCAGAGTGTGTCAGAGAATGACAGAGAGTGATAGAGAGTGTCAGAGAGTGTCAGAGAGTGTAAGAGAGTGTCAGAGAGTGACACTGAGTGTCTGAGAGTGTCAGAGTGTGTCAGATAGTGATTGAGCGTGTCAGAGAGTGATAGAGAGAGTCAGAGAGTGTCAGAGAGTGTCAGAGATTGTCAGAGAGTGATAGTGTGCGTCAGAGAGTGATAGAGAGTGATAGAGAGTGTCAGAGACTATCAGAGAGTGATAGTGAGTGTCAGAGAGTGATGGTGAGTGTCTGAGAGTGAGAGAGAGTGTCAGAGAGTGTCAGAGAGTGTCAGAGAGTGACACTGAGTGTCAGAGAGTGTCAGAGAGTGATGGAGAGTGTCAGAGAGTGATAGTGAGTGTGTGAGAGTTTCAGAGAGTGTCAGAGATTGATAGAGAGCGATTGAGAGTGTCAGAGAGTGTCAGAGAGTGTCAGAGAGTGACAGTGAGTTTCAGAGAGTGACAGTGAGTGTCAGGGTGTGTCAGAGAGTGATAGTGAGTGTCAGAGAGTGTCAGAGAGTGATACTGAGTGTCAGAGAGAATCAGAGAGTGATAGTGAGTGTCTGAGAGTGTCAGAGAGTGATAGAGAGTGTCAGAGAGTGTCAAAGAGTGTCAGAGAGTCATAGAGAGTGTCAGAGCGTGTCTGAGAGGTCAGAGAGTGTCAGAGAGTGTCAGAGAGTGTCAGAGAGTGATAGAGAGTGATAGAGAGTAATAGAGAGTGTGAGAGCGTGTCAGAGAGTGATAGAGAGCGATAGTGTGTCAGAGAGTGTCAGAGATTGTCAGAGAGTTTTAGTGATTGTCTGAGAGTGTCAGAGTGTGTCAGAGAGTGATAGAGATTGATTGAGAGTGATTGAGAGTGTCAGAGAGTGTCAGAGAGTGATGGAGAGTGTCAGAGAGTGGCACTGAGTGTCTGAGAGTGTCAGAGTGTGTCAGAGAGTGACAGAGAGTGATAGAGAGTGTCAGAGAGTGTCAGAGAGTGTAAGAGAGTGTCAGAGAGTGACACTGAGTGTCTGAGAGTGTCAGAGTGTGTCAGATAGTGATTGAGCGTGTCAGAGAGTGATAGAGAGAGTCAGAGAGTGTCAGAGAGTGTCAGAGATTGTCAGAGAGTGATAGTGTGCGTCAGAGAGTGATAGAGAGTGATAGAGAGTGTCAGAGAGTGTCAGAGAGTGAAAGAGAGTTTCAGAGAGTGTCAGAGATTGATAGAGAGTGATAGAGAGTGTCAGAGAGTGTCAGAGAGTGATAGAGAGTGTCAGAGAGTGTCAGAGAGTGATAGAGAGTGATAGTGAGTGTCTGAGAGTTTCAGAGAGTGTCAGAGAGTGATAGTGAGTGTCTGAGAGTTTCAGAGAGTGTCAGAGAGTGATATAAAGCGATTGAGAGTGTCAGAGAGTGTCAGAGAGTGTCTGAGAGTGTCAGAGAGTGATAGTGAGTGTCTGTGAGTGTCTGAGAGTGTCAGAGAGTGTCAGAGAGAGTGATAGGGAGCGATTGAGAGTGTCAGAGAGTGTCAGAGAGTATCAGAGAGTGTCAGAGACTATCAGAGAGTGATAGTGAGTGTCAGAGAGTGATGGTGAGTGTCTGAGAGTGAGAGAGAGTGTCAGAGAGTGTCAGAGAGTGTCAGAGAGTGACACTGAGTGTCAGAGAGTGTCAGAGAGTGATGGAGAGTGTCTGTGAGTGTCTGAGAGTGTCAGAGAGTGTCAGAGAGTGATAGTGAGTTTCAGAGAGTGTCAGAGATTGATAGAGAGCGATTGAGAGTGTCAGAGAGTGTCAGATGTGACAGTGAGTTTCAGAGAGTGACAGTGAGTGTCAGGGAGTGTCAGAGAGTGATAGTGAGTTTCAGAGAGTGTCAGAGAGTGATACTGAGTGTCAGAGAGAATCAGAGAGTGATAGTGAGTGTCTGAGAGTGTCAGAGAGCGTCAGAGAGTGATAGTGATTGTCAGAGAGTGTCAGCGAGTGAAACAGAGTGTCAGAGAGTGGCAGAGAGTGATAGAGAGAGTCAGATAGTGATAGTGAGTGTCTGAGAGTGTCTGAGAGTGTCAGACAGTGTCAGAGAGTGTCAGAGAGAGATAGAGAGTGTCAGAGAGTGATAGTGAGTGTCTGAGAGTGTCAGAGAGTGATAGAGAGTGACAGAGAGTGACAGAGAGTAATAGAAAGTGTCAGAGAGTGTCAGAGAGTGATAGAGAATGTCAGAGTGTGTCAAAGAGTGTCAGAGATTCATAGAGAGTGTCAGAGAGTGTCTGAGAGGTCAGAGAGTGTCAGAGAGTGTCAGAGAGTGTCAGAGAGTGATAGAGAGTAACAGAGAGTGTGAGAGAGTGTCAGAGAGTGAAAGAGAGCGATAGTGTGTCAGAGAGTGTCAGAGATTGTCAGAGAGTTTTCGTGAGTGTCTGAGAGTGTCTGAGTGTGTCAGAGAGTGATAGAGATTGATTGAGAATGATTGAGAGTGTCAAAGAGTGTCAGAGAGTGATGGCGAGTGTCTGAGAGTGTCAGAGAGTGTCAGAGAGTGAAATAAATTGTCAGAGAGTGTCAGAGAGTGATAGAGAGTGTCAGAGAGTGTCCGAGAGTCTCAGAGAGTGATAGAGCGTGAAAGAGAGTGTCAGAGTGTGTCAGAGAGTGTCAGAGAGTGTCAGAGAGTGATAGAGCGTGAAAGAGAGTGTCAGAGTGTGTCAGAGAGTGTCAGAGAGTGTCAGAGAGTGTCAGAGAGCGATAATGAGTGTCTGAGAGTGTCAGAGAGTGATAGAGAGTGTCAGTGAGTGATCGAGAATGTCAGAGAGTGATAGGGAGTGTCAGAGAGTGTCAGAGAGTGTCAGAGAGTGATAGAGAGTGTCAGAGAGTGACAGAGAGTGTCAGAGAGTGATAGTGAGTGTCTGAGATTGTCTGAGAGTGTCAGAGAGCGTCAGAGAGTGATAGTGATTGTCAGAGAGTGTCAGAGAATGTCAGCGAGTGAAAGAGAGTGTCAGAGAGTGACAGAGAGTGATAGAGAGAGTCAGATAGTGATAGTGAGTGTCTGAGAGTGTCAGACAGTGTCAGAGAGTGTCAGAGAGAGATAGAGAGTGTCAGAGAGTGACAGTGAGTGTCTGAGAGTGTCAGAGAGTGTCAGAGAGTGATAGAGTGTTTCAGAGAGTGTCAAAGAGTGTCAGAGAGTCATAGAGAGTGTCAGAGAGTGTCTGAGAGGTCAGAGAGTGTCAGAGAGTGTCAGAGAGTGTCAGAGAGTGATAGAGAGTGATAGAGAGTAATAAAGAGTATGAGAGAGTGTCAGAGAGTGATAGAGAGCGATAGTGTGTCGGAGAGTGTCAGAGATTGTCAGAGAGTTTTAGTGATTGTCTGAGAGTGTCAGAGTGTGTCAGAGAGTGATAGAGATTAATTGAGAGTGATTGAGAGTGTCAGAGAGTGTCAGAGAGTGATAGAGAGTGTCAGGGAGTGGCACTGAGTGTCTGAGAGTGTCAGAGTGTGTCAGAGAGTGACAGAGAGTGATGGAGAGGGTCAGAGAGTGTCAGAGAGTGTAAGAGAATGTCAGAGAGTGACACTGAGTGTCTGAGAGTGTCAGAGTGTGTCAGATAGTGATTGAGAGTGTCAGAGAGTGATAGAGAGAGTCAGAGAGTGTCAGAGAGTGTCAGAAAGTGTCAGAGAGTGATTGTGCGTGTTTTCGGAGTGTCAGAGTGTGTCAGAGAGTGATAGTGAATGTCTGAGAGTGTCAGAGCGTGTCAGAGAGTGATAGAGAGTGATAAAGAGTGTCAGAGAGTGTCAGAGAGTGATAGAGAGTGTCAGAGAGTGTCAGAGTGTGATAGAGAGTGATAGAGAGTGTCAGAGAGTGTCAGAGAGTGTCTGAGAGTGAGAGAGAGTGTCAGAGAGTGTCAGAGAGTGTCAGCGAGTGACACTGAGAGTCAGAGAGTGTCAGAGAGTGATGGAGAGTGTCTGTGAGTGTCTGAGAGTTTCAGAGAGTGTCAGAGAGTGATAGAAAGCGATTGAGAGTGTCAGAGAGTGTCTGAGAGTGTGAGAGAGTGTCTGAGAGTGAGAGAGAGTGTCAGAGAGTGTCAGTGAGTGTCAGAGAGTGACACTGAGTGTCAGAGAGTGTCAGAGAGTGAAGGAGAGTGTCTGTGAGTGTCTGAGAGTGTCAGAGAGTGTCAGAGAGTGATAGAGAGTGATATAGAGTGATAGAGCGTGTCAGAGAGTGTCAGAGAGTGTCTGAGAGTGTCAGACAGTGTCTGAGAGTGAGAGAGAGTGTCTGAGAGTGAGAGAGTGTCTGAGAGTGTCAGAGAGTGTCAGAGAGTGGCACTGCGTGTCAGAGAGTGTCAGAGAGTGATGGAGAGTGTTTGCGAGTGTCTGAGAGTGTCAGAGAGTGTCAGAGAGTGATACTGAGTGTCTGAGAGTTTCAGAGAGTGTCAGAGAGTGATAGAAAGCGATTGAGAGTGTCAGAGAGTGTCAGAGAGTGAATGAGAGTGTCAGAGAGTGTCAGAGAGTGATAGTGAGTGTCTGTGAGTGTCTGAGAGTGTCAGAGAGTGTCAGAGAGTGATAGGGAGCGATTGAGAGTGTCAGAGAGTGTCAGAGAGTGTTAGAGAGTGACAGTGAGTGTCAGAGAGTGACAGTGAGTGTCAGGGAGTGTCAGAGAGTGATAGTGAGTGTCAGAGAGTGTCAGAGAATATCAGAGAGTGTCAGAGAGTATCAGAGAGTGATAGTGAGTGTCAGAGAGTGATGGTGAGTGCCTGAGAGTGAGAGAGTGTGTCAGAGAGTGTCAGAGAGTGTCAGAGAGTGACACTGAGTGTCAGAGAGTGTCAGAGAGTGATGGAGAGTGTCTGTGAGTGTCTGAGAGTGTCAGAGAGTGATAGTGAGTGTCTGAGAGTTTCAGAGAGTGTCAGAGAGTGATAGAGAGCGATTGAGAGTGTCAGAGAGTGTCAGAGAGTGACAGTGAGTGTCAGAGAGTGACAGTGAGTGTCAGGGAGTGTCAGAGAGTGATAGTGAGTGTCAGAGAGTATCAGAGAGTGTCAGAGAGTATCGGAGAGTGATAGTGAGTGTCAGAGATTGT
Source organism: Heterodontus francisci (assembly GCF_036365525.1). Taxonomy (NCBI): domain Eukaryota; kingdom Metazoa; phylum Chordata; class Chondrichthyes; order Heterodontiformes; family Heterodontidae; genus Heterodontus; species Heterodontus francisci. The sequence continues at coordinate 26,366,449 of NC_090415.1, read as the reverse complement.
CAGAGAGTGATGGTGAGTGTATGAGAGTGTCAGAGAGTGTCAGAGAGTGATAGAGAGTGTCAGAGAGTGATAGAGAGTGTAGAGAGTCTCAGAGAGTCTCAGAGAGAGATGGAGAGTGATAGAGAGTGTCAGAGTGTGCCAGAGAGCGTGAGAGAGTGTCAGAGAGCGATAGTGAGTGTCTCAGAGTGTCTGAGAGTGATAGAGAGTGTCAGTGAGTGATCGAGAATGTCAGAGAGTGATAGTGAGTGTCAGAGAGTGTCAGAGAGTGATATAGAGTGTCAGAGAGTGATAGAGAGTGTCAGAGAGTGATAGTGAGTGTCTGAGAGTGTCTGAGAGTGTAACAGAGTGTCAGAGAGTGATAGAGAGTGTCAGAGTGTGATAGAGAGCGATAGAGAGTGTCAGAGAGTGGTAGTGAGTCTCTGACAGTTTCTGAGAGTGTCTGAGAGTTTCAGAGAGATTCAGAGAGTGTTTGAGATTGTCAGAGAGTGTCAGAGAGTGTCAGCGAGTGAAAGAGCGAGGCAGAGAATGGCAGAGAGTGATAGAGAGAGTCAGAGAGGATAGTGAGTGTCTGAGAGTGTCAGACAGTGTCAGAGAGTGTCAGAGATACATAGCGAGTTTCAGAGAGTGATAGTGAGTGTCTGAGAGAGTCAGAGAGTGATAGAGAGTGACAGAGAGTGATAGAGAGTGTCAGAGAGTGTCAGAGAGTGATAGAGAGTGTCAGAGTGTGTCAGAGAGTCATAGAGAGTGTCAGAGAGTGTCAGAGAGTGTCTGAGAGTGTCAGAGAGTGTCTGAGAGTGAGAGAGAGTGTCTGAGAGTGAGAGAGAGTGTCAGAGAGTGTCAGAGAGTGTCAGAGAGTGACACTGCGTGTCAGAGAGTGTCAGAGAGTGATGGAGAGTGTTTGCGAGTGTCTGAGAGTGTCAGAGAGTGTCAGAGAGTGATACTGAGTGTCTGAGAGTTTCAGAGAGTGTCAGAGAGTGATAGAAAGCGATTGAGAGTGTCAGAGAGTGTCAGAGAGTGAATGAGAGTGTCAGAGAGTGTCAGAGAGTGATAGTGAGTGTCTGTGAGTGTCTGAGAGTGTCAGAGAGTGTCAGAGAGTGATAGGGAGCGATTGAGAGTGTCAAAGAGTGTCAGAGAGTGTTAGAGAGTGACAGTGAGTGTCAGAGAGTGACAGTGAGTGTCAGGGAGTGTCAGAGAGTGATAGTGAGTGTCAGAGAGTGTCAGAGAGTATCAGAGAGTGTCAGAGAGTATCAGAGAGTGATAGTGAGTGTCAGAGAGTGATGGTGAGTGTCTGAGAGTGAGAGAGAGTGTCAGAGAGTGTCAGAGAGTGATGGAGAGTGTCTGTGAGTGTCTGAGAGTGTCAGAGAGTGTCAGAGAGTGATAGTGAGTGTCTGAGAGTTTCAGAGAGTGTCAGAGAGTGATAGAAAGCGATTGAGAGTGTCAGAGAGTGTCAGAGAGTGAATGAGAGTGTCAGAGAGTGTCAGAGAGTGATAGTGAGTGTCTGTGAGTGTCTGAGAGTGTCAGAGAGTGTCAGAGAGTGATAGGGAGCGATTGAGAGTGTCAAAGAGTGTCAGAGAGTGTTAGAGAGTGACAGTGAGTGTCAGAGAGTGACAGTGAGTGTCAGGGAGTGTCAGAGAGTGATAGTGAGTGTCAGAGAGTGTCAGAGAGTATCAGAGAGTGTCAGAGAGTATCAGAGAGTGATAGTGAGTGTCAGAGAGTGATGGTGAGTGTCTGAGAGTGAGAGAGAGTGTCAGAGAGTGTCAGAGAGTGATGGAGAGTGTCTGTGAGTGTCTGAGAGTGTCAGAGAGTGTCAGAGAGTGATAGTGAGTGTCTGAGAGTTTCAGAGAGTGTCAGAGAGTGATAGAGAGCGATTGAGAGTGTCAGAGAGTGTCAGAGAGTGACAGTGAGTGTCAGAGAGTGACAGTGAGTGTCAGGGAGTGTCAGAGAGTGATAGTGAGTGTCAGAGAGTGTCAGAGAGTATCAGAGAGTGTCAGAGAGTATCGGAGAGTGATAGTGAGTGTCAGAGAGTGTCAGAGAGTGATGGTGAGTGTATGAGAGTGTCAGAGAGTGTCAGAGAGTGATAGAGAGTGTCAGAGAGTGATAGAGAGTGTAGAGAGTCTCAGAGAGTCTCAGAGAGAGATGGAGAGTGATAGAGAGTGTCAGAGTGTGCCAGAGAGCGTGAGAGAGTGTCAGAGAGCGATAGTGAGTGTCTCAGAGTGTCTGAGAGTGATAGAGAGTGTCAGTGAGTGATCGAGAATGTCAGAGAGTGATAGTGAGTGTCAGAGAGTGATATAGAGTGTCAGAGAGTGATAGAGTGTGTCAGAGAGTGATAGTGAGTGTCTGAGAGTGTCTGAGAGTGTAACAGAGTGTCAGAGAGTGATAGAGAGTGTCAGAGTGTGATAGAGAGCAATAGAGAGTGTCAGAGAGTGATAGTGAGTATCTGACAGTGTCTGAGAGTGTCTGAGAGTTTCAGAGAGATTCAGAGAGTGTTTGAGATTGTCAGAGAGTGTCAGAGAGTGTCAGCGAGTGAAAGAGCGAGGCAGAGAATGGCAGAGAGTGATAGAGAGAGTCAGAGAGGATAGTGAGTGTCTGAGAGTGTCAGACAGTGTCAGAGAGTGTCAGAGATACATAGCGAGTTTCAGAGAGTGATAGTGAGTGTCTGAGAGAGTCAGAGAGTGATAGAGAGTGACAGAGAGTGATAGAGAGTGTCAGAGAGTGATAGAGAGTGTCAGAGTGTGTCAGAGAGTCATAGAGAGTGTCAGAGAGTGTTTGAGATTGTCAGAGAGTGTCAGAGAGTGTCAGCGAGTGAAAGAGCGAGGCAGAGAATGGCAGAGAGTGATAGAGAGAGTCAGAGAGGATAGTGAGTGTCTGAGAGTGTCAGACAGTGTCAGAGAGTGTCAGAGATACATAGCGAGTTTCAGAGAGTGATAGTGAGTGTCTGTGAGTGTCTGAGAGTGTCAGAGAGTGTCAGAGAGTGATAGGGAGCGATTGAGAGTGTCAAAGAGTGTCAGAGAGTGTTAGAGAGTGACAGTGAGTGTCAGAGAGTGACAGTGAGTGTCAGGGAGTGTCAGAGAGTGATAGTGAGTGTCAGAGAGTGTCAGAGAGTATCAGAGAGTGTCAGAGAGTATCAGAGAGTGATAGTGAGTGTCAGAGAGTGATGGTGAGTGTCTGAGAGTGAGAGAGAGTGTCAGAGAGTGTCAGAGAGTGATGGAGAGAGTCTGTGAGTGTCTGAGAGTGTCAGAGAGTGTCAGAGAGTGATAGTGAGTGTCTGAGAGTTTCAGAGAGTGTCAGAGAGTGATAGAAAGCGATTGAGAGTGTCAGAGAGTGTCAGAGAGTGAATGAGAGTGTCAGAGAGTGTCAGAGATACATAGCGAGTTTCAGAGAGTGATAGTGAGTGTCTGAGAGTTTCAGAGAGTGTCAGAGAGTGATAGAGAGCGATTGAGAGTGTCAGAGAGTGTCAGAGAGTGACAGTGAGTGTCAGAGAGTGACAGTGAGTGTCAGGGAGTGTCAGAGAGTGATAGTGAGTGTCAGAGAGTGTCAGAGAGTATCAGAGAGTGTCAGAGAGTATCGGAGAGTGATAGTGAGTGTCAGAGAGTGTCAGAGAGTGATGGTGAGTGTATGAGAGTGTCAGAGAGTGTCAGAGAGTGATAGAGAGTGTCAGAGAGTGATAGAGAGTGTAGAGAGTCTCAGAGAGTCTCAGAGAGAGATGGAGAGTGATAGAGAGTGTCAGAGTGTGCCAGAGAGCGTGAGAGAGTGTCAGAGAGCGATAGTGAGTGTCTCAGAGTGTCTGAGAGTGATAGAGTGTGTCAGTGAGTGATCGAGAATGTCAGAGAGTGATAGTGAGTGTCAGAGAGTGATATAGAGTGTCAGAGAGTGATAGAGTGTGTCAGAGAGTGATAGTGAGTGTCTGAGAGTGTCTGAGAGTGTAACAGAGTGTCAGAGAGTGATAGAGAGTGTCAGAGTGTGATAGAGAGCGATAGAGAGTGTCAGAGAGTGATAGTGAGTATCTGACAGTGTCTGAGAGTGTCTGAGAGTTTCAGAGAGATTCAGAGAGTGTTTGAGATTGTCAGAGAGTGTCAGAGAGTGTCAGCGAGTGAAAGAGCGAGGCAGAGAATGGCAGAGAGTGATAGAGAGAGTCAGAGAGGATAGTGAGTGTCTGAGAGTGTCAGACAGTGTCAGAGAGTGTCAGAGATACATAGCGAGTTTCAGAGAGTGATAGTGAGTGTCTGAGAGAGTCAGAGAGTGATAGAGAGTGACAGAGAGTGATAGAGAGTGTCAGAGAGTGTCAGAGAGTGATAGAGAGTGTCAGAGTGTGTCAGAGAGTCATAGAGAGTGTCAGAGAGTGTCAGAGAGTGTCAGAGAGCGTCAGAGAGTGATAGTGAGTGTCAGAGAGTGTCAGAGAGTGATAGTGAGTGTCTGAGAGTGTCAGAGAGTGATAGAGAGTGATCGAGAATGTCAGAGAGTGTCAGAGAGTGATGGATAGTGATTGAGAGTGTCAGACAGTGATAGTGAGTGATCGAGAGTGTCAGAGAGTGATAGAGAGTGATAGAGAGTGATAGCGAGTGTCTGAGAGTGTCAGAGCGAGTCAGACAGTGATAGAGTGTTTCAGAGAGTCAGTGAGTGATAGAGAGTGTCAGAGACTGTCAGAGAGTGTCAGAGAGTGTCAGAGAATGTCAGAGAGAGATAGTGAGTGGATGAGAGTGTCTGAGAGTGTCAGAGAGTGTCAGAGAGTGTCAGAGAGTGATAGAGAGTGATAGAGAGTGATAGAGAGTGTCAGAGAGTGTCAGAGAGTGATAGAGAGTGTCAGAGAGCGATAGTGAGTGTCAGAGAGTGTCAGAGAGTGTCAGAGAGTGATAGTGAGTGTCTGTGAGTGTCTGAGAGTGTCAGAGAGTGATAGTGATTGTCTGAGAGTGTCAGAGTGTGTCAGAGTGTGTCAGAGAGTGACAGAGAGTGTCAGAGAGTGATAGAGAGTGTCAGTGAGTGTCAGAGAGTGATAGAGGGTGTCAGTGAGGGTCAGAGAGTGTCAGATATTGTCAGAGAGTGACACTGAGTGTCTGAGAGTGACAGAGTGTGTCAGAGATTGATTGAGAGTGTCAGAGAGTTATAGAGAGTGTCAGAGAGTTTCAGAGAGTGTCACAGATTGTCAGAGAGTGATAGTGTGTGTCAGAGAGTGTCAGAGAGTGATAGTGAGTGTCTGGGAGTGTAAGAGTGTGTCAGAGAGTGATAGTGAGTGTCTGAGAGTGTCAGAGTGTTTCAGAGAGTGATAGTGAGTGTCTGAGAGTGTCAGAGTGTGTCAGAGTGTGTCAGAGAGTGATAGTGAGTGTCAGAGAGTGATAGAGAGTGTCAGAGAGTGTCAGAGAGTGTCAGAGTGTGTCAGAGACTGATAGTGTGTGTCAGAGAGTGTCAGAGAGTGATAGTGAGTGTCAGAGAGTGATAGTGTATGACTGAGAGTGTCAGAATGTGTCAGAGAGTGATAGTGGGTGTCTGAGAGCGTCCGAGTGCGTCAGAGAGTGATAGTGAGTGTCCGAGAGTGTCAGAGAGTGTCAGAGAGTGATAGAGAGCGATTGACAGTGTCAGAGAGTGTCAGAGAGTGATAGAGAGTGTCAGAGATTGTCAGAGTGTGTCAGAGACTGATAGTGTGTGTCAGAGAGTGTCAGAGAGTGATAGTGAGTGTCAGAGAGTGATAGTGTATGACTGAGAGTGTCAGAATGTGTCAGAGAGTGATAGAGAGCGATTGACAGTGTCAGAGAGTGTCAGAGAGTGATAGAGAGTGTCAGAGAGTGTCAGAGTGTGTCAAAGAGTGATAGTGAGTGCCAGAGAGTGTCAGAGAATGATAGTGATTGTCTGAGAGTGTCAGAGAGTGTCAGAGATTGTCAGAGAGTGATAGTGAGTGTCAGAGAGTGTCAGAGAGTGATAGAGAGTGTCAGAGAGTGTCAGAGTGTGTCAGAGATTGTCAGAGAGTGTTAGTGATTGTCTGAGTGTGTCAGAGAGTGTCAGAGATTGTCAGAGAGTGATAGTGAGTGTCAGAGAGTGTCAGAGAGTGATAGTGAGTGTCAGAGAGTGATAGTGAGTGTCAGAGAGTGTCAGAGAGTGATAGTGAGTGTCAGAGAGTGTCAGAGAGTATCAGAGAGTGTCAGGGAGTGATAGTGATTGTCTGAGAGTGTCAGAGAGTGTCAGAGATTGTCAGAGAGTGATAGTGAGTGTCAGAGAGTGTCAGAGAGTGATAGTGAGTGTCAGAGAGTGTCAGAGAGTGATAGTGATTGTCTGAGAGTGTCAGAGAGTATCAGAGAGTGTCAGAGAGTGAAAGAGAGTGTCAGAGTGTGTCAGAGAGTCATAGAGAGTGTCCGAGAGTGTCAGAGAGTGTCAGAGAGCGTCAGAGAGTGATAGTGAGTGTCTGAGAGTGATAGAGAGTGATAGTGAGTGTCTGAGAGTGTCAGAGAGTATCAGAGAGTGATAGTGAGTGTCTGAGAGTGTCTGAGTGTGTCAGAGAGTGATAGTGAGTGTCAGAGAGTGATAGTGAGTGTCAGAGAGTGTCAGAGAGTGTCAGAGTGTGATAGTGTGTGCCTGAGAGTGTCTGAGAGTGTCAGAGAGTGATAGTGAGTGATAGTGAGTGTCAGAGAGTTTCAGAGAGTGATAGAGAGTGATAGTGAGTGTCTGAGTGTGTCAGAGAGTGTCAGAGAGTGATAGTGAGTGTCTGAGAGTGTCAGAGAGTGATAGTGAGTGTCAGAGAGTGTCAGAGAGTGTCAGAGAGTGATATTGAGTGTCTGAGAGTGTCTGAGAGTGTCAGAGAGTGATAGTGAGTGTCAGAGAGTGTCAGAGAGTGATAGTGAGTGTCTGAGAGTGTCTGAGAGTGTCAGAGAGTGATAGTGAGTGTCAGAGAGTGTCCGAGAGTGATAGTGAGTGTCTGAGAGTGTCTGAGAGTGTCAGAGAGTGATAGTGAGTGTCAGAGAGTGTCAGAGAGTGTCAGAGAGTGATAGTGAGTGTCAGAGAGTGTCAGAGAGTGTCTGAGAGTGTCAGAGAGTGATAGTGGGTGTCTGAGAGTGTCTGAGAGTGTCAGAGAGTGATAGTGAGTGTCAGAGAGTGTCAGAGAGTGTCAGAGAGTGATAGTGAGTGTCAGAGAGTGTCAGAGAGTGATAGTGAGTGTCTGAGAGTGTCTGAGAGTGTCAGAGAGTGATAGTGAGTGTCAGAGAGTGTCAGAGAGTGATAGTGAGTGTCTGAGAGTGTCAGAGAGTGTCAGAGAGTGATAGTGAGTGTCAGAGAGTGTCAGAGAGTGATAGTGAGTGTCAGAGAGTGATAGTGGGTGTCTGAGAGTGTCTGAGAGTGTCAGAGAGTGATAGTGAGTGTCTGAGAGTGTCTGAGAGTGTCAGAGAGTGATAGTGCGTGTCAGAGAGTGTCAGAGAGTGTCAGAGAGTGATAGTGAGTGTCAGAGAGTGTCAGAGAGTGTCTGAGAGTGTCAGAGAGTGATAGTGGGTGTCTGAGAGTGTCTGAGAGTGTCAGAGAGTGATAGTGAGTGTCAGAGAGTGTCAGAGAGTGATAGTGAGTGTCTGAGAGTGTCAGAGAGTGTCAGAGAGTGATAGTGAGTGTCAGAGAGTGATAGAGAGTGATAGTGAGTGTCTGAGAGTGTCAGAGAGTATCAGAGAGTGATAGTGAGTGTCTGAGAGTGTCTGAGTGTGTCAGAGAGTGATAGTGAGTGTCAGAGAGTGTCAGAGAGTGTCAGAGAGTGATAGTGAGTGTCAGAGAGTGTCAGAGAGTGTCAGAGAGTGATAGTGAGTGTCTGAGAGTGTCAGAGAGTGATAGTGAGTGTCAGAGAGTGTCAGAGAGTGATAGTGAGTGTCTGAGAGTGTCAGAGAGTGTCAGAGAGTGATAGTGAGTGTCAGAGAGTGTCAGAGAGTGATAGTGAGTGTCAGAGAGTGATAGAGAGTGATAGTGAGTGTCTGAGAGTGTCAGAGAGTATCAGAGAGTGATAGTGAGTGTCTGAGAGTGTCTGAGTGTGTCAGAGAGTGATAGTGAGTGTCAGAGAGTGTCAGAGAGTGTCAGAGAGTGATAGTGAGTGTCAGAGAGTGTCAGAGAGTGTCAGAGAGTGATAGTGAGTGTCTGAGAGTGTCAGAGAGTGATAGTGAGTGTCAGAGAGTGATAGAGAGTGATAGTGAGTGTCTGAGAGTGTCAGAGAGTATCAGAGAGTGATAGTGAGTGTCTGAGAGTGTCTGAGTGTGTCAGAGAGTGATAGTGAGTGTCAGAGAGTGTCAGAGAGTGTCAGAGAGTGATAGTGAGTGTCTGAGAGTGTCAGAGAGTGTCAGAGAGTGATAGTGAGTGTCTGAGAGTGTCAGAGAGTGATAGTGAGTGTCTGGGATTGTCAGAGAGTGATATAGATTGATAGTGAGTGTCTCAGAGTGTCTGAGAGTGTCAGAGAGTGATAGTGAGTGTCTGGGAGTGTCAGAGAGTGATAGAGAGTGATAGCGAGTGTCTCAGAGTGTCTGAGAGTGTCAGAGAGTGATAGTGAGTGTCAGAGAGTGTCAGAGAGTGATAGAGATTGATAGTGAGTGTCTGAGTGTGTCAGAGAGTGTCAGAGAGTGATAGTGACTGTCAGAGTGTGTCAGAGAGTGTCAGAGAGTGATAGTGAGTGTCTGAGTGTGTCAGAGAGTGTCAGAGAGTGATAGTGAGTGTCAGAGAGTATCAGAGAGGGATAGAGAGTGATAGTGAGTGTCTGAGTGTGTCAGAGAGTGTCAGAGAGTGATAGTGAGTGTCTGAGATTGTCAGAGAGTGATAGAAAGTGATAGTGAGTGTCTGAGTGTGTCAGAGAGTGTCAGAGAGTGATAGTGAGTGTCAGAGAGTGTCAGAGAGTGTCAGAGAGTGTCAGAGAGTGATAGTGAGTGTCTGAGAGTGTCTGAGAGTGTCAGAGAGTGATAGTGAGTGTCAGAGAGTGATAGTGAGTGTCTGAGAGTGTCTGAGAGTGTCAGAGAGTGATAGTGAGTGTCTGGGAGTGTCAGAGAGTGATAGAGAGTGATAGTGAGTGTCTCAGAGTGTCTGAGAGTGTCAGAGAGTGATAGTGAGTGTCAGAGAGTGATAGTGAGTGTCAGAGAGTGATAGTGAGTGTCTGAGAGTGTCTGAGAGTGTCAGAGAGTGATAGTGAGTGTCTGGGAGTGTCAGAGAGTGATAGAGAGTGATAGTGAGTGTCTCAGAGTGTCTGAGAGTGTCAGAGAGTGATAGTGAGTGTCAGAGAGTGTCAGAGAGTGATAGAGAGTGATAGTGAGTGTCTGAGAGTGTCAGAGAGTGTCAGAGAGTGATAGTGAGTGTCAGAGAGTGTCAGAGAGTGATAGAGAGTGATTGTGAGTGTCTGAGTGTGTCAGAGAGTGTCAGAGAGGGATAGTGAGTGTCAGAGAGTATCAGAGAGAGATAGAGATTGATAGTGAGTGTCTGAGTGTGTCAGAGAGTGTCAGAGAGTGATAGTGAGTGTCTGAGATTGTCAGAGAGTGATAGAAAGTGATAGTGAGTGTCTGAGTGTGTCAGAGAGTTTCAGAGAGTGATAGTGAGTGTCAGAGAGTGTCAGAGAGTGATAGTGAGTGTCTGAGAGTGCCAGAGAGTGTCAGAGAGTGATTGTGAGTGTCAGAGAGTGTCAGAGAATGTCAGAGAGTGATAGTGAGTGTCTGGGAGTGTCAGAGAGTGTCAGAGAGTTATAGTGAGTGTCTGAGAGTGTCAGAGAGCGTCAGAGAGTGATAGTGAGTGTCTGAGAGTGCCAGAGAGTGTCAGAGAGTGATTGTGAGTGTCAGAGAGTGTCTGAGAGTGTCAGAGAGTGATAGTGAGTGTCTGAGAGTGTCAGAGAGTGATAGTGAGTGTCTGAGAGTGTCTGAGAGTGTCAGAGAGTGATAGTGAGTGTCTGGGAGTGTCAGAGAGTGATAGAGAGTGATAGTGAGTGTCTCAGAGTGTCTGAGAGTGTCAGAGAGTGATAGTGAGTGTCTGAGAGTGTCAGAGAGTGATAGTGAGTGTCTGAGAGTGTCAGAGAGTGTCAGAGAGTCATAGTGAGTGTCTGAGAGTGTCAGAGAGTGATAGTGAGTGTCTGAGAGTGTCAGAGAGTCATAGTGAGTGTCTGAGAGTGCCAGAGAGTGATAGTGAGTGTCTGAGAGTGTCAGAGTGTGATAGTGGGTGTCTGAGAGTGTCAGAGAGTGTCAGAGAGCGACAGTGAGTGTCTGAGAGTGTCAGAGAGTGTCAGAGAGTGATAGTGAGTGTTTGAGAGTGTCAGAGAAAGTCAGAGAGTGATAGTGAGTGTCAGAGAGTGTCAGAGAGTGATAGAGAGTGATAGTGAGTGTCTGAGAGTGTCAGAGAGTGTCAGAGAGTGATAGTGAGTGTCAGAGAGTGTCAGAGAGTGATAGAGAGTGATTGTGAGTGTCTGAGTGTGTCAGAGAGTGTCAGAGAGTGATAGTGAGTGTCAGAGAGTATCAGAGAGTGATAGAGAGTGATAGTGAGTGTCTGAGTGTGTCAGAGAGTGTCAGAGAGTGATAGTGAGTGTCTGAGATTGTCAGAGAGTGATAGAGAGTGATAGTGAGTGTCTGAGAGTGTCAGAGAGTGTCAGAGAGTGATAGTGAGTGTCTGAGAGTGTCAGAGAGTGTCAGAGAGTGATAGTGAGTGTCTGAGAGGGCCAGAGAGTGTCAGAGAGTGATTGTGAGTGTCAGAGAGTGTCAGAGAATGTCAGAGAGTGATAGTGAGAGTCTGGGAGTGTCAGAGAGTGTAAGAGAGTGATAGTGAGTGTCTGAGAGTGTCAGAGAGCGTCAGAGAGTGATAGTGAGTGTCTGAGAGTGCCAGAGAGTGTCAGAGAGTGATTGTGAGTGTCAGAGAGTGTCTGAGAGTGTCAGAGAGTGATAGTGAGTGTCTGAGAGTGTCAGAGAGTGATAGTGAGTGTCTGAGAGTGTCAGAGAGTGTCAGAGAGTCATAGTGAGTGTCTGAGAGTGTCAGAGAGTGATAGTGAGTGTCTGAGAGTGTCAGAGAGTCATAGTGAGTGTCTGAGAGTGCCAGAGAGTGATAGTGAGTGTCTGAGAGTGTCAGAGTGTGATAGTGGGTGTCTGAGAGTGTCAGAGAGTGTCAGAGAGCGACAGTGAGTGTCTGAGAGTGTCAGAGAGTGTCAGAGAGTGATAGTGAGTGTTTGAGAGTGTCAGAGAAAGTCAGAGAGTGATAGTGAGTGTCTGAGAGTGTCAGAGAGTGTCAGAGAGTGATTGTGAGTGTCTGAGAGTTTCAGAGAATGTCAGAGAGTGATAGTGAGTGTCAGAGAGTGTCAGAGAGTGTCAGAGAGTGATAGTGAGTGTCTGAGAGTGTCAGAGAGTGATAGTGAGTGTCTGAGAGTGTCAGAGAGTATCAGAGAGTGATAGTGAGTGTCTGAGAGTGTCTGAGTGTGTCAGAGAGTGATAGTGAGTGTCAGAGAGTGTCAGAGAGTGTCAGAGAGTGATAGTGAGTGTCTGAGAGTGTCAGAGAGTGTCAGAGAGTGATAGTGAGTGTCTGAGAGTGTCAGAGAGTGATAGTGAGTGTCTGGGAGTGTCAGAGAGTGATAGAGATTGATAGTGAGTGTCTCAGAGTGTCTGAGAGTGTCAGAGAGTGATAGTGAGTGTCTGGGAGTGTCAGAGAATGATAGAGAGTGATAGCGAGTGTCTCAGAGTGTCTGAGAGTGTCAGAGAGTGATAGTGAGTGTCAGAGAGTGTCAGAGAGTGATAGAGATTGATAGTGAGTGTCTGAGTGTGTCAGAGAGTGTCAGAGAGTGATAGTGACTGTCAGAGTGTGTCAGAGAGTGATAGAGAGTGATAGTGAGTGTCTGAGTGTGTCAGAGAGTGTCAGAGAGTGATAGTGAGTGTCAGAGAGTATCAGAGAGGGATAGAGAGTGATAGTGAGTGTCTGAGTGTGTCAGAGAGTGTCAGAGAGTGATAGTGAGTGTCTGAGATTGTCAGAGAGTGATAGAAAGTGATAGTGAGTGTCTGAGTGTGTCAGAGAGTGTCAGAGAGTGATAGTGAGTGTCAGAGAGTGTCAGAGAGTGTCAGAGAGTGTCAGAGAGTGATAGTGAGTGTCTGAGAGTGTCAGAGAGTGATAGTGAGTGTCAGAGAGTGATAGTGAGTGTCTGAGAGTGTCTGAGAGTGTCAGAGAGTGATAGTGAGTGTCTGGGAGTGTCAGAGAGTGATAGAGAGTGATAGTGAGTGTCTCAGAGTGTCTGAGAGTGTCAGAGAGTGATAGTGAGTGTCAGAGAGTGTCAGAGAGTGATAGAGAGTGATAGTGAGTGTCTGAGAGTGTCAGAGAGTGTCAGAGAGTGATAGTGAGTGTCAGAGAGTGTCAGAGAGTGATAGAGAGTGATTGTGAGTGTCTGAGTGTGTCAGAGAGTGTCAGAGAGGGATAGTGAGTGTCAGAGAGTATCAGAGAGAGATAGAGATTGATAGTGAGTGTCTGAGTGTGTCAGAGAGTGTCAGAGAGTGATAGTGAGTGTCTGAGATTGTCAGAGAGTGATAGAAAGTGATAGTGAGTGTCTGAGTGTGTCAGAGAGTTTCAGAGAGTGATAGTGAGTGTCAGAGAGTGTCAGAGAGTGATAGTGAGTGTCTGAGAGTGCCAGAGAGTGTCAGAGAGTGATTGTGAGTGTCAGAGAGTGTCAGAGAATGTCAGAGAGTGATAGTGAGTGTCTGGGAGTGTCAGAGAGTGTCAGAGAGTGATAGTGAGTGTCTGAGAGTGTCAGAGAGCGTCAGAGAGTGATAGTGAGTGTCTGAGAGTGCCAGAGAGTGTCAGAGAGTGATTGTGAGTGTCAGAGAGTGTCTGAGAGTGTCAGAGAGTGATAGTGAGTGTCTGAGAGTGTCAGAGAGTGATAGTGAGTGTCTGAGAGTGTCTGAGAGTGTCAGAGAGTGATAGTGAGTGTCTGGGAGTGTCAGAGAGTGATAGAGAGTGATAGTGAGTGTCTCAGAGTGTCTGAGAGTGTCAGAGAGTGATAGTGAGTGTCTGAGAGTGTCAGAGAGTGATAGTGAGTGTCTGAGAGTGTCAGAGAGTGTCAGAGAGTCATAGTGAGTGTCTGAGAGTGTCAGAGAGTGATAGTGAGTGTCTGAGAGTGTCAGAGAGTCATAGTGAGTGTCTGAGAGTGCCAGAGAGTGATAGTGAGTGTCTGAGAGTGTCAGAGTGTGATAGTGGGTGTCTGAGAGTGTCAGAGAGTGTCAGAGAGCGACAGTGAGTGTCTGAGAGTGTCAGAGAGTGTCAGAGAGTGATAGTGAGTGTTTGAGAGTGTCAGAGAAAGTCAGAGAGTGATAGTGAGTGTCAGAGAGTGTCAGAGAGTGATAGAGAGTGATAGTGAGTGTCTGAGAGTGTCAGAGAGTGTCAGAGAGTGATAGTGAGTGTCAGAGAGTGTCAGAGAGTGATAGAGAGTGATTGTGAGTGTCTGAGTGTGTCAGAGAGTGTCAGAGAGTGATAGTGAGTGTCAGAGAGTATCAGAGAGTGATAGAGAGTGATAGTGAGTGTCTGAGTGTGTCAGAGAGTGTCAGAGAGTGATAGTGAGTGTCTGAGATTGTCAGAGAGTGATAGAGAGTGATAGTGAGTGTCTGAGAGTGTCAGAGAGTGTCAGAGAGTGATAGTGAGTGTCTGAGAGTGTCAGAGAGTGTCAGAGAGTGATAGTGAGTGTCTGAGAGGGCCAGAGAGTGTCAGAGAGTGATTGTGAGTGTCAGAGAGTGTCAGAGAATGTCAGAGAGTAATAGTGAGTGTCTGGGAGTGTCAGAGAGTGTCAGAGAGTGATAGTGAGTGTCTGAGAGTGTCAGAGAGCGTCAGAGAGTGATAGTGAGTGTCTGAGAGTGCCAGAGAGTGTCAGAGAGTGATTGTGAGTGTCAGAGAGTGTCTGAGAGTGTCAGAGAGTGATAGTGAGTGTCTGAGAGTGTCAGAGAGTGATAGTGAGTGTCTGAGAGTGTCAGAGAGTGTCAGAGAGTCATAGTGAGTGTCTGAGAGTGTCAGAGAGTGATAGTGAGTGTCTGAGAGTGTCAGAGAGTCATAGTGAGTGTCTGAGAGTGCCAGAGAGTGATAGTGAGTGTCTGAGAGTGTCAGAGTGTGATAGTGGGTGTCTGAGAGTGTCAGAGAGTGTCAGAGAGCGACAGTGAGTGTCTGAGAGTGTCAGAGAGTGTCAGAGAGTGATAGTGAGTGTTTGAGAGTGTCAGAGAAAGTCAGAGAGTGATAGTGAGTGTCTGAGAGTGTCAGAGAGTGTCAGAGAGTGATTGTGAGTGTCTGAGAGTTTCAGAGAATGTCAGAGAGTGATAGTGAGTGTCTGGGAATGTCAGAGAGTGTCAGAGAGTGATAGTGAGTGTCAGAGAGTGTCAGAGAGTGATAGAGAGTGATAGTGAGTGTCTGAGAGTGTCAGAGAGTATCAGAGAGTGATAGTGAGTGTCTGAGAGTGTCAGAGAGTGTCAGCGAGTCATAGTGAGTGTCTGAGAGTGTCAGAGAGTGAGAGTGAGTGTCTGAGAGTGTCAGAGAGTGATAGTGAGTGTCTGAGAGTGTCAGAGAGTGAGAGTGAGTGTCTCAGAGAGTCAGAGAGTGATAGAGAGTGTCAGAGAGTGATAGTGAGTGTCAGAGAAGGTCAGAGAGTGATAGTGAGTGTCTGAGAGTGTCTGAGAGTGTCAGAGAGTGATAGTGAGTGTCAGAGAGTGTCAGAGAGTGATAGAGAGTGATAGTGAGTGTCTGAGAGTGTCAGAGAGTGTCAGAGAGTGATAGTGAGTGTCTGAGAGTGTCAGAGAGTGAGAGTGAGTGTCTCAGAGAGTCAGAGAGTGATAGAGAGTGTCAGAGAGTGATAGTGAGTGTCAGAGAAGGTCAGAGAGTGATAGTGAGTGTCTGAGAGTGTCTGAGAGTGTCAGAGAGTGATAGTGAGTGTCAGAGAGTGTCAGAGAGTGATAGAGAGTGATAGTGAGTGTCTGAGAGTGTCAGAGAGTGTCAGAGAGTGATAGTGAGTGTCTGAGAGTGTCTGAGAGTGTCAGAGAGTGTCAGAGAGTGTCGAGAGTGATACTGAGTGTCTGAGATTGTCAGAGAGTGATAGAAAGTGATAGTGAGTGTCTGAGAGTGTCAGAGAGTGTCAGAGAGTGATAGTGAGTGTCTGAGTGTGTCAGAGAGTGATAGTGAGTGTCTGAGAGTGTCTGAGAGTGTCAGAGAGTGATAGTGAGTGTCAGAGAGTGTCAGAGAGTGTCAGAGAGTGATAGTGAGTGTCAGAGAGTGTCAGAGAGTGTCTGAGAGTGTCAGAGAGTGATAGTGGGTGTCTGAGAGTGTCTGAGAGTGTCAGAGAGTGATAGTGAGTGTCAGAGAGTGTCAGAGAGTGTCAGAGAGTGATAGTGGGTGTCTGAGAGTGTCTGAGAGTGTCAGAGAGTGATAGTGAGTGTCAGAGAGTGTCAGAGAGTGTCAGAGAGTGATAGTGAGTGTCTGAGAGTGTCAGAGAGTGTCAGAGAGTGATAGTGAGTGTCTGAGAGTGTCAGAGAGTGATAGTGAGTGTCAGAGAGTGATAGTGAGTGTCTGAGAGTGTCTGAGAGTGTCAGAGAGTGATAGTGAGTGTCTGGGAGTGTCAGAGAGTGATAGAGAGTGATAGTGAGTGTCTCAGAGTGTCTGAGAGTGTCAGAGAGTGATAGTGAGTGTCAGAGAGTGTCAGAGAGTGATAGAGAGTGATAGTGAGTGTCTGAGAGTGTCAGAGTGTGGTAGTGAGTGTCTGAGAGTGTCAGAGAGTGGTAGTGAGTGTCTGAGAGTGTCAGAGAGTGAGAGTGAGTGTCAGAGAATGTCAGAGAGTGATAGTGAGTGTCTGAGAGTGTCAGAGAGTGTCAGAGAGTGGCAGTGAGTGTTTGAGAGTGTCAGAGAGTGTCAGAGAGTGATAGTGAGTGTCAGAGAGTGTCAGAGAGTGTCAGAGAGTGATAGTGAGTGTCAGAGAGTGTCAGAGAGTGTCTGAGAGTGTCAGAGAGTGATAGTGGGTGTCTGAGAGTGTCTGAGAGTGTCAGAGAGTGATAGTGAGTGTCAGAGAGTGTCAGAGAGTGTCAGAGAGTGATAGTGAGTGTCAGAGAGTGTCAGAGAGTGATAGTGAGTGTCTGAGAGTGTCTGAGAGTGTCAGAGAGTGATAGTGAGTGTCAGAGAGTGTCAGAGAGTGATAGTGAGTGTCTGAGAGTGTCAGAGAGTGTCAGAGAGTGATAGTGAGTGTCAGAGAGTGTCAGAGAGTGATAGTGAGTGTCAGAGAGTGATAGTGGGTGTCTGAGAGTGTCTGAGAGTGTCAGAGAGTGATAGTGAGTGTCTGAGAGTGTCTGAGAGTGTCAGAGAGTGATAGAGAGTGTCTGAGATTGTCAGAGAGTGATAGTGTGCGTCAGAGAGTGATAGAGAGTGATAGAGAGTGTCAGAGAGTGTCAGAGAGTGATAGAGAGTGTCAGAGAGTGTCAGAGATTGATAGAGAGTGATAGAGAGTGTCAGAGGGTGTCAGAGAGTGATCGAGAGTGTCAGAGAGTGTCAGAGAGTGATAGAGAGTGATAGAGAGTGTCAGAGAGTGTCAGAGAGTGACACTGAGTGTCAGAGAGTGTCAGAGAGTGATAGAGAGTGTCAGAGAGTGTCAGAGAGTGATAGTGAGTGTCTGTGAGTGTCTGAGAGTGTCAGAGAGTGTCAGAGAGAGTGATAGGGAGCGATTGAGAGTGTCAGAGTGTGTCAGAGAGTATCAGAGAGTGTCAGAGACTATCAGAGAGTGATAGTGAGTGTCAGAGAGTGATGGTGTGTGTCTGAGAGTGAGAGAGAGTGTCAGAGAGTGTCAGAGAGTGTCAGAGAGTGACACTGAGTGTCAGAGAGTGTCAGAGAGTGATGGAGAGTGTCTGTGAGTGTCTGAGAGTGTCAGAGAGTGTCAGAGAGTGATAGTGAGTGTCTGAGAGTTTCAGAGAGTGTCAGAGAGTGATAGAGAGCGATTGAGAGTGTCAGTGAGTGTCAGAGAGTGATAGTGAGTGTCAGAGAGTGTCAGAGAGTATCAGAGAGTGTCAGAGACAATCAGAGAGTGATAGTGAGTGTCAGAGAGTGATGGTGAGTGTCTGAGAGTGAGAGAGTGTCAGAGAGTGTCAGAGAGTGTCAGAGAGTGACACTGAGTGTCAGAGAGTGTCAGAGAGTGATGGAGAGTGTCAGAGAGTGATAGTGAGTGTCTGAGAGTTTCAGAGAGTGTCAGAGAGTGATAGAGAGCGATTGAGAGTGTCAGAGAGTGTCAGAGAGTGACAGTGAGTTTCAGAGAGTGACAGTGAGTGTCAGAGAGTGTCAGAGAGTGATACTGAGTGTCAGAGAGAATCAGAGAGTGATAGTGAGTGTCTGAGAGTGTCAGAGAGTGATAGAGAGTGTCAGAGTGTGTCAAAGAGTGTCAGAGAGTCATAGAGAGTGTCAGAGAGTGTCTGAGAGGTCAGAGAGTGTCAGAGAGTGTCAGAGATTGTCAGAGAGTGATAGAGAGTGATGGAGAGTAACAGAGAGTGTGAGAGCGTGTCAGAGAGTGTCAGAGATTGTCAGAGAGTTTTAGTGATTGTCTGAGAGTGTCAGAGTGTGTCAGAGAGTGATAGAGATTGATTGAGAGTGATTGAGAGTGTCAGAGAGTGTCAGAGAGTGATGGAGAGTGTCAGAGAGTGGCACTGAGTGTCTGAGAGTGTCAGAGTGTGTCAGAGAGTGACAGAGAGCGATAGAGAGGGTCAGAGAGTGTCAGAGAGTGTAAGAGAGAGTCAGAGAGTGACACTGAGTGTCTGAGAGTGTCAGAGTGTGTCAGATAGTGATTGAGAGTGTCAGAGAGTGATAGAGAGATTCAGAGAGTGTCAGAGAGTGTCAGAGATTGTCAGAGAGTGATAGTGTGCGTCAGAGAGTGATAGAGATTGATAGAGAGTGTCAGAGAGTGTCAGAGAGTGTCAGAGATTGATAGAGCGTGTCAGAGAGTGTCAGAGAGTGATAGAGAGTGTCAGAGAGTGTCAGAGAGTGATAGAGAGTGTCAGAGAGTGTCAGAGAGTGTCAGAGAGTGATAGAGAGTGATAGAGAGTGTCAGAGAGTGTCAGGGAGTGACACTGAGTGTAAGAGAGTGTCAGAGAGTGATGGAGAGTGTCTGTGAGTGTCTGAGAGTGTCAGAGAGTGTCAGAGAGTGATAGTGAGTGTCTGAGTGTTTCAGAGAGTGTCAGAGAGTGATATAAAGCGATTGAGAGTGTCAGAGAGTGTCAGAGAGTGTCTGAGAGTGTCAGAGAGTGATAGTGAGTGTCTGTGAGTGTCTGAGAGTGTCAGAGAGTGTCAGAGAGAGTGATAGGGAGCGATTGAGAGTGTCAGAGAGTGTCAGAGAGTATCAGAGAGTGTCAGAGACTATCAGAGAGTGATAATGAGTGTCAGAGAGTGATGGTGAGTGTCTGAGAGTGAGAGAGAGTGTCAGAGAGTGTCAGAGAGTGATGGAGAGTGTCTGTGAGTGTCTGAGAGTGTCAGAGAGTGTCAGAGAGTGATAGTGAGTGTCTGAGAGTTTCAGAGAGTGTCAGAGAGTGATAGAGAGCGATTGAGAGTGTCAGCGAGTGTCAGAGAGTGACAGTGAGTTTCAGAGAGTGACAGTGAGTGTCAGGGAGGGTCAGAGAGTGATAGTGAGTGTCAGAGAGTGTCAGAGAGTGATACTGAGTGTCAGAGAGAATCAGAGAGTGATAGTGAGTGTCTGAGAGTGTCAGAGAGCGTCAGAGAGTGATAGTGATTGTCAGCGAGTGTCAGAGAGTGTCAGCGAGTGAAACAGAGTGTCAGAGAGTGGCAGAGAGTGATAGAGAGAGTCAGTTAGTGATAGTGAGTGTCTGAGAGTGTCTGAGAGTGTCTGAGAGTGTCAGACAGTGTCAGAGAGTGTCAGAGAGAGATAGAGAGTGTCAGAGAGTGATAGTGAGTGTCTGAGAGTGTCAGAGAGTGATAAAGAGTGACAGAGAGTGACAGAGAGTGATAGAAAGTGTCAGAGAGTGTCAGAGAGTGATAGAGAATGTCAGAGATTGTCAAAGAGTGTCAGAGAGTCATAGAGAGTGTCAGAGAGTGTCTGAGAGGTCAGAGAGTGTCAGAGAGTGTCAGAGAGTGTCAGAGAGTGTCAGAGAGTGATAGAGAGTAATAGAGAGTGTGAGAGAGTGTCAGAGAGTGAAAGAGAGCGATAGTGTGTCAGAGAGTGTCAGAGATTGTCAGAGAGTTTTCGTGAGTGGCTGAGAGTGTCTGAGAGTGTCAGAGAGTGTCAGAGAGTGATAGTGAGTGTCTGAGAGTTTCAGAGAGTGTCAGAGAGTGATAGAGAGTGTCAGAGAGTGTCAGAGAGTGATCGAGAGTGATAGAGAGTGTCAGAGAGTGTCAGAGAGTGACACTGAGTGTCAGAGAGTGTCAGAGAGTGATGGAGAGTGTCTGTGAGTGTCTGAGAGTGTCATAGAGTGTCAGAGAGTGATAGTGAGTGTCTGAGAGTTTCAGAGAGTGTCAGAGATAGATAGAAAGCGATTGAGAGTGTCAGAGAGTGTCAGAGAGTGACAGTGAGTTTCAGAGAGTGACAGTGAGTGTCAGGGAGGGTCAGAGAGTGATAGTGAGTGTCAGAGAGTGTCAGAGAGTGATACTGAGTGTCAGAGAGAATCAGAGAGTGATAGTGAGTGTCTGAGAGTGTCAGAGAGCGTCAGAGAGTGATAGTGATTGTCAGCGAGTGTCAGAGAGTGTCAGCGAGTGAAACAGAGTGTCAGAGAGTGGCAGAGAGTGATAGAGAGAGTCAGATAGTGATAGTGAGTGTCTGAGAGTGTCTGAGAGTGTCTGAGAGTGTCAGACAGTGTCAGAGAGTGTCAGAGAGAGATAGAGAGTGTCAGAGAGTGATAGTGAGTGTCTGAGAGTGTCAGAGAGTGATAAAGAGTGACAGAGAGTGACAGAGAGTGATAGAAAGTGTCAGAGAGTGTCAGAGAGTGATAGAGAATGTCAGAGATTGTCAAAGAGTGTCAGAGAGTCATAGAGAGTGTCAGAGAGTGTCTGAGAGGTCAGAGAGTGTCAGAGAGTGTCAGAGAGTGTCAGAGAGTGTCAGAGAGTGATAGAGAGTAATAGAGAGTGTGAGAGAGTGTCAGAGAGTGAAAGAGAGCGATAGTGTGTCAGAGAGTGTCAGAGATTGTCAGAGAGTTTTCGTGAGTGGCTGAGAGTGTCTGAGAGTGTCAGAGAGTGTCAGAGAGTGATAGTGAGTGTCTGAGAGTTTCAGAGAGTGTCAGAGAGTGATAGAGAGTGTCAGAGAGTGTCAGAGAGTGATCGAGAGTGATAGAGAGTGTCAGAGAGTGTCAGAGAGTGACACTGAGTGTCAGAGAGTGTCAGAGAGTGATGGAGAGTGTCTGTGAGTGTCTGAGAGTGTCATAGAGTGTCAGAGAGTGATAGTGAGTGTCTGAGAGTTTCAGAGAGTGTCAGAGATAGATAGAAAGCGATTGAGAGTGTCAGAGAGTGTCAGAGAGTGATAGAGAGCGATTGAGAGTATCAGAGAGTGTCAGAGAGTGACAGTGAGTTTCAGAGAGTGACAGTGAGTGTCAGGGAGTGTCAGAGAGTGATAGTGAGTGTCAGAGAGTGTCAGAGAGTGATACTGAGTGTCAGAGAGAATCAGAGAGTGATAGTGAGTGTCTGAGAGTGTCAGAGAGTGATAGAGAGTGTCAGAGAGTGTCAAAGAGTGTCAGAGAGTCATAGAGAGTGTCAGAGAGTGTCTGAGAGGTCAGAGAGTGTCAGAGAGTGTCAGAGAGTGTCAGAGAGTGATAGAGAGTAATAGAGAGTGTGAGAGAGTGTCAGAGAGTGATAGAGAGCGATAGTGTGTCAGAGAGTGTCAGAGATTGTCAGAGAGTTTTAGTGATTGTCTGAGAGTGTCAGAGTGTGTCAGAGAGTGATAGAGATTGATTGAGAGTGATTGAGAGTGTCAGAGAATGTCAGAGAGTGATGGAGAGTGTCAGAGAGTGGCACTGAGTGTCTGAGAGTGTCAGAGTGTGTCAGAGAGTGACAGAGAGTGATAGAGAGGGTCAGAGAGTGTCAGAGAGTGTAAGAGAGTGTCAGAGAGTGACACTGAGTGTCTGAGAGTGTCAGAGTGTGTCAGATAGTGATTGAGAGTGTCAGAGAGTGATAGAGAGAGTCAGAGAGTGTCAGAGAGTGTCAGAGATTGTCAGAGAGTGATAGTGTGCGTCAGAGAGTGATAGAGAGTGATAGAGAGTGTCAGAGAGTGTCAGAGAGTGATAGAGAGTGTCAGAGAGTGTCAGAGATTGATAGAGAGTGATAGAGAGTGTCAGAGAGTGTCAGAGAGTGATAGAGAGTGTCAGAGAGTGTCAGAGAGTGATAGAGAGTGATAGAGAGTGTCAGAGAGTGTCAGAGAGTGACACTGAGTGTCAGAGAGTGTCAGAGAGTGATAGAGAGTGTCAGAGAGTGTCAGAGAGTGATAGTGAGTGTCTGTGAGTGTCTGAGAGTGTCAGAGAGTGTCAGAGAGAGTGATAGGGAGCGATTGAGAGTGTCAGAGTGTGTCAGAGAGTATCAGAGAGTGTCAGAGACTATCAGAGAGTGATAGTGAGTGTCAGAGAGTGATGGTGAGTGTCTGAGAGTGAGAGAGAGTGTCAGAGAGTGTCAGTGAGTGTCAGAGAGTGACACTGAGTGTCAAAGAGTGTCAGAGAGTGATGGAGAGTGTCTGTGAGTGTCTGAGAGTGTCAGAGAGTGTCAGAGAGTGATAGTGAGTGTCTGAGAGTTTCAGAGAGTGTCAGAGAGTGATAGAGAGCGATTGAGAGTGTCAGGGAGTGTCAGAGAGTGATAGTGAGTGTCAGAGAGTGTCAGAGAGTATCAGAGAGTGTCAGAGACTATCAGAGAGTGATAGTGAGTGTCAGAGAGTGATGGTGAGTGTCTGAGAGTGAGAGAGAGTGTCAGAGAGTGTCAGAGAGTGACACTGAGTGTCAGAGAGTGTCAGAGAGTGATGGAGAGGGTCAGAGAGTGATAGTGAGTGTCTGAGAGTTTCAGAGAGTGTCAGAGAGTGATACCGAGTGTCAGAGAGAATCAGAGAGTGATAGTGAGTGTCTGAGAGTGTCAGAGAGTGATAGAGAGTGTCAGAGAGTGTCAAAGAGTGTCAGAGAGTCATAGAGCGTGTCAGAGCGTGTCTGAGAGGTCAGAGAGTGTCAGAGAGTGTCAGAGAGTGTCAGAGAGTGATAGAGAGTGATAGAGAGTAATAGAGAGTGTGAGAGCGTGTCAGAGAGTGATAGAGAGCGATAGTGTGTCAGAGAGTGTCAGAGATTGTCAGAGAGTTTTAGTGATTGTCTGAGAGTGTCAGAGTGTGTCAGAGAGTGATAGAGATTGATTGAGAGTGATTGAGAGTGTCAGAGAGTGTCAGAGAGTGATGGAGAGTGTCAGAGAGTGGCACTGAGTGTCTGAGAGTGTCAGAGTGTGTCAGAGAGTGACAGAGAGTGATAGAGAGGGTCAGAGAGTGTCAGAGAGTGTATGAGAGTGTCAGAGAGTGACACTGAGTGTCTGAGAGTGTCAGAGTGTGTCAGATAGTGATTGAGCGTGTCAGAGAGTGATAGAGAGAGTCAGAGAGTGTCAGAGAGTGTCAGAGATTGTCAGAGAGTGATAGTGTGCGTCAGAGAGTGATAGAGAGTTATAGAGAGTATCAGAGAGTGTCAGAGAGTGATAGAGAGTGTCAGAGAGTGTCAGAGATTGATAGAGAGTGATAGAGAGTGTCAGAGAGTGTCAGAGAGTGATAGAGAGTGTCAGAGAGTGTCAGAGAGTGATAGAGAGTGATAGTGAGTGTCTGAGAGTTTCAGAGAGTGTCAGAGAGTGATAGTGAGTGTCTGAGAGTTTCAGAGAGTGTCAGAGAGTGATATAAAGCGATTGAGAGTGTCAGAGAGTGTCAGAGAGTGTCTGAGAGTGTCAGAGAGTGATAGTGAGTGTCTGAGAGTGAGAGAGAATGTCAGAGAGTGTCAGAGAGTGTCAGAGAGTGACACTGAGTGTCAGAGAGTGTCAGAGAGTGATGGAGAGTGTCTGTGAGTGTCTGAGAGTGTCAGAGAGAGTCAGAGAGTGATAGTGAGTGTCTGAGAGTTTCAGAGAGTGTCAGAGAGTGATAGAGAGCGATTGAGAGTGTCAGAGAGTGACAGTGAGTTTCAGAGAGTGACATTGAGTGTCAGGGAATGTCAGAGAGTGATAGTGAGTGTCAGAGAGTGTCAGAGAGTGATACTGAGTGTCAGAGAGAATCAGAGAGTGATATTGAGTGTCTGAGAGTGTCAGAGAGCGTCAGAGATTGATAGTGATTGTCAGAGAGTGTCAGAGAGTGTCAGCGAGTGAAACAGCGTCTCAGAGAGTGGCAGAGAGTGATAGAGAGAGTCAGATAGTGATAGTAAGTGTCTGAGAGTGTCTGAGAGTGTCTGAGAGTGTCAGACAGTGTCAGAGAGTGTCAGAGAGAGATAGAGAGTGTCAGACAGTGATAGTGAGTGTCTGAGAGTGTCAGAGAGTGATAGAGAGTGACAGAGAGTGACAGAGAGTAATAGAAAGTGTCAGAGAGTGTCAGAGAGTGATAGAGAATGTCAGAGAGTGTCAAAGAGTGTCAGAGAGTCATAGAGAGTGTCAGAGAGCGTCTGAGAGGTCAGAGAGTGTCAGAGAGTGTCAGAGAGTGTCAGAGAGTGATAGAGAGTAATAGAGAGTGTGAGAGAGTGTCAGAGAGTGAAAGAGAGCGATAGTGTGTCAGAGAGTGTCAGAGATTGTCAGAGAGTTTTCGTAAGTGTCTGAGAGTGTCTGAGTGTGTCAGAGAGTGATAGAGATTGATTGAGAATGATTGAGAGTGTCAAAGAGTGTCAGAGAGTGATGGCGAGTGTTTGAGAGTGTCAGAGAGTGTCAGAGAGTGAAATAAAGTGTCAGAGAGTGTCAGAGAGTGATAGAGAGTGTCAGAGAGTGTCCGAGAGTCTCAGAGAGTGATAGAGCGTGAAAGAGAGTGTCAGAGTGTGTCAGAGAGTGTCAGAGAGTGATAGAGCGTGAAAGAGAGTGTCAGAGTGTGTCAGAGAGTGTCAGAGAGTGTCAGAGAGTGTCAGAGAGCGATAATGAGTGTCTGAGAGTGTCTGAGAGTGATAGAGAGTGTCAGTGAGTGATCGAGAATGTCAGAGAGTGATAGGGAGTGTCAGAGAGTGTCAGAGTGTGTCAGAGAGTGATAGTGAGTGTCTGAGAGTATCAGAGAGTGATAGTGAGTGTCAGAGAGAATCAGAGAGTGATAGTGAGTGTCTGAGAGTGTCAGAGAGCGTCAGAGAGTGATAGTGATTGTCAGAGAGTGTCAGAGAATGTCAGCGAGTGAAAGAGAGTGTCAGAGAGTGGCAGAGAGTGATAGAGAGAGTCAGATAGTGATAGTGAGTGTCAGACAGTGTCAGAGAGTGTCAGAGAGAGATAGAGAGTGTCAGAGAGTGATAGTGAGTGTCTGAGAGTATCAGAGAGTGATAGAGAGTCATAGAGAGTGACTTAGAGTGATAGAGAGTGTCAGAGAGTGTCAGAGAGTGATAGAGTGTTTCAGAGAGTGTCTGAGAGGTCAGAGAGTGTCAGAGAGTGTCAGAGAGTGTCAGAGAGTGATAGAGAGTGATAGAGAGTAATAAAGAGTATGAGAGAGTGTCAGAGAGTGATAGAGAGCGATAGTGTGTCGGAGAGTGTCAGAGATTGTCAGAGAGTTTTAGTGATTGTCTGAGAGTGTCAGAGTGTGTCAGAGAGTGATAGAGATTAATTGAGAGTGATTGAGAGTGTCAGAGAGTGTCAGAGAGTGATAGAGAGTGTCAGAGAGTGGCACTGAGTGTCTGAGAGTGTCAGAGTGTGTCAGAGAGTGATAGAGAGGGTCAGAGAGTGTCAGAGAGTGTAAGAGAATGTCAGAGAGTGACACTGAGTGTCTGAGAGTGTCAGAGAGTGTCAGATAGTGATTGAGAGTGTCAGAGAGTGATAGAGAGATTCAGAGAGTGTCAGAGAGTGTCAGAGATTGTCAGAGAGTGATAGTGTGCGTAAGAGAGTGTCAGAGAGTGGTAGAGAGTGTCAGAAAGTGTCAGAGAGTGATAGTGTGTGTTTGAGAGTGTCAGAGTGTGTCAGAGAGTGATAGTGAAAGTCTGAGAGTGTCAGAGCGTGTCAGAGAGTGATAGAGAGTGATGAAGAGTGTCAGAGAGTGTCAGAGAGTGATAGAGAGTGTCAGAGGGTGTCAGAGAGTGATAGAGAGTGATAGAGATTGTCAGAGAGTGTCAGAGAGTGTCTGAGAGTGAGAGAGAGTGTCAGAGAGTGTCAGAGAGTGTCAGCGAGTGACACTGAGTGTCAGAGAGTGTCAGAGAGTGATGGAGAGTGTCTGTGAGTGTCTGAGAGTGTCAGAGAGTGTCAGAGAGTGATAGTGAGTGTCTGAGAGTTTCAGAGAGTGTCAGAGAGTGATAGAAAGCGATTGAGAGTGTCAGAGGGTGTCTGAGAGTGAGAGAGAGTGTCTGAGAGTGAGAGAGAGTGTCAGAGAGTGTCAGAGAGTGTCAGAGAGTGACACTGAGTGTCAGAGAGTGTCAGAGAGTGAAGGAGAGTGTCTGTGAGTGTCTGAGAGTGTCAGAGAGAGTCAGAGAGTGATAGAGAGTGATATAGAGTGATAGAGAGTGTCAGAGAGTGTCAGAGAGTGATAGAGAGTGTCAGAGAGTGTCAGAGAGTGATAGAGAGTGTCAGAGAGTGTCAGAGATTGTCAGAGAGTGATAGTGTGCGTCAGAGGGTGATAGAGAGTGATAGAGAGTGTCAGAGAGTGTCAGAGAGTGATAGAGAGTGTCAGAGAGTGTCAGAGAGTGATAGAGAGTGATAGATAGTGTCAGAGAGTGTCAGAGAGTGACACTGAGTGTCAGAGAGTGTCAGAGAGTGATAGAGAGTGTCAGAGAGTGTCAGAGAGTGATAGTGAGAGTCTGTGAGTGTCTGAGAGTGTCAGAGAGTGTCAGAGAGAGTGATAGGGAGCGATTGAGAGTGTCAGAGTGTGTCAGAGAGTATCAGAGAGTGTCAGAGACTATCAGAGAGTGATAGTGAGTGTCAGAGAGTGATGGTGAGTGTCTGAGAGTGAGAGAGAGTGTCAGAGAGTGTCAGAGAGTGTCAGAGAGTGACACTGAGTGTCAGAGAGTGTCAGAGAGTGATGGAGTGTGTCTGTGAGTGTCTGAGAGTGTCAGAGAGTGTCAGAGAGTGATAGTGAGTGTCTGAGAGTTTCAGAGAGTGTCAGAGAGTGATAGAGAGCGATTGAGAGTGTCAGGGAGCGTCAGAGAGTGATAGTGAGTGTCAGAGAGTGTCAGAGAGTATCAGAGAGTGTCAGAGACTATCAGAGAGTGATAGTGAGTGTCAGAGAGTGATGGTGAGTGTCTGAGAGTGAGAGAGAGTGTCAGAGAGTGTCAGAGAGTGTCAGAGAGTGACACTGAGTGTCAGAGAGTGTCAGAGAGTGATGGAGAGTGTCAGAGAGTGATAGTGAGTGTCTGAGAGTTTCAGAGAGTGTCAGAGAGTGATAGAGAGCGATTGAGAGTGTCAGAGAGTGTCAGAGAGTGTCAGAGAGTGACAGTGAGTTTCAGAGAGTGACAGTGAGTGTCAGGGAGTGTCAGAGAGTGATAGTGAGTGTCAGAGAGTGTCAGAGAGTGATGGAGAGTGTCTGTGAGTGTCTGAGAGTGTCAGAGAGTGTCAGAGAGTGATAGTGAGTGTCTGAGAGTTTCAGAGAGTGTCAGAGAGTGATAGAAAGCGATTGAGAGTGTCAGAGGGTGTCTGAGAGTGAGAGAGAGTGTCTGAGAGTGAGAGAGAGTGTCAGAGAGTGTCAGAGAGTGTCAGAGAGTGACACTGAGTGTCAGAGAGTGTCAGAGAGTGAAGGAGAGTGTCTGTGAGTGTCTGAGAGTGTCAGAGAGAGTCAGAGAGTGATAGAGAGTGATATAGAGTGATAGAGAGTGTCAGAGAGTGTCAGAGAGTGATAGAGAGTGTCAGAGAGTGTCAGAGATTGATAGAGAGTGATAGAGAGTGATATAGAGTGATAGAGAGTGTCAGAGAGTGTCAGAGAGTGATAGAGAGTGTCAGAGAGTGTCAGAGATTGTCAGAGAGTGATAGTGTGCGTCAGAGAGTGATAGAGAGTGATAGAGAGTGTCAGAGAGTGTCAGAGAGTGATAGAGAGTGATAGAGAGTGTCAGAGAGTGTCAGAGAGTGATAGAGAGTGTCAGAGAGTGTCAGAGAGTGATAGAGAGTGATAGATAGTGTCAGAGAGTGTCAGAGAGTGACACTGAGTGTCAGAGAGTGTCAGAGAGTGATAGAGAGTGTCAGAGAGTGTCAGAGAGTGATAGTGAGTGTCTGTGAGTGTCTGAGAGTGTCAGAGAGTGTCCGAGAGAGTGATAGGGAGCGATTGAGAGTGTCAGAGTGTGTCAGAGAGTATCAGAGAGTGTCAGAGACTATCAGAGAGTGATAGTGAGTGTCAGAGAGTGATGGTGAGTGTCAGAGAGTGTCAGAGAGTGATGGAGAGTGTCTGTGAGTGTCTGAGAGTGTCAGAGAGTGTCAGAGAGTGATAGTGAGTGTCTGAGAGTTTCAGAGAGTGTCAGAGAGTGATAGAGAGCGATTGAGAGTGTCAGGGAGTGTCAGAGAGTGATAGTGAGTGTCAGAGAGTGTCAGAGAGTATCAGAGAGTGTCAGAGACTATCAGAGAGTGATAGTGAGTGTCAGAGAGTGATGGTGAGTGTCTGAGAGTGAGAGAGAGTGTCAGAGAGTGTCAGAGAGTGTCAGAGAGTGACACTGAGTGTCAGAGAGTGTCAGAGAGTGATGGAGAGTGTCAGAGAGTGATAGTGAGTGTCTGAGAGTTTCAGAGAGTGTCAGAGAGTGATAGAGAGCGATTGAGAGTGTCAGAGAGTGTCAGAGAGTGACAGTGAGTTTCAGAGAGTGACAGTGAGTGTCAGGGAGTGTCAGAGAGTGATAGTGAGTGTCAGAGAGTGTCAGAGAGTGATACTGAGTGTCAGAGAGAATCAGAGAGTGATAGTGAGTGTCTGAGAGTGTCAGAGAGTGATAGAGAGTGTCAGAGAGTGTCAAAGAGTGTCAGAGAGTCATAGAGAGTGTCAGAGCGTGTCTGAGAGGTCAGAGAGTGTCAGAGAGTGTCAGAGAGTGTCAGAGAGTGATAGAGAGTGATAGAGAGTAATAGAGAGTGTGAGAGCGTGTCAGAGAGTGATAGAGAGCGATAGTGTGTCAGAGAGTGTCAGAGATTGTCAGAGAGTTTTAGTGATTGTCTGAGAGTGTCAGAGTGTGTCAGAGAGTGATAGAGATTGATTGAGAGTGATTGAGAGTGTCAGAGAGTGTCAGAGAGTGATGGAGAGTGTCAGAGAGTGGCACTGAGTGTCTGAGAGTGTCAGAGTGTGTCAGAGAATGACAGAGAGTGATAGAGAGTGTCAGAGAGTGTCAGAGAGTGTAAGAGAGTGTCAGAGAGTGACACTGAGTGTCTGAGAGTGTCAGAGTGTGTCAGATAGTGATTGAGCGTGTCAGAGAGTGATAGAGAGATTCAGAGAGTGTCAGAGAGTGTCAGAGATTGTCAGAGAGTGATAGTGTGCGTCAGAGAGTGATAGAGAGTGATAGAGAGTGTCAGAGACTATCAGAGAGTGATAGTGAGTGTCAGAGAGTGATGGTGAGTGTCTGAGAGTGAGAGAGAGTGTCAGAGAGTGTCAGAGAGTGTCAGAGAGTGACACTGAGTGTCAGAGAGTGTCAGAGAGTGATGGAGA
Organism: Heterodontus francisci; assembly: GCF_036365525.1. Taxonomy (NCBI): domain Eukaryota; kingdom Metazoa; phylum Chordata; class Chondrichthyes; order Heterodontiformes; family Heterodontidae; genus Heterodontus; species Heterodontus francisci. The sequence continues at coordinate 26,337,807 of NC_090415.1, read as the reverse complement.
GTGTCAGAGAGTGATAGTGAGTGTGTGAGAGTTTCAGAGAGTGTCAGAGAGTGATAGAGAGCGATTGAGAGTGTCAGAGAGTGTCAGAGAGTGTCAGAGAGTGACAGTGAGTTTCAGAGAGTGACAGTGAGTGTCAGGGTGTGTCAGAGAGTGATAGTGAGTGTCAGAGAGTGTCAGAGAGTGATACTGAGTGTCAGAGAGAATCAGAGAGTGATAGTGAGTGTCTGAGAGTGTCAGAGAGTGATAGAGAGTGTCAGAGAGTGTCAAAGAGTGTCAGAGAGTCATAGAGAGTGTCAGAGCGTGTCTGAGAGGTCAGAGAGTGTCAGAGAGTGTCAGAGAGTGTCAGAGAGTGATAGAGAGTGATAGAGAGTAATAGAGAGTGTGAGAGCGTGTCAGAGAGTGATAGAGAGCGATAGTGTGTCAGAGAGTGTCAGAGATTGTCAGAGAGTTTTAGTGATTGTCTGAGAGTGTCAGAGTGTGTCAGAGAGTGATAGAGATTGATTGAGAGTGATTGAGAGTGTCAGAGAGTGTCAGAGAGTGATGGAGAGTGTCAGAGAGTGGCACTGAGTGTCTGAGAGTGTCAGAGTGTGTCAGAGAGTGACAGAGAGTGATAGAGAGTGTCAGAGAGTGTCAGAGAGTGTAAGAGAGTGTCAGAGAGTGACACTGAGTGTCTGAGAGTGTCAGAGTGTGTCAGATAGTGATTGAGCGTGTCAGAGAGTGATAGAGAGAGTCAGAGAGTGTCAGAGAGTGTCAGAGATTGTCAGAGAGTGATAGTGTGCGTCAGAGAGTGATAGAGAGTGATAGAGAGTGTCAGAGAGTGTCAGAGAGTGAAAGAGAGTTTCAGAGAGTGTCAGAGATTGATAGAGAGTGATAGAGAGTGTCAGAGAGTGTCAGAGAGTGATAGAGAGTGTCAGAGAGTGTCAGAGAGTGATAGAGAGTGATAGTGAGTGTCTGAGAGTTTCAGAGAGTGTCAGAGAGTGATAGTGAGTGTCTGAGAGTTTCAGAGAGTGTCAGAGAGTGATATAAAGCGATTGAGAGTGTCAGAGAGTGTCAGAGAGTGTCTGAGAGTGTCAGAGAGTGATAGTGAGTGTCTGTGAGTGTCTGAGAGTGTCAGAGAGTGTCAGAGAGAGTGATAGGGAGCGATTGAGAGTGTCAGAGAGTGTCAGAGAGTATCAGAGAGTGTCAGAGACTATCAGAGAGTGATAGTGAGTGTCAGAGAGTGATGGTGAGTGTCTGAGAGTGAGAGAGAGTGTCAGAGAGTGTCAGAGAGTGTCAGAGAGTGACACTGAGTGTCAGAGAGTGTCAGAGAGTGATGGAGAGTGTCTGTGAGTGTCTGAGAGTGTCAGAGAGTGTCAGAGAGTGATAGTGAGTTTCAGAGAGTGTCAGAGATTGATAGAGAGCGATTGAGAGTGTCAGAGAGTGTCAGATGTGACAGTGAGTTTCAGAGAGTGACAGTGAGTGTCAGGGAGTGTCAGAGAGTGATAGTGAGTTTCAGAGAGTGTCAGAGAGTGATACTGAGTGTCAGAGAGAATCAGAGAGTGATAGTGAGTGTCTGAGAGTGTCAGAGAGCGTCAGAGAGTGATAGTGATTGTCAGAGAGTGTCAGCGAGTGAAACAGAGTGTCAGAGAGTGGCAGAGAGTGATAGAGAGAGTCAGATAGTGATAGTGAGTGTCTGAGAGTGTCTGAGAGTGTCTGAGAGTGTCAGACAGTGTCAGAGAGTGTCAGAGAGAGATAGAGAGTGTCAGAGAGTGATAGTGAGTGTCTGAGAGTGTCAGAGAGTGATAGAGAGTGACAGAGAGTGACAGAGAGTAATAGAAAGTGTCAGAGAGTGTCAGAGAGTGATAGAGAATGTCAGAGTGTGTCAAAGAGTGTCAGAGATTCATAGAGAGTGTCAGAGAGTGTCTGAGAGGTCAGAGAGTGTCAGAGAGTGTCAGAGAGTGTCAGAGAGTGATAGAGAGTAACAGAGAGTGTGAGAGAGTGTCAGAGAGTGAAAGAGAGCGATAGTGTGTCAGAGAGTGTCAGAGATTGTCAGAGAGTTTTCGTGAGTGTCTGAGAGTGTCTGAGTGTGTCAGAGAGTGATAGAGATTGATTGAGAATGATTGAGAGTGTCAAAGAGTGTCAGAGAGTGATGGCGAGTGTCTGAGAGTGTCAGAGAGTGTCAGAGAGTGAAATAAATTGTCAGAGAGTGTCAGAGAGTGATAGAGAGTGTCAGAGAGTGTCCGAGAGTCTCAGAGAGTGATAGAGCGTGAAAGAGAGTGTCAGAGTGTGTCAGAGAGTGTCAGAGAGTGTCAGAGAGTGATAGAGCGTGAAAGAGAGTGTCAGAGTGTGTCAGAGAGTGTCAGAGAGTGTCAGAGAGTGTCAGAGAGCGATAATGAGTGTCTGAGAGTGTCAGAGAGTGATAGAGAGTGTCAGTGAGTGATCGAGAATGTCAGAGAGTGATAGGGAGTGTCAGAGAGTGTCAGAGAGTGTCAGAGAGTGATAGAGAGTGTCAGAGAGTGACAGAGAGTGTCAGAGAGTGATAGTGAGTGTCTGAGATTGTCTGAGAGTGTCAGAGAGCGTCAGAGAGTGATAGTGATTGTCAGAGAGTGTCAGAGAATGTCAGCGAGTGAAAGAGAGTGTCAGAGAGTGACAGAGAGTGATAGAGAGAGTCAGATAGTGATAGTGAGTGTCTGAGAGTGTCAGACAGTGTCAGAGAGTGTCAGAGAGAGATAGAGAGTGTCAGAGAGTGACAGTGAGTGTCTGAGAGTGTCAGAGAGTGTCAGAGAGTGATAGAGTGTTTCAGAGAGTGTCAAAGAGTGTCAGAGAGTCATAGAGAGTGTCAGAGAGTGTCTGAGAGGTCAGAGAGTGTCAGAGAGTGTCAGAGAGTGTCAGAGAGTGATAGAGAGTGATAGAGAGTAATAAAGAGTATGAGAGAGTGTCAGAGAGTGATAGAGAGCGATAGTGTGTCGGAGAGTGTCAGAGATTGTCAGAGAGTTTTAGTGATTGTCTGAGAGTGTCAGAGTGTGTCAGAGAGTGATAGAGATTAATTGAGAGTGATTGAGAGTGTCAGAGAGTGTCAGAGAGTGATAGAGAGTGTCAGGGAGTGGCACTGAGTGTCTGAGAGTGTCAGAGTGTGTCAGAGAGTGACAGAGAGTGATGGAGAGGGTCAGAGAGTGTCAGAGAGTGTAAGAGAATGTCAGAGAGTGACACTGAGTGTCTGAGAGTGTCAGAGTGTGTCAGATAGTGATTGAGAGTGTCAGAGAGTGATAGAGAGAGTCAGAGAGTGTCAGAGAGTGTCAGAAAGTGTCAGAGAGTGATTGTGCGTGTTTTCGGAGTGTCAGAGTGTGTCAGAGAGTGATAGTGAATGTCTGAGAGTGTCAGAGCGTGTCAGAGAGTGATAGAGAGTGATAAAGAGTGTCAGAGAGTGTCAGAGAGTGATAGAGAGTGTCAGAGAGTGTCAGAGTGTGATAGAGAGTGATAGAGAGTGTCAGAGAGTGTCAGAGAGTGTCTGAGAGTGAGAGAGAGTGTCAGAGAGTGTCAGAGAGTGTCAGCGAGTGACACTGAGAGTCAGAGAGTGTCAGAGAGTGATGGAGAGTGTCTGTGAGTGTCTGAGAGTTTCAGAGAGTGTCAGAGAGTGATAGAAAGCGATTGAGAGTGTCAGAGAGTGTCTGAGAGTGTGAGAGAGTGTCTGAGAGTGAGAGAGAGTGTCAGAGAGTGTCAGTGAGTGTCAGAGAGTGACACTGAGTGTCAGAGAGTGTCAGAGAGTGAAGGAGAGTGTCTGTGAGTGTCTGAGAGTGTCAGAGAGTGTCAGAGAGTGATAGAGAGTGATATAGAGTGATAGAGAGTGTCAGAGAGTGTCAGAGAGTGTCTGAGAGTGTCAGAGAGTGTCTGAGAGTGAGAGAGAGTGTCTGAGAGTGAGAGAGTGTCTGAGAGTGTCAGAGAGTGTCAGAGAGTGGCACTGCGTGTCAGAGAGTGTCAGAGAGTGATGGAGAGTGTTTGCGAGTGTCTGAGAGTGTCAGAGAGTGTCAGAGAGTGATACTGAGTGTCTGAGAGTTTCAGAGAGTGTCAGAGAGTGATAGAAAGCGATTGAGAGTGTCAGAGAGTGTCAGAGAGTGAATTAGAGTGTCAGAGAGTGTCAGAGAGTGATAGTGAGTGTCTGTGAGTGTCTGAGAGTGTCAGAGAGTGTCAGAGAGTGATAGGGAGCGATTGAGAGTGTCAGAGAGTGTCAGAGAGTGTTAGAGAGTGACAGTGAGTGTCAGAGAGTGACAGTGAGTGTCAGGGAGTGTCAGAGAGTGATAGTGAGTGTCAGAGAGTGTCAGAGAATATCAGAGAGTGTCAGAGAGTATCAGAGAGTGATAGTGAGTGTCAGAGAGTGATGGTGAGTGCCTGAGAGTGAGAGAGTGTGTCAGAGAGTGTCAGAGAGTGTCAGAGAGTGACACTGAGTGTCAGAGAGTGTCAGAGAGTGATGGAGAGTGTCTGTGAGTGTCTGAGAGTGTCAGAGAGTGATAGTGAGTGTCTGAGAGTTTCAGAGAGTGTCAGAGAGTGATAGAGAGCGATTGAGAGTGTCAGAGAGTGTCAGAGAGTGACAGTGAGTGTCAGAGAGTGACAGTGAGTGTCAGGGAGTGTCAGAGAGTGATAGTGAGTGTCAGAGAGTATCAGAGAGTGTCAGAGAGTATCGGAGAGTGATAGTGAGTGTCAGAGATTGTCAGAGAGTGATGGTGAGTGTATGAGAGTGTCAGAGAGTGTCAGAGAGTGATAGAGAGTGTCAGAGAGTGATAGAGAGTGTAGAGAGTCTCAGAGAGTCTCAGAGAGAGATGGAGAGTGATAGAGAGTGTCAGAGTGTGCCAGAGAGCGTGAGAGAGTGTCAGAGAGCGATAGTGAGTGTCTCAGAGTGTCTGAGAGTGATAGAGAGTGTCAGTGAGTAATCGAGAATGTCAGAGAGTGATAGTGAGTGTCAGAGAGTGTCAGAGAGTGATATAGAGTGTCAGAGAGTGATAGAGAGTGTCAGAGAGTGATAGTGAGTGTCTGAGAGTGTCTGAGAGTGTAACAGAGTGTCAGAGAGTGATAGAGAGTGTCAGAGTGTGATAGAGAGCGATAGAGAGTGTCAGAGAGTGATAGTGAGTCTCTGACAGTTTCTGAGAGTGTCTGAGAGTTTCAGAGAGATTCAGAGAGTGTTTGAGATTGTCAGAGAGTGTCAGAGAGTGTCAGCGAGTGAAAGAGCGAGGCAGAGAATGGCAGAGAGTGATAGAGAGAGTCAGAGAGGATAGTGAGTGTCTGAGAGTGTCAGACAGTGTCAGAGAGTGTCAGAGATACATAGCGAGCTTCAGAGAGTGATAGTGAGTGTCTGAGAGAGTCAGAGAGTGATAGAGAGTGACAGAGAGTGATAGAGAGTGTCAGAGAGTGTCAGAGAGTGATAGAGAGTGTCAGAGTGTGTCAGAGAGTCATAGAGAGTGTCAGAGAGTGTCAGAGAGTGTCTGAGAGTGTCAGAGAGTGTCTGAGAGTGAGAGAGAGTGTCTGAGAGTGAGAGAGAGTGTCAGAGAGTGTCAGAGAGTGTCAGAGAGTGACACTGCGTGTCAGAGAGTGTCAGAGAGTGATGGAGAGTGTTTGCGAGTGTCTGAGAGTGTCAGAGAGTGTCAGAGAGTGATACTGAGTGTCTGAGAGTTTCAGAGAGTGTCAGAGAGTGATAGAAAGCGATTGAGAGTGTCAGAGAGTGTCAGAGAGTGAATGAGAGTGTCAGAGAGTGTCAGAGAGTGATAGTGAGTGTCTGTGAGTGTCTGAGAGTGTCAGAGAGTGTCAGAGAGTGATAGGGAGCGATTGAGAGTGTCAAAGAGTGTCAGAGAGTGTTAGAGAGTGACAGTGAGTGTCAGAGAGTGACAGTGAGTGTCAGGGAGTGTCAGAGAGTGATAGTGAGTGTCAGAGAGTGTCAGAGAGTATCAGAGAGTGTCAGAGAGTATCAGAGAGTGATAGTGAGTGTCAGAGAGTGATGGTGAGTGTCTGAGAGTGAGAGAGAGTGTCAGAGAGTGTCAGAGAGTGATGGAGAGTGTCTGTGAGTGTCTGAGAGTGTCAGAGAGTGTCAGAGAGTGATAGTGAGTGTCTGAGAGTTTCAGAGAGTGTCAGAGAGTGATAGAAAGCGATTGAGAGTGTCAGAGAGTGTCAGAGAGTGAATGAGAGTGTCAGAGAGTGTCAGAGAGTGATAGTGAGTGTCTGTGAGTGTCTGAGAGTGTCAGAGAGTGTCAGAGAGTGATAGGGAGCGATTGAGAGTGTCAAAGAGTGTCAGAGAGTGTTAGAGAGTGACAGTGAGTGTCAGAGAGTGACAGTGAGTGTCAGGGAGTGTCAGAGAGTGATAGTGAGTGTCAGAGAGTGTCAGAGAGTATCAGAGAGTGTCAGAGAGTATCAGAGAGTGATAGTGAGTGTCAGAGAGTGATGGTGAGTGTCTGAGAGTGAGAGAGAGTGTCAGAGAGTGTCAGAGAGTGATGGAGAGTGTCTGTGAGTGTCTGAGAGTGTCAGAGAGTGTCAGAGAGTGATAGTGAGTGTCTGAGAGTTTCAGAGAGTGTCAGAGAGTGATAGAGAGCGATTGAGAGTGTCAGAGAGTGTCAGAGAGTGACAGTGAGTGTCAGAGAGTGACAGTGAGTGTCAGGGAGTGTCAGAGAGTGATAGTGAGTGTCAGAGAGTGTCAGAGAGTATCAGAGAGTGTCAGAGAGTATCGGAGAGTGATAGTGAGTGTCAGAGAGTGTCAGAGAGTGATGGTGAGTGTATGAGAGTGTCAGAGAGTGTCAGAGAGTGATAGAGAGTGTCAGAGAGTGATAGAGAGTGTAGAGAGTCTCAGAGAGTCTCAGAGAGAGATGGAGAGTGATAGAGAGTGTCAGAGTGTGCCAGAGAGCGTGAGAGAGTGTCAGAGAGCGATAGTGAGTGTCTCAGAGTGTCTGAGAGTGATAGAGAGTGTCAGTGAGTGATCGAGAATGTCAGAGAGTGATAGTGAGTGTCAGAGAGTGATATAGAGTGTCAGAGAGTGATAGAGTGTGTCAGAGAGTGATAGTGAGTGTCTGAGAGTGTCTGAGAGTGTAACAGAGTGTCAGAGAGTGATAGAGAGTGTCAGAGTGTGATAGAGAGCGATAGAGAGTGTCAGAGAGTGATAGTGAGTATCTGACAGTGTCTGAGAGTGTCTGAGAGTTTCAGAGAGATTCAGAGAGTGTTTGAGATTGTCAGAGAGTGTCAGAGAGTGTCAGCGAGTGAAAGAGCGAGGCAGAGAATGGCAGAGAGTGATAGAGAGAGTCAGAGAGGATAGTGAGTGTCTGAGAGTGTCAGACAGTGTCAGAGAGTGTCAGAGATACATAGCGAGTTTCAGAGAGTGATAGTGAGTGTCTGAGAGAGTCAGAGAGTGATAGAGAGTGACAGAGAGTGATAGAGAGTGTCAGAGAGTGTCAGAGAGTGATAGAGAGTGTCAGAGTGTGTCAGAGAGTCATAGAGAGTGTCAGAGAGTGTTTGAGATTGTCAGAGAGTGTCAGAGAGTGTCAGCGAGTGAAAGAGCGAGGCAGAGAATGGCAGAGAGTGATAGAGAGAGTCAGAGAGGATAGTGAGTGTCTGAGAGTGTCAGACAGTGTCAGAGAGTGTCAGAGATACATAGCGAGTTTCAGAGAGTGATAGTGAGTGTCTGTGAGTGTCTGAGAGTGTCAGAGAGTGTCAGAGAGTGATAGGGAGCGATTGAGAGTGTCAAAGAGTGTCAGAGAGTGTTAGAGAGTGACAGTGAGTGTCAGAGAGTGACAGTGAGTGTCAGGGAGTGTCAGAGAGTGATAGTGAGTGTCAGAGAGTGTCAGAGAGTATCAGAGAGTGTCAGAGAGTATCAGAGAGTGATAGTGAGTGTCAGAGAGTGATGGTGAGTGTCTGAGAGTGAGAGAGAGTGTCAGAGAGTGTCAGAGAGTGATGGAGAGTGTCTGTGAGTGTCTGAGAGTGTCAGAGAGTGTCAGAGAGTGATAGTGAGTGTCTGAGAGTTTCAGAGAGTGTCAGAGAGTGATAGAAAGCGATTGAGAGTGTCAGAGAGTGTCAGAGAGTGAATGAGAGTGTCAGAGAGTGTCAGAGAGTGATAGTGAGTGTCTGTGAGTGTCTGAGAGTGTCAGAGAGTGTCAGAGAGTGATAGGGAGCGATTGAGAGTGTCAAAGAGTGTCAGAGAGTGTTAGAGAGTGACAGTGAGTGTCAGAGAGTGACAGTGAGTGTCAGGGAGTGTCAGAGAGTGATAGTGAGTGTCAGAGAGTGTCAGAGAGTATCAGAGAGTGTCAGAGAGTATCAGAGAGTGATAGTGAGTGTCAGAGAGTGATGGTGAGTGTCTGAGAGTGAGAGAGAGTGTCAGAGAGTGTCAGAGAGTGATGGAGAGTGTCTGTGAGTGTCTGAGAGTGTCAGAGAGTGTCAGAGAGTGATAGTGAGTGTCTGAGAGTTTCAGAGAGTGTCAGAGAGTGATAGAGAGCGATTGAGAGTGTCAGAGAGTGTCAGAGAGTGACAGTGAGTGTCAGAGAGTGACAGTGAGTGTCAGGGAGTGTCAGAGAGTGATAGTGAGTGTCAGAGAGTGTCAGAGAGTATCAGAGAGTGTCAGAGAGTATCGGAGAGTGATAGTGAGTGTCAGAGAGTGTCAGAGAGTGATGGTGAGTGTATGAGAGTGTCAGAGAGTGTCAGAGAGTGATAGAGAGTGTCAGAGAGTGATAGAGAGTGTAGAGAGTCTCAGAGAGTCTCAGAGAGAGATGGAGAGTGATAGAGAGTGTCAGAGTGTGCCAGAGAGCGTGAGAGAGTGTCAGAGAGCGATAGTGAGTGTCTCAGAGTGTCTGAGAGTGATAGAGAGTGTCAGTGAGTGATCGAGAATGTCAGAGAGTGATAGTGAGTGTCTGAGAGTGTCTGAGAGTGTAACAGAGTGTCAGAGAGTGATAGAGAGTGTCAGAGTGTGATAGAGAGCGATAGAGAGTGTCAGAGAGTGATAGTGAGTATCTGACAGTGTCTGAGAGTGTCTGAGAGTTTCAGAGAGATTCAGAGAGTGTTTGAGATTGTCAGAGAGTGTCAGAGAGTGTCAGCGAGTGAAAGAGCGAGGCAGAGAATGGCAGAGAGTGATAGAGAGAGTCAGAGAGGATAGTGAGTGTCTGAGAGTGTCAGACAGTGTCAGAGAGTGTCAGAGATACATAGCGAGTTTCAGAGAGTGATAGTGAGTGTCTGAGAGAGTCAGAGAGTGATAGAGAGTGACAGAGAGTGATAGAGAGTGTCAGAGAGTGTCAGAGAGCGATAGAGAGTGTCAGAGTGTGTCAGAGAGTCATAGAGAGTGTCAGAGAGTGTCAGAGAGTGTCAGAGAGCGTCAGAGAGTGATAGTGAGTGTCAGAGAGTGTCAGAGAGTGATAGTGAGTGTCTGAGAGTGTCAGAGAGTGATAGAGAGTGATCGAGAATGTCAGAGAGTGTCAGAGAGTGATGGATAGTGATTGAGAGTGTCAGACAGTGATAGTGAGTGATCGAGAGTGTCAGAGAGTGATAGAGAGTGATAGAGAGTGATAGCGAGTGTCTGAGAGTGTCAGAGCGAGTCAGACAGTGATAGAGTGTTTCAGAGAGTCAGTGAGTGATAGAGAGTGTCAGAGACTGTCAGAGAGTGTCAGAGAGTGTCAGAGAATGTCAGAGAGAGATAGTGAGTGGATGAGAGTGTCTGAGAGTGTCAGAGAGTGTCAGAGAGTGTCAGAGAGTGATAGAGAGTGATAGAGAGTGATAGAGAGTGTCAGAGAGTGTCAGAGAGTGATAGAGAGTGTCAGAGAGCGATAGTGAGTGTCAGAGAGTGTCAGAGAGTGTCAGAGAGTGATAGTGAGTGTCTGTGAGTGTCTGAGAGTGTCAGAGAGTGATAGTGATTGTCTGAGAGTGTCAGAGTGTGTCAGAGTGTGTCAGAGAGTGACAGAGAGTGTCAGAGAGTGATAGAGAGTGTCAGTGAGTGTCAGAGAGTGATAGAGGGTGTCAGTGAGGGTCAGAGAGTGTCAGATATTGTCAGAGAGTGACACTGAGTGTCTGAGAGTGACAGAGTGTGTCAGAGATTGATTGAGAGTGTCAGAGAGTTATAGAGAGTGTCAGAGAGTTTCAGAGAGTGTCACAGATTGTCAGAGAGTGATAGTGTGTGTCAGAGAGTGTCAGAGAGTGATAGTGAGTGTCAGAGAGTGTCAGAGTGTGTCAGAGAGTGATAGTGAGTGTCTGGGAGTGTAAGAGTGTGTCAGAGAGTGATAGTGAGTGTCTGAGAGTGTCAGAGTGTTTCAGAGAGTGATAGTGAGTGTCTGAGAGTGTCAGAGTGTGTCAGAGTGTGTCAGAGAGTGATAGTGAGTGTCAGAGAGTGATAGAGAGTGTCAGAGAGTGTCAGAGAGTGTCAGAGTGTGTCAGAGACTGATAGTGTGTGTCAGAGAGTGTCAGAGAGTGATAGTGAGTGTCAGAGAGTGATAGTGTATGACTGAGAGTGTCAGAATGTGTCAGAGAGTGATAGTGGGTGTCTGAGAGCGTCCGAGTGCGTCAGAGAGTGATAGTGAGTGTCCGAGAGTGTCAGAGAGTGTCAGAGAGTGATAGAGAGCGATTGACAGTGTCAGAGAGTGTCAGAGAGTGATAGAGAGTGTCAGAGATTGTCAGAGTGTGTCAGAGACTGATAGTGTGTGTCAGAGAGTGTCAGAGAGTGATAGTGAGTGTCAGAGAGTGATAGTGTATGACTGAGAGTGTCAGAATGTGTCAGAGAGTGATAGAGAGCGATTGACAGTGTCAGAGAGTGTCAGAGAGTGATAGAGAGTGTCAGAGAGTGTCAGAGTGTGTCAAAGAGTGATAGTGAGTGCCAGAGAGTGTCAGAGAATGATAGTGATTGTCTGAGAGTGTCAGAGAGTGTCAGAGATTGTCAGAGAGTGATAGTGAGTGTCAGAGAGTGTCAGAGAGTGATAGAGAGTGTCAGAGAGTGTCAGAGTGTGTCAGAGATTGTCAGAGAGTGTTAGTGATTGTCTGAGTGTGTCAGAGAGTGTCAGAGATTGTCAGAGAGTGATAGTGAGTGTCAGAGAGTGTCAGAGAGTGATAGTGAGTGTCAGAGAGTGATAGTGAGTGTCAGAGAGTGTCAGAGAGTGATAGTGAGTGTCAGAGAGTGTCAGAGAGTATCAGAGAGTGTCAGGGAGTGATAGTGATTGTCTGAGAGTGTCAGAGAGTGTCAGAGATTGTCAGAGAGTGATAGTGAGTGTCAGAGAGTGTCAGAGAGTGATAGTGAGTGTCAGAGAGTGTCAGAGAGTGATAGTGATTGTCTGAGAGTGTCAGAGAGTATCAGAGAGTGTCAGAGAGTGTCAGAGAGTGAAAGAGAGTGTCAGAGTGTGTCAGAGAGTCATAGAGAGTGTCCGAGAGTGTCAGAGAGTGTCAGAGAGCGTCAGAGAGTGATAGTGAGTGTCTGAGAGTGATAGAGAGTGATAGTGAGTGTCTGAGAGTGATAGAGAGTGATAGTGAGTGTCTGAGAGTGTCAGAGAGTATCAGAGAGTGATAGTGAGTGTCTGAGAGTGTCTGAGTGTGTCAGAGAGTGATAGTGAGTGTCAGAGAGTGATAGTGAGTGTCAGAGAGTGTCAGAGAGTGTCAGAGTGTGATAGTGTGTGCCTGAGAGTGTCTGAGAGTGTCAGAGAGTGATAGTGAGTGATAGTGAGTGTCAGAGAGTGTCAGAGAGTGATAGAGAGTGATAGTGAGTGTCTGAGTGTGTCAGAGAGTGTCAGAGAGTGATAGTGAGTGTCTGAGAGTGTCAGAGAGTGATAGTGAGTGTCAGAGAGTGTCAGAGAGTGTCAGAGAGTGATATTGAGTGTCTGAGAGTGTCTGAGAGTGTCAGAGAGTGATAGTGAGTGTCAGAGAGTGTCAGAGAGTGATAGTGAGTGTCTGAGAGTGTCTGAGAGTGTCAGAGAGTGATAGTGAGTGTCAGAGAGTGTCCGAGAGTGATAGTGAGTGTCTGAGAGTGTCTGAGAGTGTCAGAGAGTGATAGTGAGTGTCAGAGAGTGTCAGAGAGTGTCAGAGAGTGATAGTGAGTGTCAGAGAGTGTCAGAGAGTGTCTGAGAGTGTCAGAGAGTGATAGTGGGTGTCTGAGAGTGTCTGAGAGTGTCAGAGAGTGATAGTGAGTGTCAGAGAGTGTCAGAGAGTGTCAGAGAGTGATAGTGAGTGTCAGAGAGTGTCAGAGAGTGATAGTGAGTGTCTGAGAGTGTCTGAGAGTGTCAGAGAGTGATAGTGAGTGTCAGAGAGTGTCAGAGAGTGATAGTGAGTGTCTGAGAGTGTCAGAGAGTGTCAGAGAGTGATAGTGAGTGTCAGAGAGTGTCAGAGAGTGATAGTGAGTGTCAGAGAGTGATAGTGGGTGTCTGAGAGTGTCTGAGAGTGTCAGAGAGTGATAGTGAGTGTCTGAGAGTGTCTGAGAGTGTCAGAGAGTGATAGTGCGTGTCAGAGAGTGTCAGAGAGTGTCAGAGAGTGATAGTGAGTGTCAGAGAGTGTCAGAGAGTGTCTGAGAGTGTCAGAGAGTGATAGTGGGTGTCTGAGAGTGTCTGAGAGTGTCAGAGAGTGATAGTGAGTGTCAGAGAGTGTCAGAGAGTGATAGTGAGTGTCTGAGAGTGTCAGAGAGTGTCAGAGAGTGATAGTGAGTGTCAGAGAGTGATAGAGAGTGATAGTGAGTGTCTGAGAGTGTCAGAGAGTATCAGAGAGTGATAGTGAGTGTCTGAGAGTGTCTGAGTGTGTCAGAGAGTGATAGTGAGTGTCAGAGAGTGTCAGAGAGTGTCAGAGAGTGATAGTGAGTGTCAGAGAGTGTCAGAGAGTGTCAGAGAGTGATAGTGAGTGTCTGAGAGTGTCAGAGAGTGATAGTGAGTGTCAGAGAGTGTCAGAGAGTGATAGTGAGTGTCTGAGAGTGTCAGAGAGTGTCAGAGAGTGATAGTGAGTGTCAGAGAGTGTCAGAGAGTGATAGTGAGTGTCAGAGAGTGATAGAGAGTGATAGTGAGTGTCTGAGAGTGTCAGAGAGTATCAGAGAGTGATAGTGAGTGTCTGAGAGTGTCTGAGTGTGTCAGAGAGTGATAGTGAGTGTCAGAGAGTGTCAGAGAGTGTCAGAGAGTGATAGTGAGTGTCAGAGAGTGTCAGAGAGTGTCAGAGAGTGATAGTGAGTGTCTGAGAGTGTCAGAGAGTGATAGTGAGTGTCAGAGAGTGATAGAGAGTGATAGTGAGTGTCTGAGAGTGTCAGAGAGTATCAGAGAGTGATAGTGAGTGTCTGAGAGTGTCTGAGTGTGTCAGAGAGTGATAGTGAGTGTCAGAGAGTGTCAGAGAGTGTCAGAGAGTGATAGTGAGTGTCTGAGAGTGTCAGAGAGTGTCAGAGAGTGATAGTGAGTGTCTGAGAGTGTCAGAGAGTGATAGTGAGTGTCTGGGATTGTCAGAGAGTGATAGAGATTGATAGTGAGTGTCTCAGAGTGTCTGAGAGTGTCAGAGAGTGATAGTGAGTGTCTGGGAGTGTCAGAGAGTGATAGAGAGTGATAGCGAGTGTCTCAGAGTGTCTGAGAGTGTCAGAGAGTGATAGTGAGTGTCAGAGAGTGTCAGAGAGTGATAGAGATTGATAGTGAGTGTCTGAGTGTGTCAGAGAGTGTCAGAGAGTGATAGTGACTGTCAGAGTGTGTCAGAGAGTGATAGAGAGTGATAGTGAGTGTCTGAGTGTGTCAGAGAGTGTCAGAGAGTGATAGTGAGTGTCAGAGAGTATCAGAGAGGGATAGAGAGTGATAGTGAGTGTCTGAGTGTGTCAGAGAGTGTCAGAGAGTGATAGTGAGTGTCTGAGATTGTCAGAGAGTGATAGAAAGTGATAGTGAGTGTCTGAGTGTGTCAGAGAGTGTCAGAGAGTGATAGTGAGTGTCAGAGAGTGTCAGAGAGTGTCAGAGAGTGTCAGAGAGTGATAGTGAGTGTCTGAGAGTGTCTGAGAGTGTCAGAGAGTGATAGTGAGTGTCAGAGAGTGATAGTGAGTGTCTGAGAGTGTCTGAGAGTGTCAGAGAGTGATAGTGAGTGTCTGGGAGTGTCAGAGAGTGATAGAGAGTGATAGTGAGTGTCTCAGAGTGTCTGAGAGTGTCAGAGAGTGATAGTGAGTGTCAGAGAGTGATAGTGAGTGTCAGAGAGTGATACTGAGTGTCTGAGAGTGTCTGAGAGTGTCAGAGAGTGATAGTGAGTGTCTGGGAGTGTCAGAGAGTGATAGAGAGTGATAGTGAGTGTCTCAGAGTGTCTGAGAGTGTCAGAGAGTGATAGTGAGTGTCAGAGAGTGTCAGAGAGTGATAGAGAGTGATAGTGAGTGTCTGAGAGTGTCAGAGAGTGTCAGAGAGTGATAGTGAGTGTCAGAGAGTGTCAGAGAGTGATAGAGAGTGATTGTGAGTGTCTGAGTGTGTCAGAGAGTGTCAGAGAGGGATAGTGAGTGTCAGAGAGTATCAGAGAGAGATAGAGATTGATAGTGAGTGTCTGAGTGTGTCAGAGAGTGTCAGAGAGTGATAGTGAGTGTCTGAGATTGTCAGAGAGTGATAGAAAGTGATAGTGAGTGTCTGAGTGTGTCAGAGAGTTTCAGAGAGTGATAGTGAGTGTCAGAGAGTGTCAGAGAGTGATAGTGAGTGTCTGAGAGTGCCAGAGAGTGTCAGAGAGTGATTGTGAGTGTCAGAGAGTGTCAGAGAATGTCAGAGAGTGATAGTGAGTGTCTGGGAGTGTCAGAGAGTGTCAGAGAGTTATAGTGAGTGTCTGAGAGTGTCAGAGAGCGTCAGAGAGTGATAGTGAGTGTCTGAGAGTGCCAGAGAGTGTCAGAGAGTGATTGTGAGTGTCAGAGAGTGTCTGAGAGTGTCAGAGAGTGATAGTGAGTGTCTGAGTGTGTCAGAGAGTGATAGTGAGTGTCTGAGAGTGTCTGAGAGTGTCAGAGAGTGATAGTGAGTGTCTGGGAGTGTCAGAGAGTGATAGAGAGTGATAGTGAGTGTCTCAGAGTGTCTGAGAGTGTCAGAGAGTGATAGTGAGTGTCTGAGAGTGTCAGAGAGTGATAGTGAGTGTCTGAGAGTGTCAGAGAGTGTCAGAGAGTCATAGTGAGTGTCTGAGAGTGTCAGAGAGTGATAGTGAGTGTCTGAGAGTGTCAGAGAGTCATAGTGAGTGTCTGAGAGTGCCAGAGAGTGATAGTGAGTGTCTGAGAGTGTCAGAGTGTGATAGTGGGTGTCTGAGAGTGTCAGAGAGTGTCAGAGAGCGACAGTGAGTGTCTGAGAGTGTCAGAGAGTGTCAGAGAGTGATAGTGAGTGTTTGAGAGTGTCAGAGAAAGTCAGAGAGTGATAGTGAGTGTCAGAGAGTGTCAGAGAGTGATAGAGAGTGATAGTGAGTGTCTGAGAGTGTCAGAGAGTGTCAGAGAGTGATAGTGAGTGTCAGAGAGTGTCAGAGAGTGATAGAGAGTGATTGTGAGTGTCTGAGTGTGTCAGAGAGTGTCAGAGAGTGATAGTGAGTGTCAGAGAGTATCAGAGAGTGATAGAGAGTGATAGTGAGTGTCTGAGTGTGTCAGAGAGTGTCAGAGAGTGATAGTGAGTGTCTGAGATTGTCAGAGATTGATAGAGAGTGATAGTGAGTGTCTGAGAGTGTCAGAGAGTGTCAGAGAGTGATAGTGAGTGTCTGAGAGTGTCAGAGAGTGTCAGAGAGTGATTGTGAGTGTCAGAGAGTGTCAGAGAATGTCAGAGAGTGATAGTGAGTGTCTGGGAGTGTCAGAGAGTGTCAGAGAGTGATAGTGAGTGTCTGAGAGTGTCAGAGAGCGTCAGAGAGTGATAGTGAGTGTCTGAGAGTGCCAGAGAGTGTCAGAGAGTGATTGTGAGTGTCAGAGAGTGTCTGAGAGTGTCAGAGAGTGATAGTGAGTGTCTGAGAGTGTCAGAGAGTGTTAGTGAGTGTCTGAGAGTGTCAGAGAGTGTCAGAGAGTCATAGTGAGTGTCTGAGAGTGTCAGAGAGTGATAGTGAGTGTCTGAGAGTGTCAGAGAGTCATAGTGAGTGTCTGAGAGTGCCAGAGAGTGATAGTGAGTGTCTGAGAGTGTCAGAGTGTGATAGTGGGTGTCTGAGAGTGTCAGAGAGTGTCAGAGAGCGACAGTGAGTGTCTGAGAGTGTCAGAGAGTGTCAGAGAGTGATAGTGAGTGTTTGAGAGTGTCAGAGAAAGTCAGAGAGTGATAGTGAGTGTCTGAGAGTGTCAGAGAGTGTCAGAGAGTGATTGTGAGTGTCTGAGAGTTTCAGAGAATGTCAGAGAGTGATAGTGAGTGTCAGAGAGTGTCAGAGAGTGTCAGAGAGTGATAGTGAGTGTCTGAGAGTGTCAGAGAGTGATAGTGAGTGTCTGAGAGAGTCAGAGAGTATCAGAGAGTGATAGTGAGTGTCTGAGAGTGTCTGAGTGTGTCAGAGAGTGATAGTGAGTGTCAGAGAGTGTCAGAAAGTGTCAGAGAGTGATAGTGAGTGTCTGAGAGTGTCAGAGAGTGTCAGAGAGTGATAGTGAGTGTCTGAGAGTGTCAGAGAGTGATAGTGAGTGTCTGGGAGTGTCAGAGAGTGATAGAGATTGATAGTGAGTGTCTCAGAGTGTCTGAGAGTGTCAGAGAGTGATAGTGAGTGTCTGGGAGTGTCAGAGAATGATAGAGAGTGATAGCGAGTGTCTCAGAGTGTCTGAGAGTGTCAGAGAGTGATAGTGAGTGTCAGAGAGTGTCAGAGAGTGATAGAGATTGATAGTGAGTGTCTGAGTGTGTCAGAGAGTGTCAGAGAGTGATAGTGACTGTCAGAGTGTGTCAGAGAGTGATAGAGAGTGATAGTGAGTGTCTGAGTGTGTCAGAGAGTGTCAGAGAGTGATAGTGAGTGTCAGAGAGTATCAGAGAGGGATAGAGAGTGATAGTGAGTGTCTGAGTGTGTCAGAGAGTGTCAGAGAGTGATAGTGAGTGTCTGAGATTGTCAGAGAGTGATAGAAAGTGATAGTGAGTGTCTGAGTGTGTCAGAGAGTGTCAGAGAGTGATAGTGAGTGTCAGAGAGTGTCAGAGAGTGTCAGAGAGTGTCAGAGAGTGATAGTGAGTGTCTGAGAGTGTCTGAGAGTGTCAGAGAGTGATAGTGAGTGTCAGAGAGTGATAGTGAGTGTCTGAGAGTGTCTGAGAGTGTCAGAGAGTGATAGTGAGTGTCTGGGAGTGTCAGAGAGTGATAGAGAGTGATAGTGAGTGTCTCAGAGTGTCTGAGAGTGTCAGAGAGTGATAGTGAGTGTCAGAGAGTGTCAGAGAGTGATATAGAGTGATAGTGAGTGTCTGAGAGTGTCAGAGAGTGTCAGAGAGTGATAGTGAGTGTCAGAGAGTGTCAGAGAGTGATAGAGAGTGATTGTGAGTGTCTGAGTGTGTCAGAGAGTGTCAGAGAGGGATAGTGAGTGTCAGAGAGTATCAGAGAGAGATAGAGATTGATAGTGAGTGTCTGAGTGTGTCAGAGAGTGTCAGAGAGTGATAGTGAGTGTCTGAGATTGTCAGAGAGTGATAGAAAGTGATAGTGAGTGTCTGAGTGTGTCAGAGAGTTTCAGAGAGTGATAGTGAGTGTCAGAGAGTGTCAGAGAGTGATAGTGAGTGTCTGAGAGTGCCAGAGAGTGTCAGAGAGTGATTGTGAGTGTCAGAGAGTGTCAGAGAATGTCAGAGAGTGATAGTGAGTGTCTGGGAGTGTCAGAGAGTGTCAGAGAGTGATAGTGAGTGTCTGAGAGTGTCAGAGAGCGTCAGAGAGTGATAGTGAGTGTCTGAGAGTGCCAGAGAGTGTCAGAGAGTGATTGTGAGTGTCAGAGAGTGTCTGAGAGTGTCAGAGAGTGATAGTGAGTGTCTGAGAGTGTCAGAGAGTGATAGTGAGTGTCTGAGAGTGTCTGAGAGTGTCAGAGAGTGATAGTGAGTGTCTGGGAGTGTCAGAGAGTGATAGAGAGTGATAGTGAGTGTCTCAGAGTGTCTGAGAGTGTCAGAGAGTGATAGTGAGTGTCTGAGAGTGTCAGAGAGTGATAGTGAGTGTCTGAGAGTGTCAGAGAGTGTCAGAGAGTCATAGTGAGTGTCTGAGAGTGTCAGAGAGTGATAGTGAGTGTCTGAGAGTGTCAGAGAGTCATAGTGAGTGTCTGAGAGTGCCAGAGAGTGATAGTGAGTGTCTGAGAGTGTCAGAGTGTGATAGTGGGTGTCTGAGAGTGTCAGAGAGTGTCAGAGAGCGACAGTGAGTGTCTGAGAGTGTCAGAGAGTGTCAGAGAGTGATAGTGAGTGTTTGAGAGTGTCAGAGAAAGTCAGAGAGTGATAGTGAGTGTCAGAGAGTGTCAGAGAGTGATAGAGAGTGATAGTGAGTGTCTGAGAGTGTCAGAGAGTGTCAGAGAGTGATAGTGAGTGTCAGAGAGTGTCAGAGAGTGATAGAGAGTGATTGTGAGTGTCTGAGTGTGTCAGAGAGTGTCAGAGAGTGATAGTGAGTGTCAGAGAGTATCAGAGAGTGATAGAGAGTGATAGTGAGTGTCTGAGTGTGTCAGAGAGTGTCAGAGAGTGATAGTGAGTGTCTGAGATTGTCAGAGAGTGATAGAGAGTGATAGTGAGTGTCTGAGAGTGTCAGAGAGTGTCAGAGAGTGATAGTGAGTGTCTGAGAGTGTCAGAGAGTGTCAGAGAGTGATAGTGAGTGTCTGAGAGGGCCAGAGAGTGTCAGAGAGTGATTGTGAGTGTCAGAGAGTGTCAGAGAATGTCAGAGAGTAATAGTGAGTGTCTGGGAGTGTCAGAGAGTGTCAGAGAGTGATAGCGAGTGTCTGAGAGTGTCAGAGAGCGTCAGAGAGTGATAGTGAGTGTCTGAGAGTGCCAGAGAGTGTCAGAGAGTGATTGTGAGTGTCAGAGAGTGTCTGAGAGTGTCAGAGAGTGATAGTGAGTGTCTGAGAGTGTCAGAGAGTGATAGTGAGTGTCTGAGAGTGTCAGAGAGTGTCAGAGAGTCATAGTGAGTGTCTGAGAGTGTCAGAGAGTGATAGTGAGTGTCTGAGAGTGTCAGAGAGTCATAGTGAGTGTCTGAGAGTGCCAGAGAGTGATAGTGAGTGTCTGAGAGTGTCAGAGTGTGATAGTGGGTGTCTGAGAGTGTCAGAGAGTGTCAGAGAGCGACAGTGAGTGTCTGAGAGTGTCAGAGAGTGTCAGAGAGTGATAGTGAGTGTTTGAGAGTGTCAGAGAAAGTCAGAGAGTGATAGTGAGTGTCTGAGAGTGTCAGAGAGTGTCAGAGAGTGATTGTGAGTGTCTGAGAGTTTCAGAGAATGTCAGAGAGTGATAGTGAGTGTCTGGGAATGTCAGAGAGTGTCAGAGAGTGATAGTGAGTGTCAGAGAGTGATAGAGAGTGATAGTGAGTGTCTGAGAGTGTCAGAGAGTATCAGAGAGTGATAGTGAGTGTCTGAGAGTGTCAGAGAGTGTCAGCGAGTCATAGTGAGTGTCTGAGAGTGTCAGAGAGTGAGAGTGAGTGTCTGAGAGTGTCAGAGAGTGATAGTGAGTGTCTGAGAGTGTCAGAGAGTGAGAGTGAGTGTCTCAGAGAGTCAGAGAGTGATAGAGAGTGTCAGAGAGTGATAGTGAGTGTCAGAGAAGGTCAGAGAGTGATAGTGAGTGTCTGAGAGTGTCTGAGAGTGTCAGAGAGTGATAGTGAGTGTCAGACAGTGTCAGAGAGTGATAGAGAGTGATAGTGAGTGTCTGAGAGTGTCAGAGAGTGTCAGAGAGTGATAGTGAGTGTCTGAGAGTGTCTGAGAGTGTCAGAGAGTGTCAGAGAGTGTCGAGAGTGATACTGAGTGTCTGAGATTGTCAGAGAGTGATAGAAAGTGATAGTGAGTGTCTGAGAGTGTCAGAGAGTGTCAGAGAGTGATAGTGAGTGTCTGAGTGTGTCAGAGAGTGATAGTGAGTGTCTGAGAGTGTCTGAGAGTGTCAGAGAGTGATAGTGAGTGTCAGAGAGTGTCAGAGAGTGTCAGAGAGTGATAGTGAGTGTCAGAGAGTGTCAGAGAGTGTCTGAGAGTGTCAGAGAGTGATAGTGGGTGTCTGAGAGTGTCTGAGAATGTCAGAGAGTGATAGTGAGTGTCAGAGAGTGTCAGAGAGTGTCAGAGAGTGATAGTGGGTGTCTGAGAGTGTCTGAGAGTGTCAGAGAGTGATAGTGAGTGTCAGAGAGTGTCAGAGAGTGTCAGAGAGTGATAGTGAGTGTCTGAGAGTGTCAGAGAGTGTCAGAGAGTGATAGTGAGTGTCTGAGAGTGTCAGAGAGTGATAGTGAGTGTCAGAGAGTGATAGTGGGTGTCTGAGAGTGTCTGAGAGTGTCAGAGAGTGATAGTGAGTGTCAGAGAGTGTCAGAGAGTGTCAGAGAGTGATAGTGAGTGTCAGAGAGTGTCAGAGAGTGATAGTGAGTGTCTGAGAGTGTCTGAGAGTGTCAGAGAGTGATAGTGAGTGTCAGAGAGTGTCAGAGAGTGATAGTGAGTGTCTGAGAGTGTCAGAGAGTGTCAGAGAGTGATAGTGAGTGTCAGAGAGTGTCAGAGAGTGATAGTGAGTGTCAGAGAGTGATAGTGGGTGTCTGAGAGTGTCTGAGAGTGTCAGAGAGTGATAGTGAGTGTCTGAGAGTGTCTGAGAGTGTCAGAGAGTGATAGTGCGTGTCAGAGAGTGTCAGAGAGTGTCAGAGAGTGATAGTGAGTGTCAGAGAGTGTCAGAGAGTGTCTGAGAGTGTCAGAGAGTGATAGTGGGTGTCTGAGAGTGTCTGAGAGTGTCAGAGAGTGATAGTGAGTGTCAGAGAGTGTCAGAGAGTGATAGTGAGTGTCTGAGAGTGTCAGAGAGTGTCAGAGAGTGATAGTGAGTGTCAGAGAGTGATAGAGA
The DNA here is from genome assembly GCF_036365525.1 of Heterodontus francisci. NCBI lineage: Eukaryota > Metazoa > Chordata > Chondrichthyes > Heterodontiformes > Heterodontidae > Heterodontus > Heterodontus francisci. The sequence goes on along the minus strand of NC_090415.1, from coordinate 26,317,006 downwards.
GTGATAGTGAGTGTCTGAGAGTGTCAGAGAGTATCAGAGAGTGATAGTGAGTGTCTGAGAGTGTCTGAGTGTGTCAGAGAGTGATAGTGAGTGTCAGAGAGTGTCAGAGAGTGTCAGAGAGTGATAGTGAGTGACTGAGAGTGTCAGAGAGTGATAGTGAGTGTCAGAGAGTGTCAGAGAGTGATAGTGAGTGTCTGAGAGTGTCAGAGAGTGTCAGAGAGTGATAGTGAGTGTCAGAGAGTGTCAGAGAGTGATAGTGAGTGTCAGAGAGTGATAGAGAGTGATAGTGAGTGTCTGAGAGTGTCAGAGAGTATCAGAGAGTGATAGTGAGTGTCTGAGAGTGTCTGAGTGTGTCAGAGAGTGATAGTGGGTGTCTGAGAGTGTCTGAGAGTGTCAGAGAGTGATAGTGAGTGTCAGAGAGTGTCAGAGAGTGATAGTGAGTGTCTGAGAGTGTCAGAGAGTGTCAGAGAGTGATAGTGAGTGTCAGAGAGTGATAGAGAGTGATAGTGAGTGTCTGAGAGTGTCAGAGAGTATCAGAGAGTGATAGTGAGTGTCTGAGAGTGTCTGAGTGTGTCAGAGAGTGATAGTGAGTGTCAGAGAGTGTCAGAGAGTGTCAGAGAGTGATAGTGAGTGTCAGAGAGTGTCAGAGAGTGTCAGAGAGTGATAGTGAGTGTCTGAGAGTGTCAGAGAGTGATAGTGAGTGTCAGAGAGTGTCAGAGAGTGATAGTGAGTGTCTGAGAGTGTCAGAGAGTGTCAGAGAGTGATAGTGAGTGTCAGAGAGTGTCAGAGAGTGATAGTGAGTGTCAGAGAGTGATAGAGAGTGATAGTGAGTGTCTGAGAGTGTCAGAGAGTATCAGAGAGTGATAGTGAGTGTCTGAGAGTGTCTGAGTGTGTCAGAGAGTGATAGTGAGTGTCAGAGAGTGTCAGAGAGTGTCAGAGAGTGATAGTGAGTGTCAGAGAGTGTCAGAGAGTGTCAGAGAGTGATAGTGAGTGTCTGAGAGTGTCAGAGAGTGATAGTGAGTGTCAGAGAGTGATAGAGAGTGATAGTGAGTGTCTGAGAGTGTCAGAGAGTATCAGAGAGTGATAGTGAGTGTCTGAGAGTGTCTGAGTGTGTCAGAGAGTGATAGTGAGTGTCAGAGAGTGTCAGAGAGTGTCAGAGAGTGATAGTGAGTGTCTGAGAGTGTCAGAGAGTGTCAGAGAGTGATAGTGAGTGTCTGAGAGTGTCAGAGAGTGATAGTGAGTGTCTGGGATTGTCAGAGAGTGATAGAGATTGATAGTGAGTGTCTCAGAGTGTCTGAGAGTGTCAGAGAGTGTCAGAGAGTGATAGTGAGTGTCAGAGAGTGTCAGAGAGTGTCTGAGAGTGTCAGAGAGTGATAGTGGGTGTCTGAGAGTGTCTGAGAGTGTCAGAGAGTGATAGTGAGTGTCAGAGAGTGTCAGAGAGTGATAGTGAGTGTCTGAGAGTGTCAGAGAGTGTCAGAGAGTGATAGTGAGTGTCAGAGAGTGATAGAGAGTGATAGTGAGTGTCTGAGAGTGTCAGAGAGTATCAGAGAGTGATAGTGAGTGTCTGAGAGTGTCTGAGTGTGTCAGAGAGTGATAGTGAGTGTCAGAGAGTGTCAGAGAGTGTCAGAGAGTGATAGTGAGTGACTGAGAGTGTCAGAGAGTGATAGTGAGTGTCAGAGAGTGTCAGAGAGTGATAGTGAGTGTCTGAGAGTGTCAGAGAGTGTCAGAGAGTGATAGTGAGTGTCAGAGAGTGTCAGAGAGTGATAGTGAGTGTCAGAGAGTGATAGAGAGTGATAGTGAGTGTCTGAGAGTGTCAGAGAGTATCAGAGAGTGATAGTGAGTGTCTGAGAGTGTCTGAGTGTGTCAGAGAGTGATAGTGGGTGTCTGAGAGTGTCTGAGAGTGTCAGAGAGTGATAGTGAGTGTCAGAGAGTGTCAGAGAGTGATAGTGAGTGTCTGAGAGTGTCAGAGAGTGTCAGAGAGTGATAGTGAGTGTCAGAGAGTGATAGAGAGTGATAGTGAGTGTCTGAGAGTGTCAGAGAGTATCAGAGAGTGATAGTGAGTGTCTGAGAGTGTCTGAGTGTGTCAGAGAGTGATAGTGAGTGTCAGAGAGTGTCAGAGAGTGTCAGAGAGTGATAGTGAGTGTCAGAGAGTGTCAGAGAGTGTCAGAGAGTGATAGTGAGTGTCTGAGAGTGTCAGAGAGTGATAGTGAGTGTCAGAGAGTGTCAGAGAGTGATAGTGAGTGTCTGAGAGTGTCAGAGAGTGTCAGAGAGTGATAGTGAGTGTCAGAGAGTGTCAGAGAGTGATAGTGAGTGTCAGAGAGTGATAGAGAGTGATAGTGAGTGTCTGAGAGTGTCAGAGAGTATCAGAGAGTGATAGTGAGTGTCTGAGAGTGTCTGAGTGTGTCAGAGAGTGATAGTGAGTGTCAGAGAGTGTCAGAGAGTGTCAGAGAGTGATAGTGAGTGTCAGAGAGTGTCAGAGAGTGTCAGAGAGTGATAGTGAGTGTCTGAGAGTGTCAGAGAGTGATAGTGAGTGTCAGAGAGTGATAGAGAGTGATAGTGAGTGTCTGAGAGTGTCAGAGAGTATCAGAGAGTGATAGTGAGTGTCTGAGAGTGTCTGAGTGTGTCAGAGAGTGATAGTGAGTGTCAGAGAGTGTCAGAGAGTGTCAGAGAGTGATAGTGAGTGTCTGAGAGTGTCAGAGAGTGTCAGAGAGTGATAGTGAGTGTCTGAGAGTGTCAGAGAGTGATAGTGAGTGTCTGGGATTGTCAGAGAGTGATAGAGATTGATAGTGAGTGTCTCAGAGTGTCTGAGAGTGTCAGAGAGTGATAGTGAGTGTCTGGGAGTGTCAGAGAGTGATAGAGAGTGATAGCGAGTGTCTCAGAGTGTCTGAGAGTGTCAGAGAGTGATAGTGAGTGTCAGAGAGTGTCAGAGAGTGATAGAGATTGATAGTGAGTGTCTGAGTGTGTCAGAGAGTGTCAGAGAGTGATAGTGACTGTCAGAGTGTGTCAGAGAGTGATAGAGAGTGATAGTGAGTGTCTGAGTGTGTCAGAGAGTGTCAGAGAGTGATAGTGAGTGTCAGAGAGTATCAGAGAGGGATAGAGAGTGATAGTGAGTGTCTGAGTGTGTCAGAGAGTGTCAGAGAGTGATAGTGAGTGTCTGAGATTGTCAGAGAGTGATAGAAAGTGATAGTGAGTGTCTGAGTGTGTCAGAGAGTGTCAGAGAGTGATAGTGAGTGTCAGAGAGTGTCAGAGAGTGTCAGAGAGTGTCAGACAGTGATAGTGAGTGTCTGAGAGTGTCTGAGAGTGTCAGAGAGTGATAGTGAGTGTCAGAGAGTGATAGCGAGTGTCTGAGAGTGTCTGAGAGTGTCAGAGAGTGATAGTGAGTGTCTGGGAGTGCCAGAGAGTGATAGAGAGTGATAGTGAGTGTCTCAGAGTGTCTGAGAGTGTCAGAGAGTGATAGTGAGTGTCAGAGAGTGATAGTGAGTGTCAGAGAGTGATAGTGAGTGTCTGAGAGTGTCTGAGAGTGTCAGAGAGTGATAGTGAGTGTCTGGGAGTGTCAGAGAGTGATAGAGAGTGATAGTGAGTGTCTCAGAGTGTCTGAGAGTGTCAGAGAGTGATAGTGAGTGTCAGAGAGTGTCAGAGAGTGATAGAGAGTGATAGTGAGTGTCTGAGAGTGTCAGAGAGTGTCAGAGAGTGATAGTGAGTGTCAGAGAGTGTCAGAGAGTGATAGAGAGTGATTGTGAGTGTCTGAGTGTGTCAGAGAGTGTCAGAGAGGGATAGTGAGTGTCAGAGAGTATCAGAGAGAGATAGAGATTGATAGTGAGTGTCTGAGTGTGTCAGAGAGTGTCAGAGAGTGATAGTGAGTGTCTGAGATTGTCAGAGAGTGATAGAAAGTGATAGTGAGTGTCTGAGTGTGTCAGAGAGTTTCAGAGAGTGATAGTGAGTGTCAGAGAGTGTCAGAGAGTGATAGTGAGTGTCTGAGAGTGCCAGAGAGTGTCAGAGAGTGATTGTGAGTGTCAGAGAGTGTCAGAGAATGTCAGAGAGTGATAGTGAGTGTCTGGGAGTGTCAGAGAGTGTCAGAGAGTGATAGTGAGTGTCTGAGAGTGTCAGAGAGCGTCAGAGAGTGATAGTGAGTGTCTGAGAGTGCCAGAGAGTGTCAGAGAGTGATTGTGAGTGTCAGAGAGTGTCTGAGAGTGTCAGAGAGTGATAGTGAGTGTCTGAGAGTGTCAGAGAGTGATAGTGAGTGTCTGAGAGTGTCTGAGAGTGTCAGAGAGTGATAGTGAGTGTCTGGGAGTGTCAGAGAGTGATAGAGAGTGATAGTGAGTGTCTCAGAGTGTCTGAGAGTGTCAGAGAGTGATAGTGAGTGTCTGAGAGTGTCAGAGAGTGATAGTGAGTGTCTGAGAGTGTCAGAGAGTGTCAGAGAGTCATAGTGAGTGTCTGAGAGTGTCAGAGAGTGATAGTGAGTGTCTGAGAGTGTCAGAGAGTCATAGTGAGTGTCTGAGAGTGCCAGAGAGTGATAGTGAGTGTCTGAGAGTGTCAGAGTGTGATAGTGGGTGTCTGAGAGTGTCAGAGAGTGTCAGAGAGCGACAGTGAGTGTCTGAGAGTGTCAGAGAGTGTCAGAGAGTGATAGTGAGTGTTTGAGAGTGTCAGAGAAAGTCAGAGAGTGATAGTGAGTGTCAGAGAGTGTCAGAGAGTGATAGAGAGTGATAGTGAGTGTCTGAGAGTGTCAGAGAGTGTCAGAGAGTGATAGTGAGTGTCAGAGAGTGTCAGAGAGTGATAGAGAGTGATTGTGAGTGTCTGAGTGTGTCAGAGAGTGTCAGAGAGTGATAGTGAGTGTCAGAGAGTATCAGAGAGTGATAGAGAGTGATAGTGAGTGTCTGAGTGTGTCAGAGAGTGTCAGAGAGTGATAGTGAGTGTCTGAGATTGTCAGAGAGTGATAGAGAGTGATAGTGAGTGTCTGAGAGTGTCAGAGAGTGTCAGAGTGTGATAGTGAGTGTCTGAGAGTGTCAGAGAGTGTCAGAGAGTGATAGTGAGTGTCTGAGAGGGCCAGAGAGTGTCAGAGAGTGATTGTGAGTGTCAGAGAGTGTCAGAGAATGTCAGAGAGTGATAGTGAGTGTCTGGGAGTGTCAGAGAGTATCAGAGAGTGATAGTGAGTGTCTGAGAGTGTCTGAGTGTGTCAGAGAGTGATAGTGAGTGTCAGAGAGTGTCAGAGAGTGTCAGAGAGTGATAGTGAGTGTCAGAGAGTGTCAGAGAGTGTCAGAGAGTGATAGTGAGTGTCTGAGAGTGTCAGAGAGTGATAGTGAGTGTCAGAGAGTGTCAGAGAGTGATAGTGAGTGGCTGAGAGTGTCAGAGAGTGTCAGAGAGTGATAGTGAGTGTCAGAGAGTGTCAGAGAGTGATAGTGAGTGTCAGAGAGTGATAGAGAGTGATAGTGAGTGTCTGAGAGTGTCAGAGAGTATCAGAGAGTGATAGTGAGTGTCTGAGAGTGTCTGAGTGTGTCAGAGAGTGATAGTGAGTGTCAGAGAGTGTCAGAGAGTGTCAGAGAGTGATAGTGAGTGTCAGAGAGTGTCAGAGAGTGTCAGAGAGTGATAGTGAGTGTCTGAGAGTGTCAGAGAGTGATAGTGAGTGTCAGAGAGTGATAGAGAGTGATAGTGAGTGTCTGAGAGTGTCAGAGAGTATCAGAGAGTGATAGTGAGTGTCTGAGAGTGTCTGAGTGTGTCAGAGAGTGATAGTGAGTGTCAGAGAGTGTCAGAGAGTGTCAGAGAGTGATAGTGAGTGTCTGAGAGTGTCAGAGAGTGTCAGAGAGTGATAGTGAGTGTCTGAGAGTGTCAGAGAGTGATAGTGAGTGTCTGGGATTGTCAGAGAGTGATAGAGATTGATAGTGAGTGTCTCAGAGTGTCTGAGAGTGTCAGAGAGTGATAGTGAGTGTCTGGGAGTGTCAGAGAGTGATAGAGAGTGATAGCGAGTGTCTCAGAGTGTCTGAGAGTGTCAGAGAGTGATAGTGAGTGTCAGAGAGTGTCAGAGAGTGATAGAGATTGATAGTGAGTGTCTGAGTGTGTCAGAGAGTGTCAGAGAGTGATAGTGACTGTCAGAGTGTGTCAGAGAGTGATAGAGAGTGATAGTGAGTGTCTGAGTGTGTCAGAGAGTGTCAGAGAGTGATAGTGAGTGTCAGAGAGTATCAGAGAGGGATAGAGAGTGATAGTGAGTGTCTGAGTGTGTCAGAGAGTGTCAGAGAGTGATAGTGAGTGTCTGAGATTGTCAGAGAGTGATAGAAAGTGATAGTGAGTGTCTGAGTGTGTCAGAGAGTGTCAGAGAGTGATAGTGAGTGTCAGAGAGTGTCAGAGAGTGTCAGAGAGTGTCAGACAGTGATAGTGAGTGTCTGAGAGTGTCTGAGAGTGTCAGAGAGTGATAGTGAGTGTCAGAGAGTGATAGCGAGTGTCTGAGAGTGTCTGAGAGTGTCAGAGAGTGATAGTGAGTGTCTGGGAGTGTCAGAGAGTGATAGAGAGTGATAGTGAGTGTCTCAGAGTGTCTGAGAGTGTCAGAGAGTGATAGTGAGTGTCAGAGAGTGATAGTGAGTGTCAGAGAGTGATAGTGAGTGTCTGAGAGTGTCTGAGAGTGTCAGAGAGTGATAGTGAGTGTCTGGGAGTGTCAGAGAGTGATAGAGAGTGATAGTGAGTGTCTCAGAGTGTCTGAGAGTGTCAGAGAGTGATAGTGAGTGTCAGAGAGTGTCAGAGAGTGATAGAGAGTGATAGTGAGTGTCTGAGAGTGTCAGAGAGTGTCAGAGAGTGATAGTGAGTGTCAGAGAGTGTCAGAGAGTGATAGAGAGTGATTGTGAGTGTCTGAGTGTGTCAGAGAGTGTCAGAGAGGGATAGTGAGTGTCAGAGAGTATCAGAGAGAGATAGAGATTGATAGTGAGTGTCTGAGTGTGTCAGAGAGTGTCAGAGAGTGATAGTGAGTGTCTGAGATTGTCAGAGAGTGATAGAAAGTGATAGTGAGTGTCTGAGTGTGTCAGAGAGTTTCAGAGAGTGATAGTGAGTGTCAGAGAGTGTCAGAGAGTGATAGTGAGTGTCTGAGAGTGCCAGAGAGTGTCAGAGAGTGATTGTGAGTGTCAGAGAGTGTCAGAGAATGTCAGAGAGTGATAGTGAGTGTCTGGGAGTGTCAGAGAGTGTCAGAGAGTGATAGTGAGTGTCTGAGAGTGTCAGAGAGCGTCAGAGAGTGATAGTGAGTGTCTGAGAGTGCCAGAGAGTGTCAGAGAGTGATTGTGAGTGTCAGAGAGTGTCTGAGAGTGTCAGAGAGTGATAGTGAGTGTCTGAGAGTGTCAGAGAGTGATAGTGAGTGTCTGAGAGTGTCTGAGAGTGTCAGAGAGTGATAGTGAGTGTCTGGGAGTGTCAGAGAGTGATAGAGAGTGATAGTGAGTGTCTCAGAGTGTCTGAGAGTGTCAGAGAGTGATAGTGAGTGTCTGAGAGTGTCAGAGAGTGATAGTGAGTGTCTGAGAGTGTCAGAGAGTGTCAGAGAGTCATAGTGAGTGTCTGAGAGTGTCAGAGAGTGATAGTGAGTGTCTGAGAGTGTCAGAGAGTCATAGTGAGTGTCTGAGAGTGCCAGAGAGTGATAGTGAGTGTCTGAGAGTGTCAGAGTGTGATAGTGGGTGTCTGAGAGTGTCAGAGAGTGTCAGAGAGCGACAGTGAGTGTCTGAGAGTGTCAGAGAGTGTCAGAGAGTGATAGTGAGTGTTTGAGAGTGTCAGAGAAAGTCAGAGAGTGATAGTGAGTGTCAGAGAGTGTCAGAGAGTGATAGAGAGTGATAGTGAGTGTCTGAGAGTGTCAGAGAGTGTCAGAGAGTGATAGTGAGTGTCAGAGAGTGTCAGAGAGTGATAGAGAGTGATTGTGAGTGTCTGAGTGTGTCAGAGAGTGTCAGAGAGTGATAGTGAGTGTCAGAGAGTATCAGAGAGTGATAGAGAGTGATAGTGAGTGTCTGAGTGTGTCAGAGAGTGTCAGAGAGTGATAGTGAGTGTCTGAGATTGTCAGAGAGTGATAGAGAGTGATAGTGAGTGTCTGAGAGTGTCAGAGAGTGTCAGAGTGTGATAGTGAGTGTCTGAGAGTGTCAGAGAGTGTCAGAGAGTGATAGTGAGTGTCTGAGAGGGCCAGAGAGTGTCAGAGAGTGATTGTGAGTGTCAGAGAGTGTCAGAGAATGTCAGAGAGTGATAGTGAGTGTCTGGGAGTGTCAGAGAGTGTCAGAGAGTGATAGTGAGTGTCTGAGAGTGTCAGAGAGCGTCAGAGAGTGATAGTGAGTGTCTGAGAGTGCCAGAGAGTGTCAGAGAGTGATTGTGAGTGTCAGAGAGTGTCTGAGAGTGTCAGAGAGTGATAGTGAGTGTCTGAGAGTGTCAGAGAGTGATAGTGAGTGTCTGAGAGTGTCAGAGAGTGTCAGAGAGTCATAGTGAGTGTCTGAGAGTGTCAGAGAGTGATAGTGAGTGTCTGAGAGTGTCAGAGAGTCATAGTGAGTGTCTGAGAGTGCCAGAGAGTGATAGTGAGTGTCTGAGAGTGTCAGAGTGTGATAGTGGGTGTCTGAGAGTGTCAGAGAGTGTCAGAGAGCGACAGTGAGTGTCTGAGAGTGTCAGAGAGTGTCAGAGAGTGATAGTGAGTGTTTGAGAGTGTCAGAGAAAGTCAGAGAGTGATAGTGAGTGTCTGAGAGTGTCAGAGAGTGTCAGAGAGTGATTGTGAGTGTCTGAGAGTTTCAGAGAATGTCAGAGAGTGATAGTGAGTGTCAGAGAGTGTCAGAGAGTGTCAGAGAGTGATAGTGAGTGTCTGAGAGTGTCAGAGAGTGATAGTGAGTGTCTGAGAGTGTCAGAGAGTATCAGAGAGTGATAGTGAGTGTCTGAGAGTGTCTGAGTGTGTCAGAGAGTGATAGTGAGTGTCAGAGAGTGTCAGAGAGTGTCAGAGAGTGATAGTGAGTGTCTGAGAGTGTCAGAGAGTGTCAGAGAGTGATAGTGAGTGTCTGAGAGTGTCAGAGAGTGATAGTGAGTGTCTGGGAGTGTCAGAGAGTGATAGAGATTGATAGTGAGTGTCTCAGAGTGTCTGAGAGTGTCAGAGAGTGATAGTGAGTGTCTGGGAGTGTCAGAGAGTGATAGAGAGTGATAGCGAGTGTCTCAGAGTGTCTGAGAGTGTCAGAGAGTGATAGTGAGTGTCAGAGAGTGTCAGAGAGTGATAGAGATTGATAGTGAGTGTCTGAGTGTGTCAGAGAGTGTCAGAGAGTGATAGTGACTGTCAGAGTGTGTCAGAGAGTGATAGAGAGTGATAGTGAGTGTCTGAGTGTGTCAGAGAGTGTCAGAGAGTGATAGTGAGTGTCAGAGAGTATCAGAGAGGGATAGAGAGTGATAGTGAGTGTCTGAGTGTGTCAGAGAGTGTCAGAGAGTGATAGTGAGTGTCTGAGATTGTCAGAGAGTGATAGAAAGTGATAGTGAGTGTCTGAGTGTGTCAGAGAGTGTCAGAGAGTGATAGTGAGTGTCAGAGAGTGTCAGAGAGTGTCAGAGAGTGTCAGAGAGTGATAGTGAGTGTCTGAGAGTGATAGTGAGTGTCAGAGAGTGATAGTGAGTGTCAGAGAGTGATAGTGAGTGTCTGAGAGTGTCTGAGAGTGTCAGAGAGTGATAGTGAGTGTCTGGGAGTGTCAGAGAGTGATAGAGAGTGATAGTGAGTGTCTCAGAGTGTCTGAGAGTGTCAGAGAGTGATAGTGAGTGTCAGAGAGTGTCAGAGAGTGATAGAGAGTGATAGTGAGTGTCTGAGAGTGTCAGAGAGTGTCAGAGAGTGTCAGAGAGTGATAGTGAGTGTCAGAGAGTGTCAGAGAGTGATAGAGAGTGATTGTGAGTGTCTGAGTGTGTCAGAGAGTGTCAGAGAGGGATAGTGAGTGTCAGAGAGTATCAGAGAGAGATAGAGATTGATAGTGAGTGTCTGAGTGTGTCAGAGAGTGTCAGAGAGTGATAGTGAGTGTCTGAGATTGTCAGAGAGTGATAGAAAGTGATAGTGAGTGTCTGAGTGTGTCAGAGAGTTTCAGAGAGTGATAGTGAGTGTCAGAGAGTGTCAGAGAGTGATAGTGAGTGTCTGAGAGTGCCAGAGAGTGTCAGAGAGTGATTGTGAGTGTCAGAGAGTGTCAGAGAATGTCAGAGAGTGATAGTGAGTGTCTGGGAGTGTCAGAGAGTGTCAGAGAGTGATAGTGAGTGTCTGAGAGTGTCAGAGAGCGTCAGAGAGTGATAGTGAGTGTCTGAGAGTGCCAGAGAGTGTCAGAGAGTGATTGTGAGTGTCAGAGAGTGTCTGAGAGTGTCAGAGAGTGATAGTGAGTGTCTGAGAGTGTCAGAGAGTGATAGTGAGTGTCTGAGAGTGTCTGAGAGTGTCAGAGAGTGATAGTGAGTGTCTGGGAGTGTCAGAGAGTGATAGAGAGTGATAGTGAGTGTCTCAGAGTGTCTGAGAGTGTCAGAGAGTGATAGTGAGTGTCTGAAAGTGTCAGAGATTGATAGTGAGTGTCTGAGAGTGTCAGAGAGTGTCAGAGAGTCATAGTGAGTGTCTGAGAGTGTCAGAGAGTGATAGCGAGTGTCTGAGAGTGTCAGAGAGTCATAGTGAGTGTCTGAGAGTGCCAGAGAGTGATAGTGAGTGTCTGAGAGTGTCAGAGTGTGATAGTGGGTGTCTGAGAGTGTCAGAGAGTGTCAGAGAGCGACAGTGAGTGTCTGAGAGTGTCAGAGAGTGTCAGAGAGTGATAGTGAGTGTTTGAGAGTGTCAGAGAAAGTCAGAGAGTGATAGTGAGTGTCAGAGAGTGTCAGAGAGTGATAGAGAGTGATAGTGAGTGTCTGAGAGTGTCAGAGAGTGTCAGAGAGTGATAGTGAGTGTCAGAGAGTGTCAGAGAGTGATAGAGAGTGATTGTGAGTGTCTGAGTGTGTCAGAGAGTGTCAGAGAGTGATAGTGAGTGTCAGAGAGTATCAGAGAGTGATAGAGAGTGATAGTGAGTGTCTGAGTGTGTCAGAGAGTGTCAGAGAGTGATAGTGAGTGTCTGAGATTGTCAGAGAGTGATAGAGAGTGATAGTGAGTGTCTGAGAGTGTCAGAGAGTGTCAGAGAGTGATAGTGAGTGTCTGAGAGTGTCAGAGAGTGTCAGAGAGTGATAGTGAGTGTCTGAGAGGGCCAGAGAGTGTCAGAGAGTGATTGTGAGTGTCAGAGAGTGTCAGAGAATGTCAGAGAGTAATAGTGAGTGTCTGGGAGTGTCAGAGAGTGTCAGAGAGTGATAGTGAGTGTCTGAGAGTGTCAGAGAGCGTCAGAGAGTGATAGTGAGTGTCTGAGAGTGCCAGAGAGTGTCAGAGAGTGATTGTGAGTGTCAGAGAGTGTCTGAGAGTGTCAGAGAGTGATAGTGAGTGTCTGAGAGTGTCAGAGAGTGATAGTGAGTGTCTGAGAGTGTCAGAGAGTGTCAGAGAGTCATAGTGAGTGTCTGAGAGTGTCAGAGAGTGATAGTGAGTGTCTGAGAGTGTCAGAGAGTCATAGTGAGTGTCTGAGAGTGCCAGAGAGTGATAGTGAGTGTCTGAGAGTGTCAGAGTGTGATAGTGGGTGTCTGAGAGTGTCAGAGAGTGTCAGAGAGTCATAGTGAGTGTCTGAGAGTGTCAGAGAGTGATAGTGAGTGTCTGAGAGTGTCAGAGAGTGATAGTGAGTGTCTGAGAGTGTCAGAGAGTGATAGTGAGTGTCTGAGAGTGTCAGAGAGTGTCAGAGAGTCATAGTGAGTGTCTGAGAGTGTCAGAGAGTGATAGTGAGTGTCTGAGAGTGTCAGAGAGTCATAGTGAGTGTCTGAGAGTGCCAGAGAGTGATAGTGAGTGTCTGAGAGTGTCAGAGTGTGATAGTGGGTGTCTGAGAGTGTCAGAGAGTGTCAGAGAGCGACAGTGAGTGTCTGAGAGTGTCAGAGAGTGTCAGAGAGTGATAGTGAGTGTTTGAGAGTGTCAGAGAAAGTCAGAGAGTGATAGTGAGTGTCTGAGAGTGTCAGAGAGTGTCAGAGAGTGATTGTGAGTGTCTGAGAGTTTCAGAGAATGTCAGAGAGTGATAGTGAGTGTCTGGGAATGTCAGAGAGTGTCAGAGAGTGATAGTGAGTGTCAGAGAGTGTCAGAGAGTGATAGAGAGTGATAGTGAGTGTCTGAGAGTGTCAGAGAGTATCAGAGAGTGATAGTGAGTGTCTGAGAGTGTCAGAGAGTGTCAGCGAGTCATAGTGAGTGTCTGAGAGTGTCAGAGAGTGAGAGTGAGTGTCTGAGAGTGTCAGAGAGTGATAGTGAGTGTCTGAGAGTGTCAGAGAGTGAGAGTGAGTGTCTGAGAGAGTCAGAGAGTGATAGAGAGTGTCAGAGAGTGATAGTGAGTGTCAGAGAAGGTCAGAGAGTGATAGTGAGTGTCTGAGAGTGTCAGAGAGTGATAGTGAGTGTCAGAGAGTGTCAGAGAGTGATAGAGAGTGATAGTGAGTGTCTGAGAGTGTCAGAGAGTGTCAGAGAGTGATAGTGAGTGTCTGAGAGTGTCTGAGAGTGTCAGAGAGTGTCAGAGAGTGTCGAGAGTGATACTGAGTGTCTGAGATTGTCAGAGAGTGATAGAAAGTGATAGTGAGTGTCTGAGAGTGTCAGAGAGTGTCAGAGAGTGATAGTGAGTGTCTGAGTGTGTCAGAGAGTGATAGTGAGTGTCTGAGAGTGTCTGAGAGTGTCAGAGAGTGATAGTGAGTGTCAGAGAGTGTCAGAGAGTGTCAGAGAGTGATAGTGAGTGCAAGAGAGTGTCAGAGAGTGTCAGAGAGTGTCAGAGAGTGATAGTGGGTGTCTGAGAGTGTCTGAGAGTGTCAGAGAGTGATAGTGAGTGTCAGAGAGTGTCAGAGAGTGTCAGAGAGTGATAGTGAGTGTCTGAGAGTGTCAGAGAGTGTCAGAGAGTGATAGTGAGTGTCTGAGAGTGTCAGAGAGTGATAGTGAGTGTCAGAGAGTGATAGTGAGTGTCTGAGAGTGTCTGAGAGTGTCAGAGAGTGATAGTGAGTGTCTGGGAGTGTCAGAGAGTGATAGAGAGTGATAGTGAGTGTCTCAGAGTGTCTGAGAGTGTCAGAGAGTGATAGTGAGTGTCAGAGAGTGTCAGAGAGTGATAGAGAGTGATAGTGAGTGTCTGAGAGTGTCAGAGTGTGGTAGTGAGTGTCTGAGAGTGTCAGAGAGTGGTAGTGAGTGTCTGAGAGTGTCAGAGAGTGAGAGTGAGTGTCAGAGAATGTCAGAGAGTGATAGTGAGTGTCTGAGAGTGTCAGAGAGTGTCAGAGAGTGGCAGTGAGTGTTTGAGAGTGTCAGAGAGTGTCAGAGAGTGATAGTGAGTGTTTGAGAGTGTCAGAGAATGTCAGAGAGTGATAGTGAGTGTCTGAGAGTGTCAGAGAGTGTCAGAGAGTGATAGTGAGTGTCTGAGAGTGTCAGAGAGTGTCAGAGAGTGATAGTGAGTGTGAGAGAGTGATAGAGAGTGATAGTGAGTGTCTGAGAGTGTCAGAGAGTGTCAGAGAGTGATAGTGAGTGTCTGAGAGTGTCAGAGTGTGATAGTGAGTGTCAGAGAGTGTCAGAGAGTGATAGAGAGTGATAGTGAGTGTCAGAGAATGTCAGAGAGTGATAGTGAGTGTCTGGGAGTGTCAGAGAGTGATAGAGAGTGATAGTGAGTGTCTGAGAGTGTCAGAGAGTGTCAGAGAGTGATAGTGAGTGTCAGAGAGTGTCAGAGAGTGTCAGAGAGTGACCGTGAGTGTCAGAGAGTGTCAGAGAGTGATAGAGAGTGATAGTGAGTGTCAGAGAATGTCAGAGAGTGATAGTGAGTGTCTGGGAGTGTCAGAGAGTGATAGAGAGTGATAGTGAGTGTCTGAGAGTGTCAGAGAGTGTCAGAGAGTGATAGTGAGTGTCAGAGAGTGATAAAGAGTGATAGTGAGTGTCTGAGAGTGTCAGAGTGTGTCAGAGAGTGATAGTGAGTGTCAGAGAGTGTCAGAGAGTGTCAGAGAGTGATAGTGAGTGTCAGAGAGTGTCAGAGAGTGATAGAGAGTGATAGTGAGTGTCTGAGAGTGTCAGAGAGTGTCAGAGAGTGATAGTGAGTGTCAGAGAGTGTCAGAGAGTGTCAGAGAGTGATAGTGAGTGTCAGAGAGTGTCAGAGTGTGTCAAAGAGTGATAAAGAGTGAGAGAGAGTGATAGAGAGTGTCTGAGAGTGTCAGAGAGTGGTAGTGAGTGTCTGAAAGTGTCAGAGAGTGATAGTGAGTGTCTGAGAGTGTCAGAGAGTGGTAGTGAGTGTCTGAGAGTGTCAGAGAGTGATAGTGAGTGTCTGAGAGTGTCAGAGAGTGATAGTGAGTGTCTGAGAGTGTCAGAGAGTAATAGTGAGTGTCTGAGAGTGTCAGAGAGTGATAGAGAGTGATAGTGAGTGTCTGAGAGTGTCAGAGAGTGTCAGAGAGTGTCTGAGAGTGTCTGAGAGTGTCAGAGAGTGATAGTGAGTGTCAGAGAGCGTCAGAGAGTGATAGAGAGTGATAGTGAGTGTCAGAGAATGTCAGAGAGTGATAGTGAGTGTCAGAGAGTGATAGAGAGTGATAGTGAGTGTCTGAGAGTGTCTGAGAGTGTCAGAGAGTGTCAGAGAGTGATAGTGAGTGTCAGAGAGTGTCAGAGAGTTTCAGAGAGTGATAGTGAGTGTCAGAGAGTGTCAGAGAGTGATAGAGAGTGATAGTGAGTGTCAGAGAGTGTCAGAGAGTGATAGTGAGTGTCAGAGAGTGATAGTGAGTGTCAGAGAGTGATAGAGAGTGTCTGAGAGTGTCAGAGAGTGTCAGTGAGTGATAGTGAGTGTCTGAGAGTGTCAGAGAGTGATAGTGAGTGTCTGAGAGTGTCAGAGAGTGTCAGAGAGTGATAGTGAGTGTCTGAGAGTGTCAGAGAGTGATAGAGAGTGATAGTGAGTGTCAGAGAGTGTCAGAGAGTGATAGAGAGTGATAGTGAGTGTCAGAGAATGTCAGAGAGTGATAGTGAGTGTCTGGGAGTGTCAGAGAGTGATAGAGAGTGATAGTGAGTGTCTGAGAGTGTCAGAGAGTGTCAGAGAGTGATAGTGAGTGCAAGAGAGTGTCAGAGAGTGTCAGAGAGTGATAGAGAGTGATAGTGAGTGTCAGAGAGTGTCAGAGAGTGATAGAGAGTGATAGTGAGTGTCAGAGAATGTCAGAGAGTGATAGTGAGTGTCTGGGAGTGTCAGAGAGTGATAGAGAGTGATAGTGAGTGTCAGAGAGTGTCAGAGAGTGTCAGAGAGTGACAGTGAGTGTCAGAGAGTGTCAGAGAGTGATAGAGAGTGATAGTGAGTGTCAGAGAATGTCAGAGAGTGATAGTGAGTGTCTGGGAGTGTCAGAGAGTGATAGAGAGTGATAGTGAGTGTCTGAGAGTGTCAGAGAGTGTCAGAGAGTGATAGTGACTGTCAGAGAGTGATAGAGAGTGATAGTGAGTGTCTGAGAGTGTCAGATAGTGTCAGAGAGTGATAGTGAGTGTCAGAGAGTGTCAGAGAGTGTCAGAGAGTGATAGTGAGTGTCAGAGAGTGTCAGAGAGTGATAGAGAGTGATAGTGAGTGTCAGAGAGAGTCAGAGAGTTTCAGAGAGTGATAGTGAGTGTCAGAGAGTGTCAGAGTGTGTCAAAGAGTGATAAAGAGTGAGAGAGAGTGATAGAGAGTGTCTGAGAGTGTCTGAGAGTGGTAGTGAGTGTCTGAGAGTGTCAGAGAGTGATAGTGAGTGTCTGAGAGTGTCAGAGAGTGATAGTGAGAGTCTGAGAGTGTCAGAGAGTGTCAGAGAGTGATAGTGAGTGTCTGAGAGTGTCAGAGAGTGATAGAGAGTGATAGTGAGTGTCTGAGAGTGTCTGAGAGTGTCAGAGAGTGATAGTGAGTGTCTGAGAGTGTCAGAGAGTGTCAGAGAGTGATAGTGAGTGTCTGAGAGTGTCTGAGACTGTCAGAGAGTGATAGTGAGTGTCAGAGAGTGTCAGAGAGTGATAGAGAGTGATAGTGAGTGTCAGAGAATGTCAGAGAGTGATAGTGAGTGTCAGAGAGTGTCAGAGAGTGATAGAGAGTGATAGTGAGTGTCAGAGAATGTCAGAGAGTGATAGTGAGTGTCTGGGAGTGTCAGAGAGTGATAGAGAGTGATAGTGAGTGTCTGAGAGTGTCAGAGAGTGTCAGAGAGTGATAGTGAGTGTCAGAGAGTGTCAGAGAGTGTCAGAGAGTGACAGTGAGTGTCAGAGAGTGTCAGAGAGTGATAGAGAGTGATAGTGAGTGTCAGAGAATGTCAGAGAGTGATAGTGAGTGTCTGGGAGTGTCAGAGAGTGATAGAGAGTGATAGTGAGTGTCTGAGAGTGTCAGAGAGTGTCAGAGAGTGATAGTGAGTGTCAGAGAGTGATAGAGAGTGATAGTGAGTGTCTGAGAGTGTCAGAGAGTGATAGTGAGTGTCAGAGAGTGTCAGAGAGTGTCAGAGAGTGATAGTGAGTGTCAGAGAGTGTCAGAGAGTGATAGAGAGTGATAGTGAGTGTCTGAGAGTGTCAGAGAGTGTCAGAGAGTGATAGTGAGTGTCAGAGAGTGTCAGAGAGTGTCAGAGAGTGATAGTGAGTGTCAGAGAGTGTCAGAGAGTGTCAAAGAGTGATAAAGAGTGAGAGAGAGTGATAGAGAGTGTCTGAGAGTGTCAGAGAGTGGTAGTGAGTGTCTGAGAGTGTCAGAGAGTGTCAGAGAGTGTCAGAGAGTGTCAGAGAGTGATAGTGAGTGTCAGAGAGTGTCAAAGAGTGATAAAGAGTGAGAGAGAGTGATAGAGAGTGTCTGAGAGTGTCAGAGAGTGGTAGTGAGTGTCTGAGAGTGTCAGAGAGTGATAGTGAGTGTCTGAGAGTGTCAGAGAGTGATAGTGAGTGTCTGAGAGTGTCAGAGAGTGTCAGAGAGTGATAGTGAGTGTCTGAGAGTGTCAGAGAGTGTCAGAGAGTGATAGTGAGTGTCTGAGAGTGTCAGAGAGTGTCAGAGAGTGATAGTGAGTGTCTGAGAGTGTCAGAGAGTGATAGTGAGTGTCTGAGAGTGTCAGAGAGTGTCAGAGAGTGATAGTGAGTGTCTGAGAGTGTCAGAGAGTGTCAGAGAGTGATAGTGAGTGTCTGAGAGTGTCAGAGAGTGTCAGAGAGTGATAGTGAGTGTCTGAGAGTGTCAGAGAGTGTCAGAGAGTGATAGTGAGTGTCTGAGAGTGTCAGAGAGTGTCAGAGAGTGATAGTGAGTGTCTGAGAGTGTCTGAGAGTGTCAGAGAGTGATAGTGAGTGTCAGAGAGTGTCAGAGAGTGATAGAGAGTGATAGTGAGTGTCAGAGACTGTCAGAGAGTGATAGTGAGTGTCAGAGAGTGTCAGAGAGTGATAGTGAGTGTCAGAGAGTGTCAGAGAGTGATAGAGAGTGATAGTGAGTGTCAGAGAATGTCAGAGAGTGATAGTGAGTGTCTGGGAGTGTCAGAGAGTGTCAGAGAGTGATAGTGAGTGTCAGAGAGTGTCAGAGAGTGATAGAGAGTGATAGTGAGTGTCAGAGAATGTCAGAGAGTGATAGTGAGTGTCAGAGAGTGTCAGAGAGTGATAGAGAGTGATAGTGAGTGTCAGAGAATGTCAGAGAGTGATAGTGAGTGTCTGGGAGTGTCAGAGAGTGATAGAGAGTGATAGTGAGTGTCTGAGAGTGTCAGAGAGTGTCAGAGAGTGATAGTGAGTGTCAGAGAGTGTCAGAGAGTGTCAGAGAGTGACAGTGAGTGTCAGAGAGTGTCAGAGAGTGATAGAGAGTGATAGTGAGTGTCAGAGAATGTCAGAGAGTGATAGTGAGTGTCTGGGAGTGTCAGAGAGTGATAGAGAGTGATAGTGAGTGTCTGAGAGTGTCAGAGAGTGTCAGAGAGTGATAGTGAGTGTCAGAGAGTGATAGAGAGTGATAGTGAGTGTCTGAGAGTGTCAGAGAGTGATAGTGAGTGTCAGAGAGTGTCAGAGAGTGTCAGAGAGTGATAGTGAGTGTCAGAGAGTGTCAGAGAGTGATAGAGAGTGATAGTGAGTGTCTGAGAGTGTCAGAGAGTGTCAGAGAGTGATAGTGAGTGTCAGAGAGTGTCAGAGAGTGTCAGAGAGTGATAGTGAGTGTCAGAGAGTGTCAGAGAGTGTCAAAGAGTGATAAAGAGTGAGAGAGAGTGATAGAGAGTGTCTGAGAGTGTCAGAGAGTGGTAGTGAGTGTCTGAGAGTGTCAGAGAGTGTCAGAGAGTGTCAGAGAGTGTCAGAGAGTGATAGTGAGTGTCAGAGAGTGTCAGAGAGTGTCAAAGAGTGATAAAGAGTGAGAGAGAGTGATAGAGAGTGTCTGAGAGTGTCAGAGAGTGGTAGTGAGTGTCTGAGAGTGTCAGAGAGTGATAGTGAGTGTCTGAGAGTGTCAGAGAGTGATAGTGAGTGTCTGAGAGTGTCAGAGAGTGTCAGAGAGTGATAGTGAGTGTCAGAGAGTGTCAGAGAGTGTCAGAGAGTGATAGTGAGTGTCAGAGAGTGTCAGAGAGTGTCAAAGAGTGATAAAGAGTGAGAGAGAGTGATAGAGAGTGTCTGAGAGTGTCAGAGAGTGGTAGTGAGTGTCTGAGAGTGTCAGAGAGTGTCAGAGAGTGTCAGAGAGTGTCAGAGAGTGATAGTGAGTGTCAGAGAGTGTCAGAGAGTGTCAAAGAGTGATAAAGAGTGAGAGAGAGTGATAGAGAGTGTCTGAGAGTGTCAGAGAGTGGTAGTGAGTGTCTGAGAGTGTCAGAGAGTGATAGTGAGTGTCTGAGAGTGTCAGAGAGTGATAGTGAGTGTCTGAGAGTGTCAGAGAGTGTCAGAGAGTGATAGTGAGTGTCTGAGAGTGTCAGAGAGTGTCAGAGAGTGATAGTGAGTGTCTGAGAGTGTCAGAGAGTGTCAGAGAGTGATAGTGAGTGTCTGAGAGTGTCAGAGAGTGTCAGAGAGTGATAGTGAGTGTCTGAGAGTGTCTGAGAGTGTCAGAGAGTGATAGTGAGTGTCAGAGAGTGTCAGAGAGTGATAGAGAGTGATAGTGAGTGTCAGAGAATGTCAGAGAGTGATAGTGAGTGTCAGAGAGTGTCAGAGAGTGATAGAGAGTGATAGTGAGTGTCAGAGAGTGTCAGAGAGTGATAGTGAGTGTCAGAGAGTGATAGTGAGTGTCAGAGAGTGATTGAGAGTGTCTGAGAGTGTCAGAGAGTGTCAGTGAGTGATAGTGAGTGTCTGAGAGTGTCAGAGAGTGATAGTGAGTGTCTGAGAGTGTCAGAGAGTGTCAGAGAGTGATAGTGAGTGTCAGAGAGTGTCAGAGAGTGTCAGAGAGTGACAGTGAGTGTCAGAGAGTGTCAGAGAGTGATAGAGAGTGATAGTGAGTGTCAGAGAATGTCAGAGAGTGATAGTAAGTGTCTGGGAGTGTCAGAGAGTGATAGAGAGTGATAGTGAGTGTCTGAGAGTGTCAGAGAGTGTCAGAGAGTGATAGTGACTGTCAGAGAGTGATAGAGAGTGATAGTGAGTGTCTGAGAGTGTCAGATAGTGTCAGAGAGTGATATAGAGTGATAGTGAGTGTCTGAGAGTGTCAGAGAGTGTCAGAGAGTGATAGTGAGTGTCAGAGAGTGTCAGAGAGTGATAGAGAGTGATAGTGAGTGTCAGAGAATGTCAGAGAGTGATAGTGAGTGTCAGAGAGTGATAGAGAGTGATAGTGAGTGTCTGAGAGTGTCTGAGAGTGTCAGAGAGTGTCAGAGAGTGATAGTGAGTGTCAGAGAGTGTCAGAGAGTGTCAGAGAGTGATAGTGAGTGTCAGAGAGTGTCAGAGAGTGATAGAGAGTGATAGTGAGTGTCAGAGAGTGTCAGAGAGTGATAGTGAGTGTCAGAGAGTGATAGTGAGTGTCAGAGAGTGATAGAGAGTGTCTGAGAGTGTCAGAGAGTGTCAGTGAGTGATAGTGAGTGTCTGAGAGTGTCAGAGAGTGATAGTGAGTGTCTGAGAGTGTCAGAGAGTGTCAGAGAGTGATAGTGAGTGTCAGAGAGTGTCAGAGAGTGTCAGAGAGTGTCAGAGAGTGATAGTGAGTGTCAGAGAGTGTCAGAGAGTGATAGAGACTGATAGTGAGTGTCTGAGAGTGTCAGAGAGTGTCAGAGAGTGATAGTGAGTGTCAGAGAGTGTCAGAGAGTGTCAGAGAGTGATAGTGAGTGTCAGAGAGTGTCAGAGTGTGTCAAAGAGTGATAAAGAGTGAGAGAGAGTGATAGAGAGTGTCTGAGAGTGTCAGAGAGTGGTAGTGAGTGTCTGAGAGAGTCAGAGAGTGATAGTGAGTGTCTGAGAGTGTCAGAGAGTGATAGTGAGTGTCTGAGAGTGTCAGAGAGTGTCAGAGAGTGGTAGTGAGTGTCTGAGAGTGTCAGAGAGTGATAGTGAGTGTCTGAGAGTGTCAGAGAGTGATAGTGAGTGTCTGAGAGTGTCAGAGAGTATCAGAGAGTGATAGTGAGTGTCAGAGAGTGTCAGAGAGTGTCAGAGAGTGATAGTGAGTGTCAGAGAGTGTCAGAGTGTGTCAAAGAGTGATAAAGAGTGAGAGAGAGTGATAGAGAGTGTCTGAGAGTGTCAGAGAGTGGTAGTGAGTGTCTGAGAGTGTCAGAGAGTGATAGTGAGTGTCTGAGAGTGTCAGAGAGTGATAGTGAGTGTCTGAGAGTGTCAGAGAGTGTCAGAGAGTGGTAGTGAGTGTCTGAGAGTGTCAGAGAGTGATAGTGAGTGTCTGAGAGTGTCAGAGAGTGATAGTGAGTGTCTGAGAGTGTCAGAGAGTGTCAGAGAGTGATAGTGAGTGTCTGAGAGTGTCAGAGAGTGTCAGAGAGTGATAGTGAGTGTCAGAGAGTGTCAGAGAGTGATAGAGAGTGTCAGAGAGTGATAGTGAGTGTCAGAGAGTGATAGTGAGTGTCAGAGAGTGTCAGAGAGTGTCAGAGAGTGATAGTGAGTGTCAGAGAGTGTCAGAGAGTGATAGAGAGTGATAGTGAGTGTCTGAGAGTGTCAGAGAGTGTCAGAGAGTGATAGTGAGTGTCAGAGAGTGTCAGAGAGTGTCAAAGAGTGATAAAGAGTGAGAGAGAGTGATAGAGAGTGTCTGAGAGTGTCAGAGAGTGGTAGTGAGTGTCTGAGAGTGTCAGAGAGTGTCAGAGAGTGTCAGAGAGTGTCAGAGAGTGATAGTGAGTGTCAGAGAGTGTCAGAGAGTGTCAAAGAGTGATAAAGAGTGAGAGAGAGTGATAGAGAGTGTCTGAGAGTGTCAGAGAGTGGTAGTGAGTGTCTGAGAGTGTCAGAGAGTGATAGTGAGTGTCTGAGAGTGTCAGAGAGTGATAGTGAGTGTCTGAGAGTGTCAGAGAGTGTCAGAGAGTGATAGTGAGTGTCTGAGAGTGTCAGAGAGTGTCAGAGAGTGATAGTGAGTGTCTGAGAGTGTCAGAGAGTGTCAGAGAGTGATAGTGAGTGTCTGAGAGTGTCAGAGAGTGTCAGAGAGTGATAGTGAGTGTCTGAGAGTGTCTGAGAGTGTCAGAGAGTGATAGTGAGTGTCAGAGAGTGTCAGAGAGTGATAGAGAGTGATAGTGAGTGTCAGAGAATGTCAGAGAGTGATAGTGAGTGTCAGAGAGTGTCAGAGAGTGATAGTGAGTGTCTGAGAGTGTCAGAGAGTGATAGAGAGTGATAGTGAGTGTCTGAGAGTGTCAGAGAGTTTCAGAGAGTGATAGTGAGTGTCAGAGAGTGTCAGAGAGTGATAGAGAGTGATAGTGAGTGTCAGAGAATGTCAGAGAGTGATAGTGAGTGTCAGAGAGTGATAGAGAGTGATAGTGAGTGTCTGAGAGTGTCTGAGAGTGTCAGAGAGTGTCAGAGAGTGATAGTGAGTGTCAGAGAGTGTCAGAGAGTGTCAGAGAGTGATAGTGAGTGTCAGAGAGTGTCAGAGAGTGATAGAGAGTGATAGTGAGTGTCAGAGAGTGTCAGAGAGTGATAGTGAGTGTCAGAGAGTGATAGTGAGTGTCAGAGAGTGATTGAGAGTGTCTGAGAGTGTCAGAGAGTGTCAGTGAGTGATAGTGAGTGTCTGAGAGTGTCAGAGAGTGATAGTGAGTGTCTGAGAGTGTCAGAGAGTGTCAGAGAGTGATAGTGAGTGTCAGAGAGTGTCAGAGAGTGTCAGAGAGTGACAGTGAGTGTCAGAGAGTGTCAGAGAGTGATAGAGAGTGATAGTGAGTGTCAGAGAATGTCAGAGAGTGATAGTAAGTGTCTGGGAGTGTCAGAGAGTGATAGAGAGTGATAGTGAGTGTCTGAGAGTGTCAGAGAGTGTCAGAGAGTGATAGTGACTGTCAGAGAGTGATAGAGAGTGATAGTGAGTGTCTGAGAGTGTCAGATAGTGTCAGAGAGTGATATAGAGTGATAGTGAGTGTCTGAGAGTGTCAGAGAGTGTCAGAGAGTGATAGTGAGTGTCAGAGAGTGTCAGAGAGTGATAGAGAGTGATAGTGAGTGTCAGAGAATGTCAGAGAGTGATAGTGAGTGTCAGAGAGTGATAGAGAGTGATAGTGAGTGTCTGAGAGTGTCTGAGAGTGTCAGAGAGTGTCAGAGAGTGATAGTGAGTGTCAGAGAGTGTCAGAGAGTGTCAGAGAGTGATAGTGAGTGTCAGAGAGTGTCAGAGAGTGATAGAGAGTGATAGTGAGTGTCAGAGAGTGTCAGAGAGTGATAGTGAGTGTCAGAGAGTGATAGTGAGTGTCAGAGAGTGATAGAGAGTGTCTGAGAGTGTCAGAGAGTGTCAGTGAGTGATAGTGAGTGTCTGAGAGTGTCAGAGAGTGATAGTGAGTGTCTGAGAGTGTCAGAGAGTGTCAGAGAGTGATAGTGAGTGTCAGAGAGTGTCAGAGAGTGTCAGAGAGTGTCAGAGAGTGATAGTGAGTGTCAGAGAGTGTCAGAGAGTGATAGAGACTGATAGTGAGTGTCTGAGAGTGTCAGAGAGTGTCAGAGAGTGATAGTGAGTGTCAGAGAGTGTCAGAGAGTGTCAGAGAGTGTCAGAGAGTGATAGTGAGTGTCAGAGAGTGTCAGAGAGTGATAGAGACTGATAGTGAGTGTCTGAGAGTGTCAGAGAGTGTCAGAGAGTGATAGTGAGTGTCAGAGAGTGTCAGAGAGTGTCAGAGAGTGATAGTGAGTGTCAGAGAGTGTCAGAGTGTGTCAAAGAGTGATAAAGAGTGAGAGAGAGTGATAGAGAGTGTCTGAGAGTGTCAGAGAGTGGTAGTGAGTGTCTGAGAGAGTCAGAGAGTGATAGTGAGTGTCTGAGAGTGTCAGAGAGTGATAGTGAGTGTCAGAGAGTGTCAGAGAGTGATAGAGACTGATAGTGAGTGTCTGAGAGTGTCAGAGAGTGTCAGAGAGTGATAGTGAGTGTCAGAGAGTGTCAGAGAGTGTCAGAGAGTGATAGTGAGTGTCAGAGAGTGTCAGAGTGTGTCAAAGAGTGATAAAGAGTGAGAGAGAGTGATAGAGAGTGTCTGAGAGTGTCAGAGAGTGGTAGTGAGTGTCTGAGAGAGTCAGAGAGTGATAGTGAGTGTCTGAGAGTGTCAGAGAGTGATAGTGAGTGTCTGAGAGTGTCAGAGAGTGTCAGAGAGTGGTAGTGAGTGTCTGAGAGTGTCAGAGAGTGATAGTGAGTGTCTGAGAGTGTCAGAGAGTGATAGTGAGTGTCTGAGAGTGTCAGAGAGTATCAGAGAGTGATAGTGAGTGTCAGAGAGTGTCAGAGAGTGTCAGAGAGTGATAGTGAGTGTCAGAGAGTGTCAGAGTGTGTCAAAGAGTGATAAAGAGTGAGAGAGAGTGATAGAGAGTGTCTGAGAGTGTCAGAGAGTGATAGTGAGTGTCTGAGAGTGTCAGAGAGTGATAGTGAGTGTCTGAGAGTGTCAGAGAGTGTCAGAGAGTGGTAGTGAGTGTCTGAGAGTGTCAGAGAGTGATAGTGAGTGTCTGAGAGTGTCAGAGAGTGATAGTGAGTGTCTGAGAGTGTCAGAGAGTGTCAGAGAGTGATAGTGAGTGTCTGAGAGTGTCAGAGAGTGTCAGAGAGTGATAGTGAGTGTCTGAGAGTGTCAGAGAGTGTCAGAGAGTGATAGTGAGTGTCAGAGAGTGATAGAGAGTGATAGTGAGTGTCTGAGAGTGTCAGAGAGTGATAGTGAGTGTCAGAGAGTGTCAGAGAGTGTCAGAGAGTGATAGTGAGTGTCAGAGAGTGTCAGAGAGTGATAGAGAGTGATAGTGAGTGTCTGAGAGTGTCAGAGAGTGTCAGAGAGTGATAGTGAGTGTCAGAGAGTGTCAGAGAGTGTCAGAGAGTGATAGTGAGTGTCAGAGAGTGTCAGAGAGTGTCAAAGAGTGATAAAGAGTGAGAGAGAGTGATAGAGAGTGTCTGAGAGTGTCAGAGAGTGGTAGTGAGTGTCTGAGAGTGTCAGAGAGTGTCAGAGAGTGTCAGAGAGTGATAGTGAGTGTCAGAGAGTGTCAGAGAGTGTCAAAGAGTGATAAAGAGTGAGAGAGAGTGATAGAGAGTGTCTGAGAGTGTCAGAGAGTGGTAGTGAGTGTCTGAGAGTGTCAGAGAGTGATAGTGAGTGTCTGAGAGTGTCAGAGAGTGATAGTGAGTGTCTGAGAGTGTCAGAGAGTGTCAGAGAGTGATAGTGAGTGTCTGAGAGTGTCAGAGAGTGTCAGAGAGTGATAGTGAGTGTCTGAGAGTGTCAGAGAGTGTCAGAGAGTGATAGTGAGTGTCTGAGAGTGTCAGAGAGTGTCAGAGAGTGATAGTGAGTGTCTGAGAGTGTCTGAGAGTGTCAGAGAGTGATAGTGAGTGTCAGAGAGTGTCAGAGAGTGATAGAGAGTGATAGTGAGTGTCAGAGAATGTCAGAGAGTGATAGTGAGTGTCAGAGAGTGTCAGAGAGTGATAGTGAGTGTCAGAGAGTGTCAGAGAGTGATAGAGAGTGATAGTGAGTGTCAGAGAATGTCAGAGAGTGATAGTGAGTGTCTGGGAGTGTCAGAGAGTGTCAGAGAGTGATAGTGAGTGTCAGAGAGTGTCAGAGAGTGATAGAGAGTGATAGTGAGTGTCAGAGAATGTCAGAGAGTGATAGTGAGTGTCAGAGAGTGTCAGAGAGTGATAGAGAGTGATAGTGAGTGTCAGAGAATGTCAGAGAGTGATAGTGAGTGTCTGGGAGTGTCAGAGAGTGATAGAGAGTGATAGTGAGTGTCTGAGAGTGTCAGAGAGTGTCAGAGAGTGATAGAGAGTGTCAGAGAGTGTCAGAGAGTGTCAGAGAGTGACAGTGAGTGTCAGAGAGTGTCAGAGAGTGATAGAGAGTGATAGTGAGTGTCAGAGAATGTCAGAGAGTGATAGTGAGTGTCTGGGAGTGTCAGAGAGTGATAGAGAGTGATAGTGAGTGTCTGAGAGTGTCAGAGAGTGTCAGAGAGTGATAGTGAGTGTCAGAGAGTGATAGAGAGTGATAGTGAGTGTCTGAGAGTGTCAGAGAGTGATAGTGAGTGTCAGAGAGTGTCAGAGAGTGTCAGAGAGTGATAGTGAGTGTCAGAGAGTGTCAGAGAGTGATAGAGAGTGATAGTGAGTGTCTGAGAGTGTCAGAGAGTGTCAGAGAGTGATAGTGAGTGTCAGAGAGTGTCAGAGAGTGTCAGAGAGTGATAGTGAGTGTCAGAGAGTGTCAGAGAGTGTCAGAGAGTGATAGTGAGTGTCAGAGAGTGTCAGAGTGTGTCAAAGAGTGATAAAGAGTGAGAGAGAGTGATAGAGAGTGTCTGAGAGTGTCAGAGAGTGATAGTGAGTGTCTGAGAGTGTCAGAGAGTGATAGTGAGTGTCTGAGAGTGTCAGAGAGTGTCAGAGAGTGGTAGTGAGTGTCTGAGAGTGTCAGAGAGTGATAGTGAGTGTCTGAGAGTGTCAGAGAGTGATAGTGAGTGTCTGAGAGTGTCAGAGAGTGTCAGAGAGTGATAGTGAGTGTCTGAGAGTGTCAGAGAGTGTCAGAGAGTGATAGTGAGTGTCTGAGAGTGTCAGAGAGTGTCAGAGAGTGATAGTGAGTGTCAGAGAGTGATAGAGAGTGATAGTGAGTGTCTGAGAGTGTCAGAGAGTGATAGTGAGTGTCAGAGAGTGTCAGAGAGTGTCAGAGAGTGATAGTGAGTGTCAGAGAGTGTCAGAGAGTGATAGAGAGTGATAGTGAGTGTCTGAGAGTGTCAGAGAGTGTCAGAGAGTGATAGTGAGTGTCAGAGAGTGTCAGAGAGTGTCAGAGAGTGATAGTGAGTGTCAGAGAGTGTCAGAGAGTGTCAAAGAGTGATAAAGAGTGAGAGAGAGTGATAGAGAGTGTCTGAGAGTGTCAGAGAGTGGTAGTGAGTGTCTGAGAGTGTCAGAGAGTGTCAGAGAGTGTCAGAGAGTGTCAGAGAGTGATAGTGAGTGTCAGAGAGTGTCAGAGAGTGTCAAAGAGTGATAAAGAGTGAGAGAGAGTGATAGAGAGTGTCTGAGAGTGTCAGAGAGTGGTAGTGAGTGTCTGAGAGTGTCAGAGAGTGATAGTGAGTGTCTGAGAGTGTCAGAGAGTGATAGTGAGTGTCTGAGAGTGTCAGAGAGTGTCAGAGAGTGATAGTGAGTGTCTGAGAGTGTCAGAGAGTGTCAGAGAGTGATAGTGAGTGTCTGAGAGTGTCAGAGAGTGTCAGAGAGTGATAGTGAGTGTCTGAGAGTGTCAGAGAGTGTCAGAGAGTGATAGTGAGTGTCTGAGAGTGTCTGAGAGTGTCAGAGAGTGATAGTGAGTGTCAGAGAGTGTCAGAGAGTGATAGAGAGTGATAGTGAGTGTCAGAGAATGTCAGAGAGTGATAGTGAGTGTCAGAGAGTGTCAGAGAGTGATAGTGAGTGTCAGAGAGTGTCAGAGAGTGATAGAGAGTGATAGTGAGTGTCAGAGAATGTCAGAGAGTGATAGTGAGTGTCTGGGAGTGTCAGAGAGTGTCAGAGAGTGATAGTGAGTGTCAGAGAGTGTCAGAGAGTGATAGAGAGTGATAGTGAGTGTCAGAGAATGTCAGAGAGTGATAGTGAGTGTCAGAGAGTGTCAGAGAGTGATAGAGAGTGATAGTGAGTGTCAGAGAATGTCAGAGAGTGATAGTGAGTGTCTGGGAGTGTCAGAGAGTGATAGAGAGTGATAGTGAGTGTCTGAGAGTGTCAGAGAGTGTCAGAGAGTGATAGAGAGTGTCAGAGAGTGTCAGAGAGTGTCAGAGAGTGACAGTGAGTGTCAGAGAGTGTCAGAGAGTGATAGAGAGTGATAGTGAGTGTCAGAGAATGTCAGAGAGTGATAGTGAGTGTCTGGGAGTGTCAGAGAGTGATAGAGAGTGATAGTGAGTGTCTGAGAGTGTCAGAGAGTGTCAGAGAGTGATAGTGAGTGTCAGAGAGTGATAGAGAGTGATAGTGAGTGTCTGAGAGTGTCAGAGAGTGATAGTGAGTGTCAGAGAGTGTCAGAGAGTGTCAGAGAGTGATAGTGAGTGTCAGAGAGTGTCAGAGAGTGATAGAGAGTGATAGTGAGTGTCTGAGAGTGTCAGAGAGTGTCAGAGAGTGATAGTGAGTGTCAGAGAGTGTCAGAGAGTGTCAGAGAGTGATAGTGAGTGTCAGAGAGTGTCAGAGAGTGTCAAAGAGTGATAAAGAGTGAGAGAGAGTGATAGAGAGTGTCTGAGAGTGTCAGAGAGTGGTAGTGAGTGTCTGAGAGTGTCAGAGAGTGTCAGAGAGTGTCAGAGAGTGTCAGAGAGTGATAGTGAGTGTCAGAGAGTGTCAGAGAGTGTCAAAGAGTGATAAAGAGTGAGAGAGAGTGATAGAGAGTGTCTGAGAGTGTCAGAGAGTGGTAGTGAGTGTCTGAGAGTGTCAGAGAGTGATAGTGAGTGTCTGAGAGTGTCAGAGAGTGATAGTGAGTGTCTGAGACTGTCAGAGAGTGTCAGAGAGTGACAGTGAGTGTCAGAGAGTGTCAGAGAGTGATAGAGAGTGATAGTGAGTGTCAGAGAATGTCAGAGAGTGATAGTGAGTGTCTGGGAGTGTCAGAGAGTGATAGAGAGTGATAGTGAGTGTCTGAGAGTGTCAGAGAGTGTCAGAGAGTGATAGTGACTGTCAGAGAGTGATAGAGAGTGATAGTGAGTGTCTGAGAGTGTCAGATAGTGTCAGAGAGTGATAGAGAGTGATAGTGAGTGTCTGAGAGTGTCAGAGAGTGTCAGAGAGTGATAGTGAGTGTCAGAGAGTGTCAGAGAGTGATAGAGAGTGATAGTGAGTGTCAGAGAATGTCAGAGAGTGATAGTGAGTGTCAGAGAGTGATAGAGAGTGATAGTGAGTGTCTGAGAGTGTCTGAGAGTGTCAGAGAGTGTCAGAGAGTGATAGTGAGTGTCAGAGAGTGTCAGAGAGTGTCAGAGAGTGATAGTGAGTGTCAGAGAGTGATAGAGAGTGATAGTGAGTGTCAGAGAGTGTCAGAGAGTGATAGTGAGTGTCAGAGAGTGATAGTGAGTGTCAGAGAGTGATAGAGAGTGTCTGAGAGTGTCAGAGAGTGTCAATGAGTGATAGTGAGTGTCTGAGAGTGTCAGAGAGTGATAGTGAGTGTCTGAGAGTGTCAGAGAGTGTCAGAGAGTGATAGTGAGTGTCAGAGAGTGTCAGAGAGTGTCAGAGAGTGTCAGAGAGTGATAGTGAGTGTCAGAGAGTGTCAGAGAGTGATAGAGACTGATAGTGAGTGTCTGAGAGTGTCAGAGATTGTCAGAGAGTGATAGTGAGTGTCAGAGAGTGTCAGAGAGTGTCAGAGAGTGATAGTGAGTGTCAGAGAGTGTCAGAGTGTGTCAAAGAGTGATAAAGAGTGAGAGAGAGTGATAGAGAGTGTCTGAGAGTGTCAGAGAGTGGTAGTGAGTGTCTGAGAGTGTCAGAGAGTGATAGTGAGTGTCTGAGAGTGTCAGAGAGTGATAGTGAGTGTCTGAGAGTGTCAGAGAGTGTCAGAGAGTGGTAGTGAGTGTCTGAGAGTGTCAGAGAGTGATAGTGAGTGTCTGAGAGTGTCAGAGAGTGATAGTGAGTGTCTGAGAGTGTCTGAGAGTGTCAGAGAGTGATAGTGAGTGTCAGAGAGTGATAGTGAGTGTCTGAGAGTGTCAGAGAGTGTCAGAGAGTGGTAGTGAGTGTCTGAGAGTGTCAGAGAGTGATAGTGAGTGCCTGAGAGTGTCAGAGAGTGATAGTGAGTGTCTGAGAGTGTCAGAGAGTGTCAGAGAGTGACAGTGAGTGTCTGAGAGTGTCAGAGAGTGATAGAGAGTGATAGTGAGTGTCTGAGAGTGTCAGAGAGTGTCAGAGAGTGATAGTGAGTGTCTGAGAGTGTCTGAGAGTGTCAGAGAGTGATAGTGAGTGTCAGAGAGTGTCAGACAGTGATAGAGAGTGATAGTGAGTGTCAGAGAATGTCAGAGAGTGATAGTGAGTGTCAGAGAGTGTCAGAGAGTGATAGTGAGTGTCAGAGAGTGTCAGAGAGTGATAGAGAGTGATAGTGAGTGTCAGAGAATGTCAGAGAGTGATAGTGAGTGTCAGAGAGTGATAGAGAGTGATAGTGAGTGTCTGAGAGTGTCTGGGAGTGTCAGAGAGTGCCAGAGAGTGATAGTGAGTGTCAGAGAGTGTCAGAGAGTGATAGTGAGTGTCAGAGAGTGTCAGAGAGTGATAGAGAGTGATAGTGAGTGTCAGAGAGTGTCAGAGAGTGATAGTGAGTGTCAGAGAGTGATAGTGAGTGTCAGAGAGTGATAGAGAGTGTCTGATAGTGTCAGAGAGTGTCAGAGAGTGATAGTGAGTGTCTGAGAGTGTCAGAGAGTGATAGTGAGTGTCAGAGAGTGTCAGAGAGTGTCAGAGAGTGATAGTGAGTGTCAGAGAGTGTCAGAGAGTGTCAGAGAGTGATAGTGAGTGTCAGAGAGTGTCAGAGAGTGTCAGAGAGTGATAGTGAGTGTCAGAGAGTGTCAGAGAGTGATAGAGAGTGATAGTGAGTGTCAGAGAGTGTCAGAGAGTGATAGTGAGTGTCTGAGAGTGTCTGAGAGTGTCAGAGAGTGATAGTGAGTGTCAGAGAGTGTCAGAGAGTGATAGAGAGTGATAGTGAGTGATAGTGAGTGTCAGAGAGTGATAGTGAGTGTCAGAGTGTGTCAAAGAGTGATAAAGAGTGAGAGAGAGTGATAGAGAGTGTCTGAGAGTGTCAGAGAGTGGTAGTGAGTGTCTGAGAGTGTCAGAGAGTGATAGTGAGTGTCTGAGAGTGTCAGAGAGTGATAGTGAGTGTCTGAGAGTGTCAGAGAGTAATAGTGAGTGTCTGAGAGTGTCAGAGAGTGATAGAGAGTGATAGTGAGTGTCTGAGAGTGTCAGAGAGTGTCAGAGAGTGTCTGAGAGTGTCTGAGAGTGTCAGAGAGTGATAGTGAGTGTCAGAGAGCGTCAGAGAGTGATAGAGAGTGATAGTGAGTGTCAGAGAATGTCAGAGAGTGATAGTGAGTGTCAGAGAGTGATAGAGAGTGATAGAGAGTGATAGTGAGTGTCAGAGAATGTCAGAGAGTGATAGTGAGTGTCAGAGAGTGATAGAGAGTGATAGTGAGTGTCTGAGAGTGTCTGAGAGTGTCAGAGAGTGTCAGAGAGTGATAGTGAGTGTCAGAGAGTGTCAGAGAGTTTCAGAGAGTGATAGTGAGTGTCAGAGAGTGTCAGAGAGTGATAGAGAGTGATAGTGAGTGTCAGAGAGTGTCAGAGAGTGATAGTGAGTGTCAGAGAGTGATAGTGAGTGTCAGAGAGTGATAGAGAGTGTCTGAGAGTGTCAGAGAGTGTCAGTGAGTGATAGTGAGTGTCTGAGAGTGTCAGAGAGTGATAGTGAGTGTCAGAGAGTGTCAGAGAGTGATAGAGAGTGATAGTGAGTGTCAGAGAGTGTCAGAGAGTGATAGTGAGTGTCAGAGAGTGATAGTGAGTGTCAGAGAGTGATAGAGAGTGTCTGAGAGTGTCAGAGAGTGTCAGTGAGTGATAGTGAGTGTCTGAGAGTGTCAGAGAGTGATAGTGAGTGTCTGAGAGTGTCAGAGAGTGTCAGAGAGTGATAGTGAGTGTCTGAGAGTGTCAGAGAGTGATAGAGAGTGATAGTGAGTGTCAGAGAATGTCAGAGAGTGATAGTGAGTGTCTGGGAGTGTCAGAGAGTGATAGAGAGTGATAGTGAGTGTCTGAGAGTGTCAGAGAGTGTCAGAGAGTGATAGTGAGTGCAAGAGAGTGTCAGAGAGTGTCAGAGAGTGATAGAGAGTGATAGTGAGTGTCAGAGAGTGTCAGAGAGTGATAGAGAGTGATAGTGAGTGTCAGAGAATGTCAGAGAGTGATAGTGAGTGTCTGGGAGTGTCATAGAGTGATAGAGAGTGATAGTGAGTGTCTGAGAGTGTCAGAGAGTGTCAGAGAGTGATAGTGAGTGTCAGAGAGTGTCAGAGAGTGTCAGAGAGTGACAGTGAGTGTCAGAGAGTGTCAGAGAGTGATAGAGAGTGATAGTGAGTGTCAGAGAATGTCAGAGAGTGATAGTGAGTGTCTGGGAGTGTCAGAGAGTGATAGAGAGTGATAGTGAGTGTCTGAGAGTGTCAGAGAGTGTCAGAGAGTGATAGTGACTGTCAGAGAGTGATAGAGAGTGATAGTGAGTGTCTGAGAGTGTCAGATAGTGTCAGAGAGTGATAGTGAGTGTCAGAGAGTGTCAGAGAGTGTCAGAGAGTGATAGTGAGTGTCAGAGAGTGTCAGAGAGTTATAGAGAGTGATAGTGAGTGTCAGAGAGAGTCAGAGAGTTTCAGAGAGTGATAGTGAGTGTCAGAGAGTGTCAGAGTGAGTCAAAGAGTGATAAAGAGTGAGAGAGAGTGATAGAGAGTGTCTGAGAGTGTCAGAGAGTGGTAGTGAGTGTCTGAGAGTGTCAGAGAGTGATAGTGAGTGTCTGAGAGTGTCAGAGAGTGATAGTGAGAGTCTGAGAGTGTCAGAGAGTGTCAGAGAGTGATAGTGAGTGTCTGAGAGTGTCAGGGAGTGATAGAGAGTGATAGTGAGTGTCTGAGAGTGTGATAGAGAGTGATAGTGAGTGTCTGAGAGTGTCTGAGAGTGTCAGAGAGTGATAGTGAGTGTCTGAGAGTGTCAGAGAGTGTCAGAGAGTGATAGTGAGTGTCTGAGAGTGTCTGAGAGTGTCAGAGAGTGATAGTGAGTGTCAGAGAGTGTCAGAGAGTGATAGAGAGTGATAGTGAGTGTCAGAGAATGTCAGAGAGTGATAGTGAGTGTCAGAGAGTGTCAGAGAGTGATAGAGAGTGATAGTGAGTGTC
Source organism: Heterodontus francisci (assembly GCF_036365525.1). Taxonomy (NCBI): domain Eukaryota; kingdom Metazoa; phylum Chordata; class Chondrichthyes; order Heterodontiformes; family Heterodontidae; genus Heterodontus; species Heterodontus francisci. The sequence continues at coordinate 26,284,770 of NC_090415.1, read as the reverse complement.
AGAGAATGTCAGAGAGTGATAGTGAGTGTCTGGGAGTGTCAGAGAGTGATAGAGAGTGATAGTGAGTGTCTGAGAGTGTCAGAGAGTGTCAGAGAGTGATAGTGAGTGTCAGAGAGTGTCAGAGAGTGTCAGAGAGTGACAGTGAGTGTCAGAGAGTGTCAGAGAGTGATAGAGAGTGATAGTGAGTGTCAGAGAATGTCAGAGAGTGATAGTGAGTGTCTGGGAGTGTCAGAGAGTGATAGAGAGTGATAGTGAGTGTCTGAGAGTGTCAGAGAGTGTCAGAGAGTGATAGTGAGTGTCAGAGAGTGATAGAGAGTGATAGTGAGTGTCTGAGAGTGTCAGAGAGTGATAGTGAGTGTCAGAGAGTGTCAGAGAGTGTCAGAGAGTGATAGTGAGTGTCAGAGAGTGTCAGAGAGTGATATAGAGTGATAGTGAGTGTCTGAGAGTGTCAGAGAGTGTCAGAGAGTGATAGTGAGTGTCAGAGAGTGTCAGAGAGTGTCAGAGAGTGATAGTGAGTGTCAGAGAGTGTCAGAGAGTGTCAAAGAGTGATAAAGAGTGAGAGAGAGTGATAGAGAGTGTCTGAGAGTGTCAGAGAGTGGTAGTGAGTGTCTGAGAGTGTCAGAGAGTGTCAGAGAGTGTCAGAGAGTGATAGTGAGTGTCAGAGAGTGTCAGAGAGTGTCAAAGAGTGATAAAGAGTGAGAGAGAGTGATAGAGAGTGTCTGAGAGTGTCAGAGAGTGATAGTGAGTGTCTGAGAGTGTCAGAGAGTGTCAGAGAGTGATAGTGAGTGTCTGAGAGTGTCAGAGAGTGTCAGAGAGTGATAGTGAGTGTCTGAGGGTGTCAGAGAGTGTCAGAGAGTGATAGTGAGTGTCTGAGAGTGTCTGAGAGTGTCAGAGAGTGATAGTGAGTGTCAGAGAGTGTCAGAGAGTGATAGAGAGTGATAGTGAGTGTCAGAGAATGTCAGAGAGTGACAGTGAGTGTCAGAGAGTGTCAGAGAGTGATAGAGAGTGATAGTGAGTGTCAGAGAATGTCAGAGAGTGATAGTGAGTGTCTGGGAGTGTCAGAGAGTGATAGAGAGTGATAGTGAGTGTCTGAGAGTGTCAGAGAGTGTCAGAGAGTGATAGTGAGTGTCAGAGAGTGATAGAGAGTGATAGTGAGTGTCTGAGAGTGTCAGAGAGTGATAGTGAGTGTCTGAGAGTGTCAGAGAGTGATAGTGAGTGTCTGAGAGTGTCAGAGAGTGTCAGAGAGTGATAGTGAGTGTCTGAGAGTGTCAGAGAGTGTCAGAGAGTGATAGTGAGTGTCTGAGGGTGTCAGAGAGTGTCAGAGAGTGATAGTGAGTGTCTGAGAGTGTCTGAGAGTGTCAGAGAGTGATAGTGAGTGTCAGAGAGTGTCAGAGAGTGATAGAGAGTGATAGTGAGTGTCAGAGAATGTCAGAGAGTGACAGTGAGTGTCAGAGAGTGTCAGAGAGTGATAGAGAGTGATAGTGAGTGTCAGAGAATGTCAGAGAGTGATAGTGAGTGTCTGGGAGTGTCAGAGAGTGATAGAGAGTGATAGTGAGTGTCTGAGAGTGTCAGAGAGTGTCAGAGAGTGATAGTGAGTGTCAGAGAGTGATAGAGAGTGATAGTGAGTGTCTGAGAGTGTCAGAGAGTGATAGTGAGTGTCAGAGAGTGTCAGAGAGTGTCAGAGAGTGATAGTGAGTGTCAGAGAGTGTCAGAGAGTGATAGAGAGTGATAGTGAGTGTCTGAGAGTGTCAGAGAGTGTCAGAGAGTGATAGTGAGTGTCAGAGAGTGTCAGAGAGTGTCAGAGAGTGATAGTGAGTGTCAGAGAGTGTCAGAGAGTGTCAAAGAGTGATAAAGAGTGAGAGAGATTGATAGAGAGTGTCTGAGAGTGTCAGAGAGTGGTAGTGAGTGTCTGAGAGTGTCAGAGAGTGGTAGTGAGAGTCTGAGAGTGTCAGAGAGTGATAGTGAGTGTCTGAGAGTGTCAGAGAGTGATAGTGAGTGTCTGAGAGTGTCAGAGAGTGTCAGAGAGTGATAGTGAGTGTCTGAGAGTGTCAGAGAGTGTCAGAGAGTGATAGTGAGTGTCAGAGAGTGATAGAGAGTGATAGTGAGTGTCTGAGAGTGTCAGAGAGTGATAGTGAGTGTCAGAGAGTGTCAGAGAGTGTCAGAGAGTGATAGTGAGTGTCAGAGAGTGTCAGAGAGTGATAGAGAGTGATAGTGAGTGTCTGAGAGTGTCAGAGAGTGTCAGAGAGTGATAGTGAGTGTCAGAGAGTGTCAGAGAGTGTCAGAGAGTGATAGTGAGTGTCAGAGAGTGTCAGAGAGTGTCAAAGAGTGATAAAGAGTGAGAGAGATTGATAGAGAGTGTCAGAGAGTGTCAGAGAGTGGTAGTGAGTGTCTGAGAGTGTCAGAGAGTGGTAGTGAGAGTCTGAGAGTGTCAGAGAGTGATAGTGAGTGTCTGAGAGTGTCAGAGAGTGATAGTGAGTGTCTGAGAGTGTCAGAGAGTGTCAGAGAGTGATAGTGAGTGTCTGAGAGTGTCAGAGAGTGATAGAGAGTGATAGTGAGTGTCTGAGAGTGTCAGAGAGTGTCAGAGAGTGATAGTGAGTGTCAGAGAGTGTCAGAGAGTGATAGAGAGTGATAGTGAGTGTCAGAGAATGTCAGAGAGTGATAGTGAGTGTCAGAGAGTGATAGAGAGTGATAGTGAGTGTCTGAGAGTGTCTGAGAGTGTCAGAGAGTGTCAGAGAGTGATAGTGAGTGTCAGAGAGTGTCAGAGAGTGTCAGAGAGTGATAGTGAGTGTCAGAGAGTGTCAGAGAGTGATAGAGAGTGATAGTGAGTGTCAGAGAGTGTCAGAGAGTGATAGTGAGTGTCAGAGAGTGATAGTGAGTGTCAGAGAGTGATAGAGAGTGTCTGAGAGTGTCAGAGAGTGTCAGTGAGTGATAGTGAGTGTCTGAGAGTGTCAGAGAGTGATAGTGAGTGTCTGAGAGTGTCAGAGAGTGTCAGAGAGTGATAGTGAGTGTCAGAGAGTGTCAGAGAGTGTCAGAGAGTGACAGTGAGTGTCAGAGAGTGTCAGAGAGTGATAGAGAGTGATAGTGAGTGTCAGAGAATGTCAGAGAGTGATAGTGAGTGTCTGGGAGTGTCAGAGAGTGATAGAGAGTGATAGTGAGTGTCTGAGAGTGTCAGAGAGTGTCAGAGAGTGATAGTGACTGTCAGAGAGTGATAGAGAGTGATAGTGAGTGTCTGAGAGTGTCAGATAGTGTCAGAGAGTGATAGTGAGTGTCAGAGAGTGTCAGAGAGTGTCAGAGAGTGATAGTGAGTGTCAGAGAGTGTCAGAGAGTGATAGAGACTGATAGTGAGTGTCTGAGAGTGTCAGAGAGTGTCAGAGAGTGATAGTGAGTGTCAGAGAGTGTCAGAGAGTGTCAGAGAGTGATAGTGAGTGTCAGAGAGTGTCAGAGTGTGTCAAAGAGTGATAAAGAGTGAGAGAGAGTGATAGAGAGTGTCTGAGAGTGTCAGAGAGTGGTAGTGAGTGTCTGAGAGTGTCAGAGAGTGATAGTGAGTGTCTGAGAGTGTCAGAGAGTGTCAGAGAGTGGTAGTGAGTATCTGAGAGTGTCAGAGAGTGATAGTGAGTGTCTGAGAGTGTCAGAGAGTGATAGTGAGTGTCTGAGAGTGTCAGAGAGTGTCAGAGAGTGATAGTGAGTGTCTGAGAGTGTCAGAGAGTGATAGAGAGTGATAGTGAGTGTCTGAGAGTGTCAGAGAGTGTCAGAGAGTGATAGTGAGTGTCTGAGAGTGTCTGAGAGTGTCAGAGAGTGATAGTGAGTGTCAGAGAGTGTCAGACAGTGATAGAGAGTGATAGTGAGTGTCAGAGAATGTCAGAGAGTGATAGTGAGTGTCAGAGAGTGTCAGAGAGTGATAGTGAGTGTCAGAGAGTGTCAGAGAGTGATAGAGAGTGATAGTGAGTGTCAGAGAATGTCAGAGAGTGATAGTGAGTGTCAGAGAGTGATAGAGAGTGATAGTGAGTGTCTGAGAGTGTCTGGGAGTGTCAGAGAGTGCCAGAGAGTGATAGTGAGTGTCAGAGAGTGTCAGAGAGTGATAGTGAGTGTCAGAGAGTGTCAGAGAGTGATAGAGAGTGATAGTGAGTGTCAGAGAGTGTCAGAGAGTGATAGTGAGTGTCAGAGAGTGATAGTGAGTGTCAGAGAGTGATAGAGAGTGTCTGATAGTGTCAGAGAGTGTCAGAGAGTGATAGTGAGTGTCTGAGAGTGTCAGAGAGTGATAGTGAGTGTCAGAGAGTGTCAGAGAGTGATAGTGAATGTCAGAGAGTGTCAGAGAGTGTCAGAGAGTGATAGTGAGTGTCAGAGAGTGTCAGAGAGTGTCAGAGAGTGATAGTGAGTGTCAGAGAGTGTCAGAGAGTGATAGAGAGTGATAGTGACTGTCAGAGAGTGTCAGAGAGTGATAGTGAGTGTCAGAGAGTGATAGTGAGTGTCAGAGAGTGATAGTGAGTGTCAGAGAGTGTCAGACAGTGATAGAGAGTGATAGTGAGTGTCAGAGAATGTCAGAGAGTGATAGTGAGTGTCAGAGAGTGTCAGAGAGTGATACTGAGTGTCAGACAGTGTCAGAGAGTGATAGAGAGTGATAGTGAGTGTCAGAGAATGTCAGAGAGTGATAGTGAGTGTCAGAGAGTGATAGAGAGTGATAGTGAGTGTCTGAGAGTGTCTGGGAGTGTCAGAGAGTGCCAGAGAGTGATAGTGAGTGTCAGAGAGTGTCAGAGAGTGTCAGAGAGTGATAGTGAGTGTCAGAGAGTGTCAGAGAGTGATAGAGAGTGATAGTGAGTGTCAGAGAGTGTCAGAGAGTGATAGTGAGTGTCAGAGAGTGATAGTGAGTGTCAGAGAGTGATAGAGAGTGTCTGATAGTGTCAGAGAGTGTCAGAGAGTGATAGTGAGTGTCTGAGACTGTCAGAGAGTGATAGTGAGTGTCAGAGAGTGTCAGAGAGTGTCAGAGAGTGATAGTGAGTGTCAGAGAGTGTCAGAGAGTGTCAGAGAGTGATAGTGATTGTCAGAGAGTGTCAGAGAGTGTCAGAGAGTGATAGTGAGTGTCAGAGAGTGTCAGAGAGTGATAGAGAGTGATAGTGAGTGTCAGAGAGTGTCAGAGAGTGATAGTGAGTGTCAGAGAGTGATAGTGAGTGTCAGAGAGTGATAGAGAGTGTCTGAGAGTGTCAGAGAGTGTCAGAGAGTGATAGTGAGTGTCTGAGAGTGTCAGAGAGTGATAGTGAGTGTCTGAGAGTGTCAGAGAGTGTCAGAGAGTGATAGTGAGTGTCTGAGAGTGTCAGAGAGTGATATAGAGTGATAGTGAGTGTCTGAGAGTGTCAGAGAGTGTCAGAGAGTGATAGTGAGTGTCTGAGAGTGTCAGAGAGTGATAGAGAGTGATAGTGAGTGTCTGAGAGTGTCAGAGAGTGTCAGAGAGTGATAGTGAGTGTCAGAGAGTGATAGTGAGTGTCAGAGAGTGATAGAGAGTGATAGTGAGTGTCTGAGAGTGTCAGAGAGTGTCAGAGAGTGATAGTGAGTGTCAGAGAGTGTCAGAGAGTGTCAGAGAGTGATAGTGAGTGTCTGAGAGTGTCAGAGAGTGATAGTGAGTGTCTGAGAGTGTCAGAGAGTGTCAGAGAGTGATAGTGAGTGTCTGAGAGTGTCAGAGAGTGATAGTGAGTGTCTGAGAGTGTCAGAGAGTGTCAGAGAGTGATAGTGAGTGTCTGAGAGTGTCAGAGAGTGTCAGAGAGTGATAGTGAGTGTCTGAGAGTGTCAGAGAGTGATAGAGAGTGATAGTGAGTGTCAGAGAGTGTCAGAGAGTGTCAGAGAGTGATAGTGAGTGTCTGAGAGTGTCAGAGAGTGATAGAGAGTGATAGTGAGTGTCTGAGAGTGTCAGAGAGTGTCAGAGAGTGATAGTGAGTGTCAGAGAGTGATAGTGAGTGTCAGAGAGTGATAGAGAGTGATAGTGAGTGTCTGAGAGTGTCAGAGAGTGTCAGAGAGTGATAGTGAGTGTCAGAGAGTGTCAGAGAGTGTCAGAGAGTGATAGTGAGTGTCTGAGAGTGTCAGAGAGTGATAGTGAGTGTCTGAGAGTGTCAGAGAGTGTCAGAGAGTGATAGTGAGTGTCAGAGAGTGTCAGAGAGTGATAGTGAGTGTCTGAGAGTGTCAGAGAGTGATAGTGAGTGTCTGAGAGTGTCAGAGAGTGATAGTGAGTGTCTGAGAGTGTCAGAGAGTGATAGAGAGTGATAGTGAGTGTCTGAGAGTGTCAGAGAGTGTCAGAGAGTGATAGTGAGTGTCTGAGAGTGTCTGAGAGTGTCAGAGAGTGATAGTGAGTGTCAGAGAGTGTCAGAGAGTGATAGAGAGTGATAGTGAGTGTCAGAGAATGTCAGAGAGTGATAGTGAGTGTCAGAGAGTGATAGAGAGTGATAGTGAGTGTCTGAGAGTGTCAGAGAGTGATAGTGAGTGTCAGAGAGTGTCAGAGAGTGTCAGAGAGTGATAGTGAGTGTCAGAGAGTGTCAGAGAGTGATAGAGAGTGATAGAGAGTGAAAGTGAGTTTCAGAGAGTGTCAGAGAGTGATAGTGAGTGTCAGAGAGTGATAGTGAGTGTCAGAGAGTGATAGAGAGTTTCTGAGAGTGTCAGAGAGTGTCAGAGAGTGATAGTGAGTGTCTGCGAGTGTCAGAGAGTGATAGTGAGTGTCTGAGAGTGTCAGAGAGTGATAGAGAGTGATAGTGAGTGTCTGAGAGTGTCAGAGAGTGATAGTGAGTGTCAGAGAGTGATAGTGAGTGTCAGAGAGTGATAGAGAGTTTCTGAGAGTGTCAGAGAGTGTCAGAGAGTGATAGTGAGTGTCTGCGAGTGTCAGAGAGTGATAGTGAGTGTCTGAGAGTGTCAGAGAGTGATAGAGAGTGATAGTGAGTGTCTGAGAGTGTCAGAGAGTGATAGAGAGTGATAGTGAGTGTCTGAGAGTGTCAGAGAGTGTCAGAGATTGATAGTGAGTGTCAGAGAGTGATAGTGAGTGTCAGAGAGTGTCAGAGAGTGATAGTGAGTGTCAGAGAGTGTCAGAGAGTGATAGAGAGTGATAGTGAGTGTCAGAGAATGTCAGAGAGTGATAGTGAGTGTCAGAGAGTGATAGAGAGTGATAGTGAGTGTCTGAGAGTGTCAGGGAGTGATAGTGAGTGTCAGAGAGTGTCAGAGAGTGTCAGAGAGTGATAGTGAGTGTCAGAGAGTGTCAGAGAGTGATAGAGAGTGATAGAGAGTGAAAGTGAGTTTCAGAGAGTGTCAGAGAGTGATAGTGAGTGTCAGAGAGTGATAGTGAGTGTCAGAGAGTGATAGAGAGTGTCTGAGAGTGTCAGAGAGTGTCAGAGAGTGATAGTGAGTGTCTGCGAGTGTCAGAGAGTGATAGTGAGTGTCTGAGAGTGTCAGAGAGTGATAGAGAGTGATAGTGAGTGTCTGAGAGTGTCAGAGAGTGTCAGAGAGTGATAGTGAGTGTCTGAGAGTGTCAGAGAGTGATAGAGAGTGATAGTGAGTGTCTGAGAGTGTCAGAGAGTGTCAGAGATTGATAGTGAGTGTCAGAGAGTGTTAGTGAGTGTCAGAGAGTGATAGAGACTGATAGTGAGTGTCTGAGAGTGTCAGAGAGTGTCAGAGAGTGATAGTGAGTGTCAGAGAGTGTCAGAGAGTGATAGAGAGTGATAGTGAGTGTCAGAGAATGTCAGAGAGTGATAGTGAGTGTCTGGGAGTGTCAGAGAGTGATAGAGAGTGATAGTGAGTGTCTGAGAGTGTCAGAGAGTGTCAGAGAGTGATAGTGAGTGTCAGAGAGTGTCAGAGAGTGTCAGAGAGTGATAGTGAGTGTCAGAGAGTGTCAGAGAGTGATAGAGAGTGATAGTGAGTGTCAGAGAATGTCAGAGAGTGATAGTGAGTGTCTGGGAGTGTCAGAGAGTGATAGAGAGTGATAGTGAGTGTCTGAGAGTGTCAGAGAGTGATAGAGAGTGATAGTGAGTGTCTGAGAGTGTCAGAGAGTGTCAGAGAGTGATAGTGAGTTTCAGAGAGTGTCAGAGAGTGTCAGAGAGTGATAGTGAGTGTCTGAGAGTGTCAGAGAGTGATAGTGAGTGTCTGAGAGTGTCAGAGAGTGTCAGAGAGTGATAGTGAGTGTCAGAGAGTGTCAGAGAGTGATAGTGAGTGTCTGAGAGTGTCTGAGAGTGTCAGAGAGTGATAGTGAGTGTCAGAGAGTGTCAGAGAGTGACAGAGAGTGATAGTGAGTGTCAGAGAATGTCAGAGAGTGATAGTGAGCGTCTGGGAGTGTCAGAGAGTGATAGAGAGTGATAGTGAGTGTCTGAGAGTGTCAGAGAGTGTCAGAGAGTGATAGTGAGTGTCAGAGACTGTCAGAGAGTGTCAGAGAGTGATAGTGAGTGTCAGAGAGTGTCAGAGAGTGATAGAGAGTGATAGTGAGTGTCAGAGAATGTCAGAGAGTGATAGTGAGTGTCTGGGAGTGTCAGAGAGTGATAGAGAGTGATAGTGAGTGTCTGAGAGTGTCAGAGAGTGTCAGAGAGTGATAGTGAGTGTCAGAGAGTGTCAGAGAGTGATAGAGAGTGATAGTGAAAGTCTGAGAGTGTCAGAGAGTGTCAGAGAGTGATAGTGAGTGTCAGAGAGTGTCAGAGAGTGTCAGAGAGTGATAGTGAGTGTCAGAGAGTGTCAGAGTGTGTCAAAGAGTGATAAAGAGTGAGAGAGAGTGATAGAGAGTGTCTGAGAGTGTCAGAGAGTGGTAGTGAGTGTCTGAGATTGTCAGAGAGTGATAGTGAGTGTCTGAGAGTGTCAAAGAGTGATAGTGAGTGTCTGAGAGTGTCAGAGAGTGATAGTGAGTGTCAGAGAGTGTCAGAGAGTGATAGAGAGTGATAGTGAGTGTCTGAGTGTGTCAGAGAGTGTCAGAGAGTGATAGTGAGTGTCTGAGAGTGTCTGAGAGTGTCAGAGGGTGATAGTGAGTGTCAGAGAGTGTCAGAGAGTGATAGAGAGTGATAGTGAGTGTCTGAGTGTGTCAGAGAGTGTCAGAGAGTGATAGTGAGTGTCTGAGAGTGTCTGAGAGTTTCAGAGAGTGATAGTGAGTGTCAGAGAGTGTCAGAGAGTGATAGAGAGTGATAGTGAGTGTCTGAGAGTGTCAGAGAGTGTCAGAGAGTGATAGTGAGTGTCTGAGAGTGTCTGAGAGTGTCAGAGAGTGATAGTGAGTGTCAGAGAGTGTCAGAGAGTGATAGTGAGTGTCAGAGAGTGTCAGAGAGTGATAGAGAGTGATAGTGAGTGTCAGAGAATGTCAGAGAGTGATAGTGAGTGTCTGGGAGTTTCAGAGAGTGATAGAGAGTGATAGTGAGTGTCAGAGAGTGTCAGAGAGTGATAGTGAGTGTCTGAGAGTGTCTGAGAGTGTCAGAGCGTGATAGTGAGTGTCAGAGAGTGTCAGAGAGTGATAGAGAGTGATAGTGAGTGTCTGAGAGTGATAGAGAGTGATAGTGAGTGTCTGAGAGTGTCAGAGAGTGTCAGAGAGTGATAGTGAGTGTCTGAGAGTGTCTGAGAGTGTCAGAGAGTGATAGTGAGTGTCAGAGAGTGTCAGAGAGTGATAGAGAGTGATAGTGAGTGTCTGAGAGTGTCAGAGAGTGTCAGAGAGTGATAGTGAGTGTCTGAGAGTGTCTGAGAGTGTCAGAGAGTGATAGTGAGTGTCAGAGAGTGTCAGAGAGTGATAGTGAGTGTCAGAGAGTGTCAGAGAGTGATAGAGAGTGATAGTGAGTGTCAGAGAAAGTCAGAGAGTGATAGTGAGTGTCTGGGAGTGTCAGAGAGTGATAGAGAGTGATAGTGAGTGTCAGAGAGTGTCAGAGAGTGATAGTGAGTGTCTGAGAGTGTCTGAGAGTGTCAGAGCGTGATAGTGAGTGTCAGAGAGTGTCAGAGAGTGATAGAGAGTGATAGTGAGTGTCTGAGTGTGTCAGAGAGTGATAGAGGGTGATAGTGAGTGTCTGAGAGTGTCAGAGAGTGTCAGAGAGTGATAGTGAGTGTCAGAGAGTGTCAGAGAGTGATAGTGAGTGTCAGAGAGTGTCAGAGAGTGATAGTGAGTGTCTGAGAGTGTCTGAGAGTGTCAGAGCGTGACAGTGAGTGTCAGAGAGTGTCAGAGATTGATAGTGAGTGATAGTGAGTGCCTGAGTGTGTCAGAGAGTGTCAGAGAGTGATAGTGAGTGTCTGAGAGTGTCTGAGAGTGTCAGAGCGTGATAGTGAGTGTCAGAGAGTGTCAGAGAGTGATAGAGAGTGATAGTGAGTGTCTGAGTGTGTCAGAGAGTGTCAGAGAGTGATAGTGAGTGTCTGAGAGTGTCTAAGAGTGTCAGAGAGTGATAGTGAGTGTCAGAGAGTGTCAGAGAGTGATAGTGAGTGTCAGAGAGTGTCAGAGAGTGATAGTGAGCGTCTGAGAGTGTCAGAGAGTGTCAGAGCGTGATAGTGAGTGTCAGAGAGTGTCAGAGAGTGATAGAGTGTGATAGTGAGTGTCTGAGAGTGTCAGAGAGTGATAGTGAGCGTCTGAGAGTGTCTGAGAGTGTCAGAGCGTGATAGTGAGTGTCAGAGAGTGTCAGAGAGTGATAGAGTGTGATAGTGAGTGTCTGAGAGTGTCAGAGAGTGATAGTGAGTGTCTGAGAGTCTCTGAGAGTGTCAGAGCGTGATAGTGAGTGTCAGAGAGTGTCAGAGAGTGTCAGAGAGTGATAGAGAGTGATAGTGAGTGTCTGAGTGTGTCAGAGAGTGTCAGAGAGTGATAGTGAGTGTCTGAGAGTGTCTGAGAGTGTCAGAGAGTGATAGTGAGTGTCAGAGAGTGATAGAAAGTGATAGTGAGTGTCTGAGAGTGTCACAGAGTGATAGAGAGTGATAGTGAGTGTCTGAGTGTGTCAGAGAGTGTCAGAGAGTGATAGTGAGTGTCTGAGAGTGTCTGAGAGTGTCAGAGCGTGATAGTGAGTGTCAGAGAGTGTCAGAGAGTGATAGAGAGTGATAGTGAGTGTCTGAGTGTGTCAGAGAGTGTCAGAGAGTGATAGTGAGTGTCTGAGAGTGTCTGAGAGTGTCAGAGAGTGATAGTGAGTGTCAGAGAGTGTCAGAGAGTGATAGTGAGTGTCAGAGAGTGTCAGAGAGTGATAGTGAGTGTCTGAGAGTGTCTGAGAGTGTTTGAGCGTGATAGTGAGTGTCAGAGTGTGTCAGAGAGTGATAGAGAGTGATAGTGAGTGTCTGAGAGTGTCACAGAGTGATAGAGAGTGATAGTGAGTGTCTGAGTGTGTCAGAGAGTGTCAGAGAGTGATAGTGAGTGTCTGAGAGTGTCTGAGAGTGTCAGAGCGTGATAGTGAGTGTCAGAGAGTGATAGAGAGTGATAGTGAGTGTCTGAGTGTGTCAGAGAGTGTCAGAGAGTGATAGTGAGTGTCTGGGAGTGTCTAAGAGTGTCAGAGAGTGATAGTGAGTGTCAGAGAGTGTCAGAGAGTGATAGTGAGTGTCAGAGAGTGTCAGAGAGTGATAGTGAGTGTCTGAGAGTGTCTGAGAGTGTTTGAGCGTGATAGTGAGTGTCAGAGTGTGTCAGAGAGTGATAGAGAGTGATAGTGAGTGTCTGAGTGTGTCAGAGAGTGTCAGAGAGTGATAGTGAGTGTCTGAGAGTGTCAGAGCGTGATAGTGAGTGTCAGAGAGTGTCAGAGAGTGATAGAGAGTGATAGTGAGTGTCTGAGTGTGTCAGAGAGTGTCAGAGAGTGATAGAAAGTGATAGTGAGTGTCTGAGAGTGTCAGAGAGTGTCAGAGAGTGATAGTGAGTGTCAGAGAGTGTCAGAGAGTGATAGAAAGTGATAGTGAGTGTCTGAAAGTGTCAGAGAGTGATAGTGAGTGTCAGAGAGTGTCAGAGAGTGATAGTGAGTGTCTGAGAGTGTCTGAGAGTGTCAGAGCGTGATAGTGAGTGTCAGAGAGTGTCAGAGAGTGATAGAGAGTGATAGTGAGTGTCTGAGTGTGTCAGAGAGTGTCAGAGAGTGATAGTGAGTGTCTGAGAGTGTCTGAGAGTGTCAGAGCGTGATAGTGAGTGTCAGAGAGTGATAGAGAGTGATAGTGAGTGCCTGAGTGTGTCAGAGAGTGTCAGAGAGTGATAGTGAGTGTCTGAGAGTGTCAGAGAGTGATAGTGAGTGTCAGAGAGTGATAGTGAGTGTCAGAGAGTGTCAGAGAGTGATAGTGAGTGTCTGAGAGTGTCTGAGAGTGTTTGAGCGTGATAGTGAGTGTCAGAGTGTGTCAGAGAGTGATAGAGAGTGATAGTGAGTGTCTGAGTGTGTCAGAGAGTGTCAGAGAGTGATAGTGAGTGTCTGAGAGTGTCAGAGAGTGTCAGAGAGTGATAGTGAGTGTCTGAGAGTGTCTGAGAGTGTTTGAGCGTGATAGTGAGTGTCAGAGTGTGTCAGAGAGTGATAGAGAGTGATAGTGAGTGTCTGAGTGTGTCAGAGAGTGTCAGAGAGTGATAGTGAGTGTCTGAGAGTGTCTGAGAGTGTCAGAGCGTGATAGTGAGTGTCAGAGAGTGTCAGAGAGTGATAGAGAGTGATAGTGAGTGTCTGAGTGTGTCAGAGAGTGTCAGAGAGTGATAGTGAGTGTCTGAGAGTGTCTGAGAGTGTCAGAGAGTGATAGTGAGTGTCAGAGAGTGTCAGAGAGTGATAGAAAGTGATAGTGAGTGTCTGAGAGTGTCTGAAAGTGTCAGAGAGTGATAGTGAGTGTCAGAGAGTGTCAGAGAGTGATAGTGAGTGTCTGAGAGTGTCTGAGAGTGATAGTGAGTGTCAGAGAGTGTCAGAGAGTGTCAGAGAGTGATAGTGAGTGTCAGAGAGTGTCAGAGAGTGATAGTGAGTGTCAGAGAGTGTCAGAGAGTGATAGTGAGTGTCAGAGAGTGATAGTGAGTGTCAGAGAGTGTCAGAGAGTGTCAGAGAGTGATAGTGAGTGTCTGAGAGTATCTGAGAGTGTCAGAGAGTGATAGTGAGTGTCAGAGAGTGTCAGAGAGTGATAGTGAGTGTCAGAGAGTGTCAGAGAGTGATAGTGAGTGTCTGAGAGTGTCTGAGAGTGTCAGAGCGTGATAGTGAGTGTCAGAGAGTGTCAGAGAGTGATAGAGAGTGATAGTGATTGTCTGAGTGTGTCAGAGAGTGTCAGAGAGTGATAGTGAGTGTCTGAGAGTGTCAGAGAGTGTCAGAGAGTGATAGTGAGTGTCTGAGAGTGTCAGAGCGTGTCAGAGAGTGATTGTGAGTGTCAGAGAGTGTCAGAGAATGTCAGAGAGTGATTGTGAGTGTCAGAGTGTGTCAGAGAGTGATAGTGAGTGTCAGAGAGTGATAGTGAGTGTCTGAGAGTGTCTGAGAGTGTCAGAGAGTGATAGTGAGTGTCAGAGAGTGTCAGAGAGTGATAGTGAGTGTCTGAGAGTGTCAGAGAGTGATAGTGAGTGTCAGAGAGTGTCAGAGAGTGTCAGAGAGTGATAGTGAGTGTCAGAGAGTGTCAGAGAGTGATAGTGAGTGTCAGAGAGTGTCAGAGAGTGATAGTGAGTGTCAGAGAGTGATAGTGAGTGTCAGAGAGTGTCAGAGAGTGTCAGAGAGTGATAGTGAGTGTCTGAGAGTATCTGAGAGTGACAGAGAGTGATAGTGAGTGTCAGAGAGTGTCAGAGAGTGATAGTGAGTGTCAGAGAGTGTCAGAGAGTGTCAGAGAGTGATAGTGAGTGTCAGAGAGTGTCTGAGAGTGTCAGAGAGTGATAGTGAGTGTCAGAGAGTGTCAGAGAGTGATAGTGAGTGTCTTTGAGTGTCAGAGAGTGTCTGAGAGTGTCAGAGAGTGATAGTGAGTGTCTGAGAGTGTCTGAGTGTCAGAGAGTGATAGTGAGTGTCAGAGAGTGTCAGAGAGTGATAGTGAGTGTCTGAGAGTGTCTGAGAGTGTCAGAGAGTGATAGTGAGTGTCAGAGAGTGTCAGAGAGTGATAGTGAGTGTCTGAGAGTGTCTGAGAGTGTCAGAGAGTGATAGTGAGTGTCTGAGAGTGTCTGAGAGTGTCAGAGCGTGATAGTGAGTGTCTGAGAGTGTCTGAGAGTGTCAGAGCGTGATAGTGAGTGTCAGAGAGTGTCAGAGAGTGATAGAGAGTGATAGTGAGTGTCTGAGTGTGTCAGAGAGTGTCAGAGAGTGATAGTGAGTGTCTGAGAGTGTCTGAGAGTGTCAGAGAGTGATAGTGAGTGTCAGAGAGTGTCAGAGAGTGATAGAAAGTGATAGTGAGTGTCTGAGAGTGTCAGAGAGTGTCAGAGAGTGATAGTGAGTGTCTGAAAGTGTCAGAGAGTGATAGTGAGTGTCAGAGAGTGTCAGAGAGTGATAGTGAGTGTCTGAGAGTGTCTGAGAGTGTCAGAGCGTGATAGTGAGTGTCAGAGAGTGTCAGAGAGTGATAGAGAGTGATAGTGATTGTCTGAGTGTGTCAGAGAGTGTCAGAGAGTGATAGTGAGTGTCTGAGAGTGTCAGAGAGTGTCAGAGAGTGATAGTGAGTGTCTGAGAGTGTCAGAGCGTGTCAGAGAGTGATTGTGAGTGTCAGAGAGTGTCAGAGAATGTCAGAGAGTGATTGTGAGTGTCAGAGTGTGTCAGAGAGTGATAGTGAGTGTCAGAGAGTGATAGTGAGTGTCTGAGAGTGTCTGAGAGTGTCAGAGAGTGATAGTGAGTGTCAGAGAGTGTCAGAGAGTGATAGTGAGTGTCTGAGAGTGTCAGAGAGTGATAGTGAGTGTCAGAGAGTGTCAGAGAGTGTCAGAGAGTGATAGTGAGTGTCAGAGAGTGTCAGAGAGTGATAGTGAGTGTCAGAGAGTGTCAGAGAGTGTCAGAGAGTGATAGTGAGTGTCAGAGAGTGATAGTGAGTGTCAGAGAGTGTCAGAGAGTGTCAGAGAGTGATAGTGAGTGTCTGAGAGTGTCTGAGAGTGTCTGAGAGTGTCTGAGAGTGTCAGAGAGTGATAGTGAGTGTCTGAGAGTATCTGAGAGTGTCAGAGAGTGATAGTGAGTGTCAGAGAGTGTCAGAGAGTGATAGTGAGTGTCAGAGAGTGTCAGAGAGTGTCAGAGAGTGATAGTGAGTGTCTGAGAGTGTCTGAGAGTGTCAGAGAGTGATAGTGAGTGTCAGAGAGTGTCAGAGAGTGATAGTGAGTGTCTTTGAGTGTCAGAGAGTGTCTGAGAGTGTCAGAGAGTGATTATGAGTGTCTGAGAGTGTCTGAGAGTGTCAGAGAGTGATAGTGAGTGTCAGAGTGTGTCAGAGAGTTATAGTGAGTGTCTGAGAGTGTCTGAGAGTGTCAGAGAGTGATAGTGAGTGTCAGAGAGTGTCAGAGAGTGATAGTGAGTGTCTGAGAGTGTCTGAGAGTGTCAGAGAGTGATAGTGAGTGTCAGAGAGTGTCAGAGAGTGTCAGAGAGTGATAGTGTTTGTCTGAGAGTGTCTGAGAGTGTCAGAGAGTGATAGTGAGTGTCAGAGAGTGTCAGAGAGTGTCAGAGAGTGATAGTGAGTGTCTGAGAGTGTCAGAGAGTGATAGTGAGTGTCTGAGAGTGTCAGAGCGTGATAGTGAGTGTCAGAGAGTGTCAGAGAGTGATAGAGAGTGATAGTGATTGTCTGAGTGTGTCAGAGAGTGTCAGAGAGTGATAGTGAGTGTCTGAGAGTGTCAGAGAGTGTCAGAGAGTGATAGTGAGTGTCTGAGAGTGTCAGAGCGTGTCAGAGAGTGATTGTGAGTGTCAGAGAGTGTCAGAGAATGTCAGAGAGTGATTGTGAGTGTCAGAGTGTGTCAGAGAGTGATAGTGAGTGTCAGAGAGTGATAGTGAGTGTCTGAGAGTGTCTGAGAGTGTCAGAGAGTGATAGTGAGTGTCAGAGAGTGTCAGAGAGTGATAGTGAGTGTCTGAGAGTGTCAGAGAGTGATAGTGAGTGTCAGAGAGTGTCAGAGAGTGTCAGAGAGTGATAGTGAGTGTCAGAGAGTGTCAGAGAGTGATAGTGAGTGTCAGAGAGTGTCAGAGAGTGTCAGAGAGTGATAGTGAGTGTCAGAGAGTGATAGTGAGTGTCAGAGAGTGTCAGAGAGTGTCAGAGAGTGATAGTGAGTGTCTGAGAGTGTCTGAGAGTGTCTGAGAGTTCTGAGAGTGTCAGAGAGTGATAGTGAGTGTCTGAGAGTATCTGAGAGTGTCAGAGAGTGATAGTGAGTGTCAGAGAGTGTCAGAGAGTGATAGTGAGTGTCAGAGAGTGTCAGAGAGTGTCAGAGAGTGATAGTGAGTGTCTGAGAGTGTCTGAGAGTGTCAGAGAGTGATAGTGAGTGTCAGAGAGTGTCAGAGAGTGATAGAGAGTGTCTTTGAGTGTCAGAGAGTGTCTGAGAGTGTCAGAGAGTGATAGTGAGTGTCTGAGAGTGTCTGAGAGTGTCAGAGAGTGATAGTGAGTGTCAGAGAGTGTCAGAGAGTGATAGTGAGTGTCTGAGAGTGTCTGCGAGTGTCAGAGAGTGATAGTGAGTGTCAGAGAGTGTCAGAGAGTGATAGTGAGTGTCTGAGAGTGTCTGAGAGTGTCAGAGAGTGATAGTGAGTGTCAGAGAGTGTCAGAGAGTGTCAGAGAGTGATAGTGTTTGTCTGAGAGTGTCTGAGAGTGTCAGAGAGTGATAGTGAGTGTCAGAGAGTGTCAGAGAGTGTCAGAGAGTGATAGTGAGTGTCTGAGAGTGTCAGAGAGTGATAGTGAGTGTCAGAGAGTGTCTGAGAGTGTCAGAGAGTGATAGTGAGTGTCAGAGAGTGTCAGAGAGTGTCAGAGAGTGATAGTGAGTGTCTGAGTGTGTCAGAGAGTGTCAGAGAGTGATAGTGAGTGTCTGAGACTGTCTGAGAGTGTCAGAGAATGATAGTGAGTGTCTGAGAGTGTCTGAGAGTGTCAGAGAGTGATAGGGAGTGTCAGAGAGTGTCAGAGAGTGATAGTGAGTGTCTGAGAGTGTCTGAGAGTTTCAGAGAGTGATAGTGAGTGTCAGAGAGTTTCAGAGAGTGATAGAGAGTGATAGTGAGTGTCTGAGTGTGTCAGAGAGTGTCAGAGAGTGATAGTGAGTGTCAGAGAGTGTCAGAGAGTGATAGTGAGTGTCTGAGAGTGTCTGAGAGTGTCAGAGAGTGATAGTGAGTGTCTGAGAGTGTCTGAGAGTGTCTGAGATTGTCAGAGAGTGATAGTGAGTGTCAGAGAGTGTCAGAGAGTGATAGAGAGTGATAGTGAGTGTCTGAGTGTGTCAGAGAGTGTCAGAGAGTGATAGTGAGTGTCAGAGAGTGTCAGAGAGTGATAGTGAGTGTCTGAGAGTGTCTGAGAGTGTCAGAGAGTGATAGTGAGTGTCAGAGAGTGTCAGAGAGTGTCAGAGAGTGATAGTGAGTGTCAGAGAGTGTCAGAGAGTGTCAGAGAGTGATAGTGAGTGTCAGAGAGTGTCAGAGAGTGTCAGAGAGTGATAGTGAGTGTCAGAGAGTGATAGAGAGTGATAGTGAGTGTCTGAGTGTGTCAGAGAGTGTCAGAGAGTGATAGTGAGTGTCAGAGAGTGATAGAGAGTGATAGTGAGTGTCTGAGTGTGTCAGAGAGTGTCAGAGAGTGATAGTGAGTGTCAGAGAGTGTCTGAGTGTGTCAGAGAGTGTCAGAGAGTGATAGTGAGTGTCAGAGAGTGATAGTGTGTGTCTGAGAGTGTCAGAGAGTGATAGTGAGTGTCAGAGAGTGATAGTGAGTGTCTGAGAGTGTCTGAGAGTGTCAGAGAGTGATAGTGAGTGTCAGAGAGTGTCAGAGAGTGTCAGAGAGTGATAGTGAGTGTCTGAGTGTGTCAGAGAGTGTCAGAGAGTGATAGTGAGTGTCAGAGAGTGATAGTGAGTGTCAGAGAGTGATAGTGAGTGTCTGAGAGTGTCTGAGAGTGTCTGAGAGTGTCAGAGAGTGATAGTGAGTGTCAGAGAGTGTCAGAGAGTATCAGAGAGTGATAGTGAGTGTCTGAGTGTGTCAGAGAGTGTCAGAGAGTGATAGTGAGTGTCAGAGAGTGTCAGAGAGTGTCAGAGAGTGATAGTGAGTGTCAGAGAGTGTCAGAGAGTGATAGTGAGTGTCAGAGAGTGTCAGAGAGTGTCAGAGAGTGATAGTGAGTGTCAGAGAGTGTCAGAGAGTGATAGAGAGTGATAGTGAGTGTTTGAGTGTGTCAGAGAGTGTCAGAGAGTGATAGTGAGTGTCAGAGAGTGTCAGAGAGTGATAGTGAGTGTCTGAGAGTGTCTGAGAGTGTCAGAGAGTGATAGTGAGTGCCAGAGAGTGTCAGAGAGTGTCAGAGAGTGATGGTGAGTGTCAGAGAGTGTCAGAGAGTGTCAGAGAGTGATAGTGAGTGTCAGAGAGTGTCAGAGAGTGTCAGAGAGTGATAGTGAGTGTCAGAGAGTGTCAGAGAGTGTCAGAGAGTGATAGTGAGTGTCAGAGAGTGTCTGAGAGTGTCAGAGAGTGATAGAGAGTGATAGAGAGTGATAGTGAGTGTCAGAGAGTGATAGTGAGTGTCAGAGAGTGTCAGAGAGTGATAGTGAGTGTCTGAGAGTGTCTGAGAGTGTCAGAGAGTGATAGTGAGTGTCAGAGAGTGTCAGAGAGTGTCAGAGAGTGATAGTGAGTGTCAGAGAGTGTCAGAGAGTGATAGAAAGTGATAGTGAGTGTCTGAGAGTGTCAGAGAGTGTCAGAGAGTGATAGTGAGTGTCTGAAAGTGTCAGAGAGTGATAGTGAGTGTCAGAGAGTGTCAGAGAGTGATAGTGAGTGTCTGAGATTGTCTGAGAGTGTCAGAGCGTGATAGTGAGTGTCAGAGAGTGTCAGAGAGTGATAGAGAGTGATAGTGATTGTCTGAGTGTGTCAGAGAGTGTCAGAGAGTGATAGTGAGTGTCTGAGAGTGTCAGAGAGTGTCAGAGAGTGATAGTGAGTGTCTGAGAGTGTCAGAGCGTGTCAGAGAGTGATTGTGAGTGTCAGAGAGTGTCAGAGAATGTCAGAGAGTGATTGTGAGTGTCAGAGTGTGTCAGAGAGTGATAGTGAGTGTCAGAGAGTGATAGTGAGTGTCTGAGAGTGTCTGAGAGTGTCAGAGAGTGATAGTGAGTGTCAGAGAGTGTCAGAGAGTGATAGTGAGTGTCTGAGAGTGTCAGAGAGTGATAGTGAGTGTCAGAGAGTGTCAGAGAGTGTCAGAGAGTGATAGTGAGTGTCAGAGAGTGTCAGAGTGTGATAGTGAGTGTCAGAGAGTGTCAGAGAGTGTCAGAGAGTGATAGTGAGTGTCAGAGAGTGATAGTGAGTGTCAGAGAGTGTCAGAGAGTGTCAGAGAGTGATAGTGAGTGTCTGAGAGTGTCTGAGAGTGTCTGAGAGTGTCAGAGAGTGATAGTGAGTGTCTGAGAGTGTCTGAGAGTGTCAGAGAGTGATAGTGAGTGTCAGAGAGTGTCAGAGAGTGATAGTGAGTGTCTGAGAGTGTCAGAGAGTGATAGTGAGTGTCAGAGAGTGTCAGAGAGTGTCAGAGAGTGATTGTGAGTGTCTGAGAGTGTCTGAGAGTGTCAGAGAGTGATAGTGAGTGTCAGAGAGTGTCAGAGAGTGATAGTGAGTGTCAGAGAGTGTCAGAGAGTGTCTGAGAGTGTCAGAGAGTGATAGTGAGTGTCAGAGAGTGTCTGAGAGTGTCAGAGAGTGATAGTGAGTGTCAGAGAGTGTCAGAGAGTGATAGTGAGTGTCTTTGAGTGTCAGAGAGTGTCTGAGAGTGTCAGAGAGTGATAGTGAGTGTCTGAGAGTGTCTGAGAGTGTCAGAGAGTGATAGTGAGTGTCAGAGAGTGTCAGAGAGTGATAGTGAGTGTCTGAGAGTGTCTGAGAGTGTCAGAGAGTGATAGTGAGTGTCAGAGAGTGTCAGAGAGTGTCAGAGAGTGATAGTGAGTGTCTGAGAGTGTCTGAGAGTGTCAGAGAGTGATAGTGTGTGTCAGAGAGTGTCAGAGAGTGATAGTGAGTGTCTGAGAGTGTCTGAGAGTGTCAGAGAGTGATAGTGAGTGTCAGAGAGTGTCAGAGAGTGATAGTGAGTGTCTGAGAGTGTCTGAGTGTCAGAGAGTGATAGTGAGTGTCAGAGAGTGTCAGAGAGTGTCAGAGAGTGATAGTGAGTGTCTGAGAGTGTCTGAGAGTGTCAGAGAGTGATAGTGAGTGTCAGAGAGTGTCAGAGAGCGATAGTGAGTGTCTGAGAGTGTCTGAGAGTGTCAGAGAGTGATAGTGAGTGTCAGAGAGTGTCAGAGAGTGATGGAGAGTGATAGTGAGTGTCTGAGTGTGTCAGAGAGTGTCAGAGAGTGATAGTGAGTGTCAGAGAGTGTCAGAGGGTGATCGTGAGTGTCTGAGAGTGTCTGAGAGTGTCAGAGAGTGATAGTGAGTGTCTGAGAGTGTCTGAGAGTGTCTGAGAGTGTCTGAGAGTGTCAGAGAGTGATAGTGAGTGTCTGAGAGTGTCTGAGAGTGTCAGAGAGTGATAGTGAGTGTCAGAGAGTGTCAGAGAGTGATAGTGAGTGTCTGAGAGTGTCTGAGAGTGTCAGAGAGTGATAGTGAGTGTCAGAGAGTGTCACAGAGTGTCAGAGAGTGATAGTGAGTGTCTGAGAGTGTCTGAGAGTGTCAGAGAGTGATAGTGAGTGTCAGAGAGTGTCAGAGAGTGATAGTGAGTGTCAGAGAGTGTCAGAGAGTGTCTGAGAGTGTCAGAGAGTGATAGTGAGTGTCAGAGAGTGTCTGAGAGTGTCAGAGAGTGATAGTGAGTGTCAGAGAGTGTCAGAGAGTGATAGTGAGTGTCTTTGAGTGTCAGAGAGTGTCTGAGAGTGTCAGAGAGTGATAGTGAGTGTCTGAGAGTGTCTGAGAGTGTCAGAGAGTGATAGTGAGTGTCAGTGAGTGTCAGAGAGTGATATTGAGTGTCTGAGAGTGTCTGAGAGTGTCAGAGAGTGATAGTGAGTGTCAGAGAGTGTCAGAGAGTGTCAGAGAGTGATAGTGAGTGTCTGAGAGTGTCTGAGAGTGTCAGAGAGTGATAGTGAGTGTCAGAGAGTGTCAGAGAGTGTCAGAGAGTGATAGTGAGTGTCTGAGAGTGTCAGAGAGTGATAGTGAGTGTCTGAGAGTGTCTGAGAGTGTCAGAGAGTGATAGTGAGTGTCAGAGAGTGTCAGAGAGTGTCAGAGAGTGATAGTGAGTGTCTGAGTGTGTCAGAGAGTGTCAGAGAGTGATAGTGAGTGTCTGAGACTGTCTGAGAGTGTCAGAGAATGATAGTGAGTGTCTGAGAGTGTCTGAGAGTGTCAGAGAGTGATAGGGAGTGTCAGAGAGTGTCAGAGAGTGATAGTGAGTGTCTGAGAGTGTCTGAGAGTTTCAGAGAGTGATAGTGAGTGTCAGAGAGTTTCAGAGAGTGATGGAGAGTGATAGTGAGTGTCTGAGTGTGTCAGAGAGTGTCAGAGAGTGATAGTGAGTGTCAGAGAGTGTCAGAGAGTGATAGTGAGTGTCTGAGAGTGTCTGAGAGTGTCAGAGAGTGATAGTGAGTGTCTGAGAGTGTCTGAGAGTGTCTGAGATTGTCAGAGAGTGATAGTGAGTTTCAGAGAGTGATAGAGAGTGATAGTGAGTGTCTGAGTGTGTCAGAGAGTGTCAGAGAGTGATAGTGAGTGTCAGAGAGTGTCAGAGAGTGATAGTGAGTGTCTGAGAGTGTCTGAGAGTTTCAGAGAGTGATAGTGAGTGTCAGAGAGTTTCAGAGAGTGATGGAGAGTGATAGTGAGTGTCTGAGTGTGTCAGAGAGTGTCAGAGAGTGATAGTGAGTGTCAGAGAGTGTCAGAGAGTGATAGTGAGTGTCTGAGAGTGTCTGAGAGTGTCAGAGAGTGATAGTGAGTGTCTGAGAGTGTCTGAGAGTGTCTGAGATTGTCAGAGAGTGATAGTGAGTTTCAGAGAGTGATAGAGAGTGATAGTGAGTGTCTGAGTGTGTCAGAGAGTGTCAGAGAGTGATAGTGAGTGTCAGAGAGTGTCAGAGAGTGATAGTGAGTGTCTGAGAGTGTCAGAGAGTGTCAGAGAGTGATAGTGAGTGTCAGAGAGTGTCAGAGAGTGTCAGAGAGTGATAGTGAGTGTCAGAGAGTGTCAGAGAGTGTCAGAGAGTGATAGTGAGTGTCAGAGAGTGTCAGAGAGTGTCAGAGAGTGATAGTGAGTGTCAGAGAGTGATAGAGAGTGATAGTGAGTGTCTGAGTGTGTCAGAGAGTGTCAGAGAGTGATAGTGAGTGTCAGAGAGTGATAGAGACTGATAGTGAGTGTCTGAGTGTGTCAGAGAGTGTCAGAGAGTGATAGTGAGTGTCAGAGAGTGTCTGAGTGTGTCAGAGAGTGTCAGAGAGTGATAGTGAGTGTCAGAGAGTGATAGTGAGTGTCTGAGAGTGTCAGAGAGTGATAGTGAGTGTCAGAGAGTGATAGTGAGTGTCTGAGAGTGTCTGAGAGTGTCTGAGAGTGTCAGAGAGTGATAGTGAGTGTCAGAGAGTGTCAGAGAGTGTCAGAGAGTGATAGTGAGTGTCTGAGTGTGTCAGAGAGTGTCAGAGAGTGATAGTGAGTGTCAGAGAGTGATAGTGAGTGTCAGAGAGTGATAGTGAGTGTCTGAGAGTGTCTGAGAGTGTCTGAGAGTGTCAGAGAGTGATAGTGAGTGTCAGAGAGTGTCAGAGAGTATCAGAGAGTGATAGTGAGTGTCTGAGTGTGTCAGAGAGTGTCAGAGAGTGATAGTGAGTGTCAGAGAGTGTCAGAGAGTGATAGTGAGTGTCAGAGAGTGTCAGAGAGTGATAGTGAGTGTCAGAGAGTGTCAGAGAGTGTCAGAGAGTGATAGTGAGTGTCAGAGAGTGTCAGAGAGTGATAGAGAGTGATAGTGAGTGTCAGAGAGTGTCAGAGAGTGTCAGAGAGTGATAGTGAGTGTCAGAGAGTGTCAGAGAGTGATAGTGAGTGTCTGAGAGTGTCTGAGAGTGTCAGAGAGTGATAGTGAGTGTCAGAGAGTGTCAGAGAGTGTCAGAGAGTGATAGTGAGTGTCAGAGAGTGTCAGAGAGTGTCAGAGAGTGATAGTGAGTGTCAGAGAGTGTCAGAGAGTGTCAGAGAGTGATAGTGAGTGTCAGAGAGTGTCAGAGAGTGTCAGAGAGTGTTAGTGAGTGTCAGAGAGTGTCAGAGAGTGTCAGAGAGTGATAGAGAGTGATAGAGAGTGTCAGAGAGTGATAGAGAGTGATAGAGAGTGATAGTGAGTGTCAGAGAGTGATAGTGAGTGTCAGAGAGTGTCAGAGAGTGATAGTGAGTGTCTGAGAGTGTCTGAGAGTGTTAGAGAGTGATAGTGAGTGTCAGAGAGTGTCAGAGAGTGTCAGAGAGTGATAGTGAGTGTCAGAGAGTGTCAGAGAGTGTCAGAGAGTGATAGTGAGTGTCAGAGAGTGTCAGAGAGTGTCAGAGAGTGATAGTGAGTGTCAGAGAGTGTCAGAGAGTGATAGAGAGTGATAGTGAGTGTCTGAGTGTGTCAGAGAGTGATAGTGAGTGTCAGAGAGTGTCAGAGAGTGTCAGAGAGTGATAGTGAGTGTCAGAGAGTGTCTGAGAGTGTCAGAGAGTGATAGTGAGTGTCAGAGAGTGTCAGAGAGTGTCAGAGAGTGATAGTGAGTGTCTGAGTGTGTCAGAGAGTGTCAGAGAGTGATAGTGAGTGTCAGAGAGTGTCAGAGAGTGATAGTGAGTGTCTGAGTGTGTCAGAGAGTGTCAGAGAGTGATAGTGAGTGTCTGAGAGTGTCAGAGAGTGATAGTGAGTGTCAGAGAGTGTCAGAGAGTGATAGTGAGTGTCTGAGAGTGTCTGAGAGTGTCAGAGAGTGATAGTGAGTGTCAGAGAGTGTCAGAGAGTGTCAGAGAGTGATAGTGAGTGTCAGAGAGTGTCAGAGAGTGATAGTGAGTGTCAGAGAGTGTCAGAGAGTGTCAGAGAGTGATAGTGAGTGTCTGAGTGTGTCAGAGAGTGTCAGAGAGTGATAGTGAGTGTCTGAGAGTGTCAGAGAGTGATAGTGAGTGTCTGAGAGTGTCAGAGAGTGATAGTGAGTGTCTGAGAGTGCCTGAGAGTGTCAGAGAGTGTCAGAGAGTGATAGTGAGTGTCTGAGAGTGTCAGAGAGTGATAGTGAGTGTCTGAGAGTGCCTGAGAGTGTCAGAGAGTGATAGTGAGTGTCAGAGAGTGTCAGAGAGTGTCAGAGAGTGATAGTGAGTGTCTGAGTGTGTCAGAGAGTGTCAGAGAGTGATAGTGAGTGTCAGAGAGTGTCAGAGAGTGTCAGAGAGTGATAGTGAGTGTCTGAGTGTGTCAGAGAGTGTCAGAGAGTGATAGTGAGTGTCAGAGAGTGTCAGAGAGTGATAGTGAGTGTCTGAGAGTGTCAGAGAGTGATAGTGAGTGTCTGAGAGTGTCTGAGAGTGTCAGAGAGTGATAGTGAGTGTCAGAGAGTGTCAGAGAGTGTCAGAGAGTGATAGTGAGTGTCTGAGTGTGTCAGAGAGTGTCAGAGAGTGATAGTGAGTGTCAGAGAGTGTCAGAGAGTGATAGTGAGTGTCTGAGTGTGTCAGAGAGTGTCAGAGAGTGATAGTGAGTGTCTGAGAGTGTCAGAGAGTGATAGTGAGTGTCAGAGAGTGTCAGAGAGTGATAGTGAGTGTCTGAGAGTGTCTGAGAGTGTCAGAGAGTGATAGTGAGTGTCAGAGAGTGTCAGAGAGTGTCAGAGAGTGATAGTGAGTGTCAGAGAGTGTCAGAGAGTGATAGTGAGTGTCAGAGAGTGTCAGAGAGTGTCAGAGAGTGATAGTGAGTGTCTGAGTGTGTCAGAGAGTGTCAGAGAGTGATAGTGAGTGTCTGAGAGTGTCAGAGAGTGATAGTGAGTGTCTGAGAGTGTCAGAGAGTGATAGTGAGTGTCTGAGAGTGCCTGAGAGTGTCAGAGAGTGTCAGAGAGTGATAGTGAGTGTCTGAGAGTGTCAGAGAGTGATAGTGAGTGTCTGAGAGTGCCTGAGAGTGTCAGAGAGTGATAGTGAGTGTCAGAGAGTGTCAGAGAGTGTCAGAGAGTGATAGTGAGTGTCTGAGTTTGTCAGAGAGTGTCAGAGAGTGATAGTGAGTGTCAGAGAGTGTCAGAGAGTGTCAGAGAGTGATAGTGAGTGTCTGAGTGTGTCAGAGAGTGTCAGAGAGTGATAGTGAGTGTCAGAGAGTGTCAGAGAGTGTCAGAGAGTGATAGTGAGTGTCAGAGAGTGTCAGAGAGTGTCAGAGAGTGATAGTGAGTGTCAGAGAGTGTCAGAGAGTGTCAGAGAGTGATAGTGAGTGTCAGAGAGTGTCAGAGAGTGTTAGAGAGTGATAGTGAGTGTCAGAGAGTGTCAGAGAGTGTCAGAGAGTGATAGTGAGTGTCAGAGAGTGTCAGAGAGTGTCAGAGAGTGATAGTGAGTGTCAGAGAGTGTCAGAGAGTGTCAGAGAGTGATAGTGAGTGTCAGAGAGTGTCAGAGAGTGATAGAGAGTGATAGTGAGTGTCTGAGTGTGTCAGAGAGTGATAGTGAGTGTCAGAGAGTGTCAGAGAGTGTCAGAGAGTGATAGTGAGTGTCAGAGAGTGTCAGAGAGTGTCAGAGAGTGATAGTGAGTGTCAGAGAGTGTCAGAGAGTGATAGAGAGTGATAGTGAGTGTCTGAGTGTGTCAGAGAGTGTCAGAGAGTGATAGTGAGTGTCTGAGTGTGTCAGAGAGTGTCAGAGAGTGATAGTGAGTGTCTGAGTGTGTCAGAGAGTGTCAGAGAGTGATAGTGAGTGTCTGAGAGTGTCAGAGAGTGATAGTGAGTGTCTGAGAGTGTCAGAGAGTGATAGTGAGTGTCTGAGAGTGTCTGAGAGTGTCAGAGAGTGATAGTGAGTGTCAGAGAGTGTCAGAGAGTGTCAGAGAGTGATAGTGAGTGTCTGAGTGTGTCAGAGAGTGTCAGAGAGTGATAGTGAGTGTCAGAGAGTGTCAGAGAGTGTCAGAGAGTGATAGTGAGTGTCTGAGTGTGTCAGAGAGTGTCAGAGAGTGATAGTGAGTGTCAGAGAGTGTCAGAGAGTGATAGTGAGTGTCTGAGAGTGTCAGAGAGTGATAGTGAGTGTCTGAGAGTGTCTGAGAGTGTCAGAGAGTGATAGTGAGTGTCAGAGAGTGTCAGAGAGTGTCAGAGAGTGATAGTGAGTGTCTGAGTGTGTCAGAGAGTGTCAGAGAGTGATAGTGAGTGTCAGAGAGTGTCAGAGAGTGATAGTGAGTGTCTGAGTGTGTTAGAGAGTGTCAGAGAGTGATAGTGAGTGTCTGAGAGTGTCAGAGAGTGATAGTGAGTGTCAGAGAGTGTCAGAGAGTGATAGTGAGTGTCGTAGAGTGTCTGAGAGTGTCAGAGAGTGATAGTGAGTGTCAGAGAGTGTCAGAGAGTGATAGTGAGTGTCAGAGAGTGTCAGAGAGTGATAGTGAGTGTCAGAGAGTGTCAGAGAGTGTCAGAGAGTGATAGTGAGTGTCTGAGTGTGTCAGAGAGTGTCAGAGAGTGATAGTGAGTGTCTGAGAGTGTCAGAGAGTGATAGTGAGTGTCTGAGAGTGTCAGAGAGTGATAGTGAGTGTCTGAGAGTGCCTGAGAGTGTCAGAGAGTGATAGTGAGTGTCAGAGAGTGTCAGAGAGTGTCAGAGAGTGATAGTGAGTGTCTGAGTGTGTCAGAGAGTGTCAGAGAGTGATAGTGAGTGTCAGAGAGTGTCAGAGAGTGTCAGAGAGTGATAGTGAGTGTCTGAGTGTGTCAGAGAGTGTCAGAGAGTGATAGTGAGTGTCAGAGAGTGTCAGAGAGTGATAGTGAGTGTCTGAGAGTGTCAGAGAGTGATAGTGAGTGTCTGAGAGTGTCTGAGAGTGTCAGAGAGTGATAGTGAGTGTCAGAGAGTGTCAGAGAGTGTCAGAGAGTGATAGTGAGTGTCTGAGTGTGTCAGAGAGTGTCAGAGAGTGATAGTGAGTGTCAGAGAGTGTCAGAGAGTGATAGTGAGTGTCTGAGTGTGTCAGAGAGTGTCAGAGAGTGATAGTGAGTGTCTGAGAGTGTCAGAGAGTGATAGTGAGTGTCAGAGAGTGTCAGAGAGTGATAGTGAGTGTCTGAGAGTGTCTGAGAGTGTCAGAGAGTGATAGTGAGTGTCAGAGAGTGTCAGAGAGTGTCAGAGAGTGATAGTGAGTGTCAGAGAGTGTCAGAGAGTGATAGTGAGTGTCAGAGAGTGTCAGAGAGTGTCAGAGAGTGATAGTGAGTGTCTGAGTGTGTCAGAGAGTGTCAGAGAGTGATAGTGAGTGTCTGAGAGTGTCAGAGAGTGATAGTGAGTGTCTGAGAGTGTCAGAGAGTGATAGTGAGTGTCTGAGAGTGCCTGAGAGTGTCAGAGAGTGATAGTGAGTGTCAGAGAGTGTCAGAGAGTGTCAGAGAGTGATAGTGAGTGTCTGAGTGTGTCAGAGAGTGTCAGAGAGTGATAGTGAGTGTCAGAGAGTGTCAGAGAGTGTCAGAGAGTGATAGTGAGTGTCTGAGTGTGTCAGAGAGTGTCAGAGAGTGATAGTGAGTGTCAGAGAGTGTCAGAGAGTGATAGTGAGTGTCTGAGAGTGTCAGAGAGTGATAGTGAGTGTCTGAGAGTGTCTGAGAGTGTCAGAGAGTGATAGTGAGTGTCAGAGAGTGTCAGAGAGTGTCAGAGAGTGATAGTGAGTGTCTGAGTGTGTCAGAGAGTGTCAGAGAGTGATAGTGAGTGTCAGAGAGTGTCAGAGAGTGATAGTGAGTGTCTGAGTGTGTCAGAGAGTGTCAGAGAGTGATAGTGAGTGTCTGAGAGTGTCAGAGAGTGATAGTGAGTGTCAGAGAGTGTCAGAGAGTGATAGTGAGTGTCTGAGAGTGTCTGAGAGTGTCAGAGAGTGATAGTGAGTGTCAGAGAGTGTCAGAGAGTGTCAGAGAGTGATAGTGAGTGTCAGAGAGTGTCAGAGAGTGATAGAGAGTGATAGTGAGTGTCTGAGTGTGTCAGAGAGTGTCAGAGAGTGATAGTGAGTGTCAGAGAGTGTCAGAGAGTGATAGTGAGTGTCTGAGAGTGTCTGAGAGTGTCAGAGAGTGATAGTGAGTGTCAGAGAGTGTCAGAGAGTGTCAGAGAGTGATAGTGAGTGTCTGAGTGTGTCAGAGAGTGTCAGAGAGTGATAGTGAGTGTCTGAGAGTGTCAGAGAGTGATAGTGAGTGTCTGAGAGTGTCAGAGAGTGATAGTGAGTGTCTGAGAGTGTCTGAGAGTGTCAGAGAGTGATAGTGAGTGTCAGAGAGTGTCAGAGAGTGTCAGAGAGTGATAGTGAGTGTCTGAGTGTGTCAGAGAGTGTCAGAGAGTGATAGTGAGTGTCAGAGAGTGTCAGAGAGTGTCAGAGAGTGATAGTGAGTGTCTGAGTGTGTCAGAGAGTGTCAGAGAGTGATAGTGAGTGTCAGAGAGTGTCAGAGAGTGATAGTGAGTGTCTGAGAGTGTCAGAGAGTGATAGTGAGTGTCTGAGAGTGTCAGAGAGTGATAGTGAGTGTCTGAGAGTGTCTGAGAGTGTCAGAGAGTGATAGTGAGTGTCTGAGAGTGTCTGAGAGTGTCAGAGAGTGATAGTGAGTGTCAGAGAGTGTCAGAGAGTGATAGTGAGTGTCAGAGAGTGTCAGAGAGTGTCAGAGAGTGATAGTGAGTGTCAGAGAGTGTCAGAGAGTGTCAGAGAGTGATAGTGAGTGTCAGAGAGTGTCAGAGAGTGTTAGAGAGTGATAGTGAGTGTCAGAGAGTGTCAGAGAGTGTCAGAGAGTGATAGTGAGTGTCAGAGAGTGTCAGAGAGTGTCAGAGAGTGATAGTGAGTGTCAGAGAGTGTCAGAGAGTGTCAGAGAGTGATAGTGAGTGTCAGAGAGTGTCAGAGAGTGATAGAGAGTGATAGTGAGTGTCTGAGTGTGTCAGAGAGTGATAGTGAGTGTCAGAGAGTGTCAGAGAGTGTCAGAGAGTGATAGTGAGTGTCAGAGAGTGTCAGAGAGTGTCAGAGAGTGATAGTGAGTGTCAGAGAGTGTCAGAGAGTGATAGAGAGTGATAGTGAGTGTCTGAGTGTGTCAGAGAGTGTCAGAGAGTGATAGTGAGTGTCTGAGTGTGTCAGAGAGTGTCAGAGAGTGATAGTGAGTGTCTGAGTGTGTCAGAGAGTGTCAGAGAGTGATAGTGAGTGTCTGAGAGTGTCAGAGAGTGATAGTGAGTGTCTGAGAGTGTCAGAGAGTGATAGTGAGTGTCTGAGAGTGTCTGAGAGTGTCAGAGAGTGATAGTGAGTGTCAGAGAGTGTCAGAGAGTGTCAGAGAGTGATAGTGAGTGTCTGAGTGTGTCAGAGAGTGTCAGAGAGTGATAGTGAGTGTCAGAGAGTGTCAGAGAGTGTCAGAGAGTGATAGTGAGTGTCTGAGTGTGTCAGAGAGTGTCAGAGAGTGATAGTGAGTGTCAGAGAGTGTCAGAGAGTGATAGTGAGTGTCTGAGAGTGTCAGAGAGTGATAGTGAGTGTCTGAGAGTGTCTGAGAGTGTCAGAGAGTGATAGTGAGTGTCAGAGAGTGTCAGAGAGTGTCAGAGAGTGATAGTGAGTGTCTGAGTGTGTCAGAGAGTGTCAGAGAGTGATAGTGAGTGTCAGAGAGTGTCAGAGAGTGATAGTGAGTGTCTGAGTGTGTTAGAGAGTGTCAGAGAGTGATAGTGAGTGTCTGAGAGTGTCAGAGAGTGATAGTGAGTGTCAGAGAGTGTCAGAGAGTGATAGTGAGTGTCGTAGAGTGTCTGAGAGTGTCAGAGAGTGATAGTGAGTGTCAGAGAGTGTCAGAGAGTGTCAGAGAGTGATAGTGAGTGTCAGAGAGTGTCAGAGAGTGATAGTGAGTGTCAGAGAGTGTCAGAGAGTGTCAGAGAGTGATAGTGAGTGTCTGAGTGTGTCAGAGAGTGTCAGAGAGTGATAGTGAGTGTCTGAGAGTGTCAGAGAGTGATAGTGAGTGTCTGAGAGTGTCAGAGAGTGATAGTGAGTGTCTGAGAGTGCCTGAGAGTGTCAGAGAGTGATAGTGAGTGTCAGAGAGTGTCAGAGAGTGTCAGAGAGTGATAGTGAGTGTCTGAGTGTGTCAGAGAGTGTCAGAGAGTGATAGTGAGTGTCAGAGAGTGTCAGAGAGTGTCAGAGAGTGATAGTGAGTGTCTGAGTGTGTCAGAGAGTGTCAGAGAGTGATAGTGAGTGTCAGAGAGTGTCAGAGAGTGATAGTGAGTGTCTGAGAGTGTCAGAGAGTGATAGTGAGTGTCTGAGAGTGTCTGAGAGTGTCAGAGAGTGATAGTGAGTGTCAGAGAGTGTCAGAGAGTGTCAGAGAGTGATAGTGAGTGTCTGAGTGTGTCAGAGAGTGTCAGAGAGTGATAGTGAGTGTCAGAGAGTGTCAGAGAGTGATAGTGAGTGTCTGAGTGTGTCAGAGAGTGTCAGAGAGTGATAGTGAGTGTCTGAGAGTGTCAGAGAGTGATAGTGAGTGTCAGAGAGTGTCAGAGAGTGATAGTGAGTGTCTGAGAGTGTCAGAGAGTGATAGTGAGTGTCAGAGAGTGTCAGAGAGTGTCAGAGAGTGATAGTGAGTGTCAGAGAGTGTCAGAGAGTGATAGTGAGTGTCAGAGAGTGTCAGAGAGTGTCAGAGAGTGATAGTGAGTGTCTGAGTGTGTCAGAGAGTGTCAGAGAGTGATAGTGAGTGTCTGAGAGTGTCAGAGAGTGATAGTGAGTGTCTGAGAGTGTCAGAGAGTGATAGTGAGTGTCTGAGAGTGGAGAGTGTCAGAGAGTGATAGTGAGTGTCAGAGAGTGTCAGAGAGTGTCAGAGAGTGATAGTGAGTGTCTGAGTGTGTCAGAGAGTGTCAGAGAGTGATAGTGAGTGTCAGAGAGTGTCAGAGAGTGTCAGAGAGTGATAGTGAGTGTCTGAGTGTGTCAGAGAGTGTCAGAGAGTGATAGTGAGTGTCAGAGAGTGTCAGAGAGTGATAGTGAGTGTCTGAGAGTGTCAGAGAGTGATAGTGAGTGTCTGAGAGTGTCTGAGAGTGTCAGAGAGTGATAGTGAGTGTCAGAGAGTGTCAGAGAGTGTCAGAGAGTGATAGTGAGTGTCTGAGTGTGTCAGAGAGTGTCAGAGAGTGATAGTGAGTGTCAGAGAGTGTCAGAGAGTGATAGTGAGTGTCTGAGTGTGTCAGAGAGTGTCAGAGAGTGATAGTGAGTGTCTGAGAGTGTCAGAGAGTGATAGTGAGTGTCAGAGAGTGTCAGAGAGTGATAGTGAGTGTCTGAGAGTGTCTGAGAGTGTCAGAGAGTGATAGTGAGTGTCAGAGAGTGTCAGAGAGTGTCAGAGAGTGATAGTGAGTGTCAGAGAGTGTCAGAGAGTGATAGAGAGTGATAGTGAGTGTCTGAGTGTGTCAGAGAGTGTCAGAGAGTGATAGTGAGTGTCAGAGAGTGTCAGAGAGTGATAGTGAGTGTCTGAGAGTGTCTGAGAGTGTCAGAGAGTGATAGTGAGTGTCAGAGAGTGTCAGAGAGTGTCAGAGAGTGATAGTGAGTGTCTGAGTGTGTCAGAGAGTGTCAGAGAGTGATAGTGAGTGTCTGAGAGTGTCAGAGAGTGATAGTGAGTGTCTGAGAGTGTCAGAGAGTGATAGTGAGTGTCTGAGAGTGTCTGAGAGTGTCAGAGAGTGATAGTGAGTGTCAGAGAGTGTCAGAGAGTGTCAGAGAGTGATAGTGAGTGTCTGAGTGTGTCAGAGAGTGTCAGAGAGTGATAGTGAGTGTCAGAGAGTGTCAGAGAGTGTCAGAGAGTGATAGTGAGTGTCTGAGTGTGTCAGAGAGTGTCAGAGAGTGATAGTGAGTGTCAGAGAGTGTCAGAGAGTGATAGTGAGTGTCTGAGAGTGTCAGAGAGTGATAGTGAGTGTCTGAGAGTGTCTGAGAGTGTCAGAGAGTGATAGTGAGTGTCAGAGAGTGTCAGAGAGTGTCAGAGAGTGATAGTGAGTGTCTGAGTGTGTCAGAGAGTGTCAGAGAGTGATAGTGAGTGTCAGAGAGTGTCAGAGAGTGATAGTGAGTGTCTGAGTGTGTCAGAGAGTGTCAGAGAGTGATAGTGAGTGTCTGAGAGTGTCAGAGAGTGATAGTGAGTGTCAGAGAGTGTCAGAGAGTGATAGTGAGTGTCTGAGAGTGTCAGAGAGTGATAGTGAGTGTCTGAGAGTGTCTGAGAGTGTCAGAGAGTGATAGTGAGTGTCAGAGAGTGTCAGAGAGTGTCAGAGAGTGATAGTGAGTGTCTGAGTGTGTCAGAGAGTGTCAGAGAGTGATAGTGAGTGTCAGAGAGTGCCAGAGAGTGATAGTGAGTGTCTGAGTGTGTCAGAGAGTGTCAGAGAGTGATAGTGAGTGTCTGAGAGTGTCAGAGAGTGATAGTGAGTGTCTGAGAGTGTCAGAGAGTGATAGTGAGTGTCTGAGAGTGTCTGAGAGTGTCTGAGAGTGTCAGAGAGTGATAGTGAGTGTCAGAGAGTGTCAGAGAGTGTCAGAGAGTGATAGTGAGTGTCTGAGTGTGTCAGAGAGTGTCAGAGAGTGATAGTGAGTGTCAGAGAGTGTCAGAGAGTGTCAGAGAGTGATAGTGAGTGTCAGAGAGTGTCTGAGAGTGTCAGAGAGTGATAGTGAGTGTCAGAGAGTGTCAGAGAGTGATAGTGAGTGTCAGAGAGTGTCAGAGAGTGATAGAGAGTGATAGTGAGTGTCTGAGTGTGTCAGAGAGTGTCAGAGAGTGATAGTGAGTGTCAGAGAGTGTCAGAGAGTGATAGTGAGTGTCTGAGAGTGTCTGAGAGTGTCAGAGAGTGATAGTGAGTGTCAGAGAGTGTCAGAGAGTGTCAGAGGGTGATAGTGAGTGTCTGAGTGTGTCAGAGAGTGTCAGAGAGTGGTAGTGAGTGTCTGAGAGTGTCAGATAGTGATAGTGAGTGTCTGAGAGTGTCTGAGAGTGTCTGAGAGTGTCAGAGAGTGATAGTGAGTGTCAGAGAGTGTCAGAGAGTGATAGAGAGTGATAGTGAGTGTCTGAGTGTGTCAGAGTGTCAGAGAGTGATAGTGAGTGTCAGAGAGTGTCAGAGAGTGATAGTGAGTGTCTGAGAGTGTCTGAGAGTGTCAGAGAGTGATAGTGAGTGTCAGAGAGTGTCAGAGAGTGATAGTGAGTGTCAGAGAGTGTCAGAGAGTGATAGAGAGTGATAGTGAGTGTCTGAGTGTGTCAGAGAGTGTCAGAGAGTGATAGTGAGTGTCAGAGAGTGTCAGAGAGTGATAGTGAGTGTCTGAGAGTGTCTGAGAGTGTCAGAGAGTGATAGTGATTGTCAGAGAGTGTCAGAGAGTGTCAGAGAGTGATAGTGAGTGTCTGAGTGTGTCAGAGAGTGTCAGAGAGTGATAGTGAGTGTCTGAGAGTGTCAGAGAGTGATAGTGAGTGTCTGAGAGTGTCAGAGAGTGATAGTGAGTGTCTGAGAGTGTCTGAGAGTGTCAGAGAGTGATAGTGAGTGTCAGAGAGTGTCAGAGAGTGATAGTGAGTGTCAGAGAGTGTCAGAGAGTGATAGTGAGTGTCAGAGAGTGTCAGAGAGTGATAGAGAGTGATAGTGAGTGTCTGAGTGTGTCAGAGAGTGTCAGAGAGTGATAGTGAGTGTCAGAGAGTGTCAGAGAGTGATAGTGAGTGTCTGAGAGTGTCTGAGAGTGTCAGAGAGTGATAGTGAGTGTCTGAGTGTGTCAGAGAGTGTCAGAGAGTGATAGTGAGTGTCTGAGAGTGTCAGAGAGTGATAGTGAGTGTCTGAGAGTGTCAGAGAGTGATAGTGAGTGTCTGAGAGTGTCTGAGAGTGTCAGAGAGTGATAGTGAGTGTCAGAGAGTGTCAGAGAGTGATAGTGAGTGATAGAGAGTGTCAGAGAGTGATAGAGAGTGTCTGAGAGTGTTGAGAATGTCAGAGAGTGATAGTGAGTGTCTGAGAGTGTCTGAGAGGTCTGAGAGTGTCAGAGAGTGATAGTGAGTGTCTGAGAGTGTCTGAGAGTGTCAGAGAGTGATAGTGAGTGTCAGAGAGTGTCAGAGAGTGTCAGAGAGTGATAGTGAGTGTCTGAGTGTGTCAGAGAGTGTCAGAGAGTGATAGTGAGTGTCAGAGAGTGTCAGAGAGTGTCAGAGAGTGATAGTGAGTGTCAGAGAGTGTCAGAGAGTGTCAGAGAGTGATAGTGAGTGTCTGAGTGTGTCAGAGAGTGTCAGAGAGTGATAGTGAGTGTCTGAGAGTGTCAGAGAGTGATAGTGAGTGTCTGAGAGTGTCAGAGAGTGATAGTGAGTGTCTGAGAGTGTCTGAGAGTGTCAGAGAGTGATAGTGAGTGTCAGAGAGTGTCAGAGAGTGATAGTGAGTGTCAGAGAGTGTCAGAGAGTGATAGAGAGTGATAGTGAGTGTCTGAGTGTGTCAGAGAGTGTCAGAGAGTGATAGTGAGTGTCAGAGAGTGTCAGAGAGTGATAGTGAGTGTCTGAGAGTGTCTGAGAGTGTCAGAGAGTGATAGTGAGTGTCAGAGAGTGTCAGAGAGTGTCAGAGAGTGATAGTGAGTGTCTGAGTGTGTCAGAGAGTGTCAGAGAGTGATAGTGAGTGTCTGAGAGTGTCAGAGAGTGATAGTGAGTGTCTGAGAGTGTCAGAGAGTGATAGTGAGTGTCTGAGAGTGTCTGAGAGTGTCAGAGAGTGATAGTGAGTGTCAGAGAGTGTCAGAGAGTGATAGTGAGTGTCAGAGAGTGTCAGAGAGTGATAGAGAGTGTCTGAGAGTGTCTGAGAATGTCAGAGAGTGATAGTGAGTGTCTGAGAGTGTCTGAGAGTGTCTGAGAGTGTCAGAGAGTGATAGTGAGTGTCAGAGAGTGTCAGAGAGTGATAGAGAGTGATAGTGAGTGTCTGAGTGTGTCAGAGAGTGTCAGAGAGTGATAGTGAGTGTCAGAGAGTGTCAGAGAGTGTCAGAGAGTGATAGTGAGTGTCTGAGAGTGTCTGAGAGTGTCAGAGAGTGATAGTGAGTGTCAGAGAGTGTCAGAGAGTGTCAGAGAGTGATAGTGAGTGTCTGAGTGTGTCAGAGAGTGTCAGAGAGTGATAGTGAGTGTCAGAGAGTGTCAGAGAGTGATAGTGAGTGTCTGAGAGTGTCTGAGAGTGTCAGAGAGTGATAGTGAGTGTCAGAGAGTGTCAGAGAGTGTCAGAGAGTGATAGTGAGTGTCTGAGAGTGTCTGAGAGTGTCAGAGAGTGATAGTGAGTGGCAGAGCTTGTCAGAGAGTGATAGAGAGTGATAGTGAGTGTCTGAGTGTGTCAGAGAGTGTCAGAGAGTGATAGTGAGTGTCAGAGAGTGTCAGAGAGTGATAGTGAGTGTCAGAGAGTGTCAGAGAGTGATAGAGAGTGATAGTGAGTGTCTGAGTGTGTCAGAGAGTGTCAGAGAGTGATAGTGAGTGTCAGAGAATGTCAGAGAGTGATAGTGAGTGTCTGAGAGTGTCTGAGAGTGTCAGAGATTGATAGTGAGTGTCAGAGAGTGTCAGAGAGTGATAGTGAGTGTCAGAGAGTGTCAGAGAGTTCAGAGAGTGATAGTGAGTGTCTGAGTGTGTCAGAGAGTGTCAGAGAGTGATAGTGAGTGTCAGAGAGTGTCAGAGAGTGATAGAGAGTGATGTTGAGTGTCTGAGTGTGTCAGAGAGTGTCAGAGAGTGATAGTGAGTGTCAGAGTGTGTCAGAGATGATAGTGAGTGTCTGAGAGTGTCAGAGAGTGATAGTGAGTGTCTGAGAGTGTCTGAGAGTGTCTGAGAGTGTCAGAGAGTGATAGTGAGTGTCAGAGAGTGTCAGAGAGTGTCAGAGAGTGATAGTGAGTGTCAGAGAGTGTCAGAGAGTGATAGAGAGTGATAGTGAGTGTCTGAGTGTGTCAGAGAGTGTCAGAGAGTGATAGTGAGTGTCAGAGAGTGTCAGAGAGTGATAGTGAGTGTCAGAGAGTGTCAGAGAGTGATAGAGAGTGATAGTGAGTGTCTGAGTGTGTCAGAGAGTGTCAGAGAGTGATAGTGAGTGTCAGAGAGTGTCAGAGAGTGATAGTGAGTGTCAGAGAGTGTCAGAGAGTGATAGAGAGTGATAGTGAGTGTCTGAGTGTGTCAGAGAGTGTCAGAGAGTGATAGTGAGTGTCAGAGAGTGTCAGAGAGTGATAGTGAGTGTCTGAGAGTGTCTGAGAGTGTCAGAGAGTGATAGTGAGTGTCAGAGAGTGTCAGAGAGTGATAGAGAGTGATAGTGAGTGTCTGAGTGTGTCAGAGAGTGTCAGAGAGTGATAGTGAGTGTCAGAGAGTGTCAGAGAGTGATAGTGAGTGTCAGAGAGTGTCAGAGAGTGATAGAGAGTGATAGTGAGTGTCTGAGTGTGTCAGAGAGTGTCAGAGAGTGATAGTGAGTGTCAGAGAGTGTCAGAGAGTGATAGTGAGTGTCTGAGAGTGATAGTGAGTGTCAGAGAGTGATAGTGAGTGTCAGAGAGTGTCAGAGAGTGTCAGAGAGTGATAGTGAGTGTCTGAGTGTGTCAGAGAGTGTCAGAGAGTGATAGTGAGTGTCTGAGAGTGTCAGAGAGTGATAGTGAGTGTCAGAGAGTGTCAGAGAGTGATAGTGAGTGTCTGAGAGTGTCTGAGAGTGTCAGTAAGTGATAGTGAGTGTCAGAGAGTGTCAGAGAGTGATAGTGAGTGTCAGAGAGTGTCAGAGAGTGATAGAGAGTGTCTGAGAGTGTCTGAGAATGTCAGAGAGTGATAGTGAGTGTCTGAGAGTGTCTGAGAGTGTCTGAGAGTGTCAGAGAGTGATAGTGAGTGTCAGAGAGTGTCAGAGAGTGATAGAGAGTGATAGTGAGTGTCTGAGTGTGTCAGAGAGTGTCAGAGAGTGATAGTGAGTGTCAGAGAGTGTCAGAGAGTGATAGTGAGTGTCTGAGAGTGTCTGAGAGTGTCAGAGAGTGATAGTGAGTGTCAGAGAGTGTCAGAGAGTGTCAGAGAGTGATAGTGAGTGTCTGAGAGTGTCTGAGAGTGTCAGAGAGTGATAGTGAGTGGCAGAGCTTGTCAGAGAGTGATAGAGAGTGATAGTGAGTGTCTGAGTGTGTCAGAGAGTGTCAGAGAGTGATAGTGAGTGTCAGAGAGTGTCAGAGAGTGATAGTGAGTGTCTGAGAGTGTCAGAGAGTGATAGTGAGTGTCAGAGAGTGTCAGAGAGTGTCAGAGAGTGATAGTGAGTGTCAGAGAGTGTCAGAGAGTGATAGTGAGTGTCAGAGAGTGTCAGAGAGTGATAGAGAGTGATAGTGAGTGTCTGAGTGTGTCAGAGAGTGTCAGAGAGTGATAGTGAGTGTCAGAGAGTGTCAGAGAGTGATAGTGAGTGTCTGAGAGTGTCTGAGAGTGTCAGAGATTGATAGTGAGTGTCAGAGAGTGTCAGAGAGTGATAGTGAGTGTCAGAGAGTGTCAGAGAGTTTCAGAGAGTGATAGTGAGTGTCTGAGTGTGTCAGAGAGAGTCAGAGAGTGATAGTGAGTGTCAGAGAGTGTCAGAGAGTGATAGAGAGTGATATTGAGTGTCTGAGTGTGTCAGAGAGTGTCAGAGAGTGATAGTGAGTGTCAGAGTGTGTCAGAGAATGATAGTGAGTGTCTGAGAGTGTCAGAGAGTGATAGTGAGTGTCTGAGAGTGTCTGAGAGTGTCTGAGAGTGTCTGAGAGTGTCTGAGAGTGTCAGAGAGTGATAGTGAGTGTCAGAGAGTGTCAGAGAGTGATAGAGAGTGATAGTGAGTGTCTGAGTGTGTCAGAGAGTGTCAGAGAGTGATAGTGAGTGTCAGAGAGTGTCAGAGAGTGATAGTGAGTGTCAGAGAGTGTCAGAGAGTGATAGAGAGTGATAGTGAGTGTCTGAGTGTGTCAGAGAGTGTCAGAGAGTGATAGTGAGTGTCAGAGAGTGTCAGAGAGTGATAGTGAGTGTCTGAGAGTGTCAGAGAGTGTCAGAGAGTGATAGTGAGTGTCTGAGAGTGTCTCAGAGTGTCAGAGAGTGATAGTGAGTGTCAGAGAGTGTCAGAGAGTGATAGAGAGTGATAGTGAGTGTCAGAGAGTGTCAGAGAGTGATAGAGAGTGATAGTGAGTGTCTGAGTGTGTCAGAGAGTGTCAGAGAGTGATAGTGAGTGTCAGAGAGTGTCAGAGAGTGATAGTGAG
The DNA here is from genome assembly GCF_036365525.1 of Heterodontus francisci. NCBI lineage: Eukaryota > Metazoa > Chordata > Chondrichthyes > Heterodontiformes > Heterodontidae > Heterodontus > Heterodontus francisci. Next base: position 26,246,698 of record NC_090415.1, on the reverse strand, counting down.
TGTCAGAGAGTGTCAGAGAGTGATAGAGAGTGATAGTGAGTGTCTGAGTGTGTCAGAGAGTGTCAGAGAGTGATAGTGAGTGTCAGAGAGTGTCAGAGAGTGATAGTGAGTGTCTGAGAGTGTCAGAGAGTGTCAGAGAGTGATAGTGAGTGTCTGAGAGTGTCTCAGAGTGTCAGAGAGTGATAGTGAGTGTCAGAGAGTGTCAGAGAGTGATAGAGAGTGATAATGAGTGTCTGAGTGTGTCAGAGAGTGTCAGAGAGTGATAGTGAGTGTCTGAGTGTGTCAGAGAGTGTCAGAGAGTGATAGTGAGTGTCAGAGAGTGCCAGAGAGTGTCAGAGAGTGATAGTGAGTGTCTGAGAGTGTCAGAGAGTGATAGTGAGTGTCTGAGAGTGTCTGAGAGTGTCTGAGAGTGTCAGCGAGTGATAGTGAGTGTCAGAGAGTGTCAGAGAGTGTCAGAGAGTGATAGTGAGTGTCTGAGTGTGTCAGAGAGTGTCAGAGAGTGATAGTGAGTGTCAGAGAGTGTCAGAGAGTTTCAGAGAGTGATAGTGAGTGTCAGAGAGTGTCAGAGAGTGTCAGAGAGTGATAGTGAGTGTCAGAGAGTGTCAGAGAGTGTCAGAGAGTGATAGTGAGTGTCAGAGAGTGTCAGAGAGTGATAGAGAGTGATAGTGAGTGTCTGAGTGTGTCAGAGAGTGTCAGAGAGTGATAGTGAGTGTCAGAGAGGGTCAGAGAGTGATAGTGAGTGTCTGAGAGTGTCTGAGAGTGTCAGAGAGTGATAGTGAGTGTCAGAGAGTGTCAGAGAGTGTCAGAGAGTGATAGTGAGTGTCAGAGAGTGTCAGAGAGTGATAGTGAGTGTCAGAGAGTGTCAGAGAGTGTCAGAGAGTGATAGTGAGTGTCAGAGAGTGTCAGAGAGTGTCAGAGAGTGATAGTGAGTGTCAGAGAGTGTCTGAGAGTGTCAGAGAGTGATAGAGAGTGATAGAGAGTGATAGTGAGTGTCATAGAGTGATAGTGAGTGTCAGAGAGTGATAGTGAGTGTCAGAGAGTGTCAGAGAGTGATAGTGAGTGTCTGAGAGTGTCTGAGAGTGTCAGAGAGTGTCAGAGAGTGTCAGAGAGTGTCAGAGAGTGATAGTGAGTGTCAGAGAGTGTCAGAGAGTGATAGTGAGTGTCAGAGAGTGTCAGAGAGTGTCAGAGAGTGATAGTGAGTGTCAGAGAGTGTCAGAGAGTGTCAGAGAGTGATAGTGAGTGTCAGAGAGTGTCTGAGAGTGTCAGAGAGTGATAGAGAGTGATAGAGAGTGATAGTGAGTGTCATAGAGTGATAGTGAGTGTCAGAGAGTGATAGTGAGTGTCAGAGAGTGTCAGAGAGTGATAGTGAGTGTCTGAGAGTGTCTGAGAGTGTCAGAGAGTGATAGTGAGTGTCAGAGAGTGATAGTGAGTGTCAGAGAGTGTCAGAGAGTGTCAGAGAGTGATAGTGAGTGTCAGAGAGTGTCAGAGAGTGTCAGAGAGTGATAGTGAGTGTCAGAGAGTGTCAGAGAGTGATAGAGAGTGATAGTGAGTGTCTGAGTGTGTCAGAGAGTGTCAGAGAGTGATAGTGAGTGTCAGAGAGTGTCAGAGAGTGATAGTGAGTGTCTGAGAGTGTCTGAGAGTGTCAGAGAGTGATAGTGAGTGTCAGAGAGTGTCAGAGAGTGTCAGAGAGTGATAGTGAGTGTCTGAGTGTGTCAGAGAGTGTCAGAGAGTGATAGTGAGTGTCTGAGAGTGTCAGAGAGTGATAGTGAGTGTCTGAGAGTGTCTGAGAGTGTCAGAGAGTGATAGTGAGTGTCAGAGAGTGTCAGAGAGTGTCAGAGAGTGATAGTGAGTGTCTGAGTGTGTCAGAGAGTGTCAGAGAGTGATAGTGAGTGTCTGAGAGTGTCAGAGAGTGATAGTGAGTGTCTGAGAGTGTCAGAGAGTGATAGTGAGTGTCTGAGAGTGTCTGAGAGTGTCTGAGAGTGTCAGAGAGTGATAGTGAGTGTCAGAGAGTGTCAGAGAGTGTCAGAGAGTGATAGTGAGTGTCTGAGTGTGTCAGAGAGTGTCAGAGAGTGATAGTGAGTGTCAGAGAGTGTCAGAGAGTGTCAGAGAGTGATAGTGAGTGTCAGAGAGTGTCAGAGAGTGTCAGAGAGTGATAGTGAGTGTCAGAGAGTGTCAGAGAGTGTCAGAGAGTGATAGTGAGTGTCAGAGAGTGTCAGAGTGTGATAGAGAGTGATAGTGAGTGTCTGAGTGTGTCTGAGAGTGTCAGAGAGTGATAGTGAGTATCTGAGAGTGTCTGAGAGTGTCTGAGAGTGTCAGAGAGTGATAGTGAGTGTCAGAGAGTGTCAGAGAGTGTCAGAGAGTGATAGTGAGTGTCTGAGTGTGTCAGAGAGTGTCAGAGAGTGATAGTGAGTGTCAGAGAGTGTCAGAGAGTGTCAGAGAGTGATAGTGAGTGTCAGAGAGTGTCAGAGAGTGTCAGAGAGTGATAGTGAGTGTCAGAGAGTGTCAGAGAGTGTCAGAGAGTGATAGTGAGTGTCAGAGAGTGTCAGAGTGTGATAGAGAGTGATAGTGAGTGTCTGAGTGTGTCTGAGAGTGTCAGAGAGTGATAGTGAGTGTCAGAGAGTGTCAGAGAGTGATAGTGAGTTTCTGAGAGTGTCAGAGAGTGATAGTGAGTGATAGTGAGTGTCTGAGAGTGTCAGAGAGTGTCAGAGAGTGATAGTGAGTGTCTGAGTGTGTCAGAGAGTGTCAGAGAGTGATAGTGAGTGTCTGAGAGTGTCAGAGAGTGATAGTGAGTGTCTGAGAGTGTCAGAGAATGATAGTGAGTGTCTGAGAGTGTCTGAGAGTGTCTGAGAGTGTCTGAGAGTGTCTGAGAGTGTCAGAGAGTGATAGTGAGTGTCAGAGAGTGTCAGAGAGTGATAGAGAGTGATAGTGAGTGTCTGAGAGTGTCTGAGAGTGTCAGAGAGTGATAGTGAGTGTCAGAGAGTGTCAGAGAGTGATAGTGAGTGTCAGAGAGTGTCAGAGAGTGATAGAGAGTGATAGTGAGTGTCTGAGTGTGTCAGAGAGTGTCAGAGAGTGATAGTGAATGTCAGAGAGTGTCAGAGAGTGATAGTGAGTGTCTGAGAGTGTCTGAGAGTGTCAGAGAGTGATAGTGAGTGTCAGAGAGTGTCAGAGAGTGTCAGAGAGTGATAGTGAGTGTCAGAGAGTGTCAGAGAGTGTCAGAGAGTGATAGTGAGTGTCAGAGAGTGTCAGAGAGTGATAGTGAGTGTCAGAGAGTGTCAGAGAGTGATAGAGAGTGATAGTGAGTGTCTGAGTGTGTCAGAGAGTGTCAGAGAGTGATAGTGAGTGTCAGAGAGTGTCAGAGAGTGATAGAGAGTGATAGTGAGTGTCTGAGTGTGTCAGAGAGTGTCAGAGAGTGATAGTGAATGTCAGAGAGTGTCAGAGAGTGATAGTGAGTGTCTGAGAGTGTCTGAGAGTGTCAGAGAGTGATAGTGAGTGTCAGAGAGTGTCAGAGAGTGTCAGAGAGTGATAGTGAGTGTCTGAGAGTGTCTGAGAGTGTCAGAGAGTGATAGTGAGTGTCAGAGAGTGTCAGAGAGTGATATAGAGTGATAGTGAGTGTCTGAGTGTGTCAGAGAGTGTCAGAGAGTGATAGTGAGTGTCAGAGAGTGTCAGAGAGAGATAGTGAGTGTCAGAGAGTGTCAGAGAGTGTCAGAGAGTGATAGTGAGTGTCTGAGAGTGTCTGAGAGTGTCAGAGAGTGATAGTGAGTGTCAGAGAGTGTCAGAGAGTGATATAGAGTGATAGTGAGTGCCTGAGTGTGTCAGAGAGTGTCAGAGAGTGATAGTGAGTGTCAGAGAGTGTCAGAGAGTGATAGTGAGTGTCAGAGAGTGTCAGAGAGTGTCAGAGAGTGATAGTGAGTGTCTGAGAGTGTCTGAGAGTGTCAGAGAGTGATAGTGAGTGTCAGAGAGTGTCAGAGAGTGATATAGAGTGATAGTGAGTGTCTGAGTGTGTCAGAGAGTGTCAGAGAGTGATAGTGAGTGTCAGAGAGTGTCAGAGAGTGATAGTGAGTGTCAGAGAGTGTCAGAGAGTGATATAGAGTGATAGTGAGTGTCTGAGTGTGTCAGAGAGTGTCAGAGAGTGATAGTGAGTGTCAGAGAGTGTCAGAGAGTGATAGTGAGTGTCTGAGAGTGTCCGAGAGTGTCAGAGAGTGATAATGAGTGTCAGAGAGTGTCAGAGAGTGTCAGAGAGTGATAGTGAGTGTCTGAGAGTGTCTGAGAGTGTCAGAGAGTGATAGTGAGTGTCAGAGCTTGTCAGAGAGTGATAGAGAGTGATAGTGAGTGTCTGAGTGTGTCAGAGAGTGATAGTGAGTGTCAGAGAGTGTCAGAGAGTGATAGTGAGTGTCTGAGAGTGTCAGAGAGTGATAGTGAGTGTCAGAGAGTGTCAGAGAGTGTCAGAGAGTGATAGTGAGTGTCAGAGAGTGTCAGAGAGTGATAGTGAGTGTCAGAGAGTGTCAGAGAGTGATAGAGAGTGATAGTGAGTGTCTGAGTGTGTCAGAGAGTGTCAGAGAGTGATAGTGAGTGTCAGAGAGTGTCAGAGAGTGATAGTGAGTGTCTGAGAGTGTCTGAGAGTGTCAGAGAGTGATAGTGAGTGTCAGAGAGTGTCAGAGAGTGATAGTGAGTGTCAGAGAGTGTCAGAGAGTGTCAGAGAGTGATAGTGAGTGTCTGAGTGTGTCAGAGAGTGTCAGAGAGTGATAGTGAGTGTCAGAGAGTGTCAGAGAGTGATAGAGAGTGATAGTGAGTGTCTGAGTGTGTCAGAGAGTGTCAGAGAGTGATAGTGAGTGTCAGAGAGTGTCAGAGAATGATAGTGAGTGTCTGAGAGTGTCTGAGAGTGTCTGAGAGTGTCTGAGAGTGTCTGAGAGTGTCAGAGAGTGATAGTGAGTGTCAGAGAGTGTCAGAGAGTGATAGAGAGTGATAGTGAGTGTCTGAGTGTGTCAGAGAGTGTCAGAGAGTGATAGTGAGTGTCAGAGAGTGTCAGAGAGTGATAGTGAGTGTCTGAGAGTGTCAGAGAGTGTCAGAGAGTGATAGTGAGTGTCTGAGAGTGTCTCAGAGTTTCAGAGAGTGATAGTGAGTGTCAGAGAGTGTCAGAGAGTGATAGAGAGTGATAATGAGTGTCTGAGTGTGTCAGAGAGTGTCAGAGAGTGATAGTGAGTGTCAGAGAGTGTCAGAGAGTGTCAGAGAGTGATAGTGAGTGTCTGAGTGTGTCAGAGAGTGTCAGAGAGTGATAGTGAGTGTCAGAGAGTGCCAGAGAGTGTCAGAGAGTGATAGTGAGTGTCTGAGAGTGTCAGAGAGTGATAGTGAGTGTCTGAGAGTGTCTGAGAGTGTCAGAGAGTGTCAGAGAGTGATAGTGAGTGTCAGAGAGTGTCAGAGAGTGTCAGAGAGTGATAGTGAGTGTCTGAGTGTGTCAGAGAGTGTCAGAGAGTGATAGTGAGTGTCAGTGAGTGTCAGAGAGTGTCAGAGAGTGATAGTGAGTGTCAGAGAGTGTCAGAGAGTGTCAGAGAGTGATAGTGAGTGTCAGAGAGTGTCAGAGAGTTTCAGAGAGTGATAGTGAGTGTCAGAGAGTGTCAGAGAGTGATAGAGAGTGATAGTGAGTGTCTGAGTGTGTCAGAGAGTGTCAGAGAGTGATAGTGAGTGTCAGAGAGTGTCAGAGAGTGATAGTGAGTGTCTGAGAGTGTCTGAGAGTGTCAGAGAGTGATAGTGAGTGTCAGAGAGTGTCAGAGAGTGTCAGAGAGTGATAGTGAGTGTCAGAGAGTGTCAGAGAGTGATAGTGAGTGTCAGAGAGTGTCTGAGACTGTCAGAGAGTGATAGAGAGTGATAGAGAGTGATAGTGAGTGTCAGAGAGTGATAGTGAGTGTCAGAGAGTGATAGTGAGTGTCAGAGAGTGTCAGAGAGTGTCAGAGAGTGATAGTGAGTGTCTGAGAGTGTCAGAGAGTGATAGTGAGTGTCAGAGAGTGTCAGAGAGTGATAGTGAGTGTCAGAGAGTGTCAGAGAGTGATAGAGAGTGATAGTGAGTGTCTGAGCGTGTCAGGGAGTGTCAGAGAGTGATAGTGAGTGTCAGAGAGTGTCAGAGAGTGATAGTGAGTGTCTGAGAGTATCTGAGAGTGTCAGAGAGTGATAGTGAGTGTCAGAGAGTGTCAGAGAGTGTCAGAGAGTGATAGTGAGTGTCTGAGAGTGTCTCAGAGTGTCAGAGAGTGATAGTGAGTGTCAGAGAGTGTCAGAGAGTGATAGAGAGTGATAGTGAGTGTCTGAGTGTGTCAGAGAGTGTCAGAGAGTGATAGTGAGTGTCAGAGAGTGATAGTGTGTGTCAGAGAGTGATAGTGAGTGTCTGAGAGTGTCAGAGAGTGTCAGAGAGTGATAGTGAGTGTCTGAGAGTGTCTCAGAGTGTCAGAGAGTGATAGTGAGTGTCACAGATTGTCAGAGAGTGATAGAGAGTGATAGTGAGTGTCTGAGTGTGTCAGAGAGTGTCAGAGAGTGATAGTGAGTGTCAGAGAGTGTCAGAGAGTGTCAGAGAGTGATAGTGAGTGTCTGAGTGTGTCAGAGAGTGATATTGAGTGTCTGAGAGTGTCAGAGAGTGATAGTGAGTGTCTGAGAGTGTCTGAGAGTGTCTGAGAGTTTCAGAGAGTGATAGTGAGTGTCAGAGAGTGTCAGAGAGTGTCAGAGAGTGATAGTGAGTGTCTGAGAGTGTCTGAGAGTGTCAGAGAGTGATAGTGAGTGTCAGAGAGTGTCAGAGAGTGTCAGAGAGTGATATTGAGTGTCAGAGAGTGTCAGAGAGTGTCAGAGAGTGATAGTGAGTGTCAGAGAGTGTCAGAGAGTGATAGTGAGTGTCAGAGAGTGTCAGAGAGTGTCAGAGAGTGATATTGAGTGTCAGAGAGTGTCAGAGAGTGTCAGAGAGTGATAGTGAGTGTCAGAGAGTGTCAGAGAGTGATAGTGAGTGTCTGAGTGTGTCCGAGAGTGTCAGAGAGTGATAGTGAGTGTCTGAGAGTGTCAGAGAGTGATAGTGAGTGTCTGAGAGTGTCTGAGAGTGTCTGAGAGTTTCAGAGAGTGATAGTGAGTGTCAGAGAGTGTCAGAGAGTGCTAGAGAGTGTCTGAGAGTGTCTGAGAGTGTCAGAGAGTGATAGTGAGTGTCAGAGAGTGTCAGAGAGTGTCAGAGAGTGATAGTGAGTGTCAGAGAGTGTCAGAGAGTGTCAGAGAGTGATAGTGAGTGTCAGAGAGTGTCAGAGAGTGTCAGAGAGTGATAGTGAGTGTCTGAGAGTGTCAGAGAGTGATAGTGAGGGTCTGAGAGTGTCTGAGAGTGTCAGAGAGTGATAGTGAGTGTCAGAGAGTGTCAGAGAGTGTCAGAGAGTGTCTGAGAGTGTCAGAGAGTGATAGAGAGTGATAGAGAGTGATAGTGAGTGTCAGAGAGTGATAGTGAGTGTCAGAGAGTGATAGTGAGTGTCAGAGAGTGTCAGAGAGTGATAGTGAGTGTCTGAGAGTGTCTGAGAGTGTCAGAGAGTGATAGTGAGTGTCAGAGAGTGTCAGAGAGTGATAGTGAGTGTCAGAGAGTGTCAGAGAGTGTCAGAGAGTGATAGTGAGTGCCAGAGAGTGTCAGAGAGTGTCAGAGGGTGATAGTGAGTGTCAGAGAGTGTCAGAGAGTGATAGAGAGTGATAGTGAGTGTCTGAGTGTGTCAGAGAGTGTCAGAGAGTGATAGTGAGTGTCAGAGAGTGTCAGAGAGTGATAGTGAGTGTCTGAGAGTTTCTGAGAGTGTCAGAGAGTGATAGTGAGTGTCAGAGAGTGTCAGAGAGTGATAGTGAGTGTCAGAGAGTGTCAGAGAGTGTCAGAGAGTGATAGTGAGTGTCTGAGTGTGTCAGAGAGTGTCAGAGAGTGATAGTGAGTGTCTGAGAGTGTCAGAGAGTGATAGTGAGTGTCTGAGTGTGTCAGAGAGTGTCAGAGAGTGATAGTGAGTGTCTGAGTGTGTCAGAGAGTGTCGGAGAGTGATAGTGAGTGTCAGAGAGTGTCAGAGAGTGTCAGAGAGTGATAGTGAGTGTCAGAGAGTGTCAGAGAGTGTCAGAGAGTGATAGTGAATGTCAGAGAGTGTCCGAGAGTGATAGTGAGTGTCTGAGTGTGTCAGAGAGTGTCAGAGAGTGATAGTGAGTGTCTGAGAGTGTCAGAGAGTGATAGTTAGTGTCTGAGAGTGTCAGAGAATGATAGTGAGTGTCTGAGAGTGTCTGAGAGTGTCAGAGAGTGATAGTGAGTGTCAGAGAGTGTCAGAGAGTGATAGAGAGTGATAGTGAGTGTCTGAGTGTGTCAGAGAGTGTCAGAGAGTGATAGTGAGTGTCAGAGAGTGTCAGAGAGTGATAGTGAGTGTCAGAGAGTGTCAGAGAGTGATAGTGAGTGTCAGAGAGTGTCAGAGAGTGATAGAGAGTGATAGTGAGTGTCTGAGTGTGTCAGAGAGTGTCAGAGAGTGATAGTGAGTGTCAGAGAGTGTCAGAGAGTGATAGTGAGTGTCTGAGAGTGTCTGAGAGTGTCAGAGAGTGATAGTGAGTGTCAGAGAGTGTCAGAGAGTGTCCGAGAGTGATAGTGAGTGTCTGAGTGTGTCAGAGAGTGTCAGAGAGTGATAGTGAGTGTCTGAGAGTGTCAGAGAGTGATAGTGAGTGTCTGAGAGTGTCTGAGAGTGTCAGAGAGTGATAGTGAGTGTCAGAGAGTGTCAGAGAGTGTCAGAGAGTGATAGTGAGTGTCTGAGTGTGTCAGAGAGTGTCAGAGAGTGATAGTGAGTGTCAGAGAGTGTCAGAGAGTGATAGAGAGTGATAGTGAGTGTCTGAGTGTGTCAGAGAGTGTCAGAGAGTGATAGTGAGTGTCAGAGAGTGTCAGAGAGTGATAGTGAGTGTCTGAGAGTGTCTGAGAGTGTCAGAGAGTGATAGTGAGTGTCAGAGAGTGTCAGAGAGTGATAGTGAGTGTCAGAGAGTGTCAGAGAGTGATAGAGAGTGATAGTGAGTGTCTGGTGTGTCAGAGAGTGTCAGAGAGTGATAGTGAGTGTCAGAGAGTGTCAGAGAGTGATAGTGAGTGTCTGAGAGTGTCTGAGAGTGTCAGAGAGTGATAGTGAGTGTCAGAGAGTGTCAGAGAGTGTCAGAGAGTGATAGTGAGTGTCTGAGTGTGTCAGAGAGTGTCAGAGTGTGATAGTGAGTGTCTGAGAGTGTCAGAGAGTGATAGTGAGTGTCTGAGAGTGTCTGAGAGTGTCAGAGAGTGATAGTGAGTGTCAGAGAGTGTCAGAGAGTGATAGTGAGTGTCAGAGAGTGTCAGAGAGTGATAGAGAGTGTCTGAGTGTGTCAGAGAGTGTCGAGAGTGATAGTGAGTGTCAGAGAGTGTCAGAGAGTGATAGTGAGTGTCTGAGAGTGTCTGAGAGTGTCAGAGAGTGATAGTGAGTGTCTGAGAGTCTCTGAGAGTGTCTGAGAGTGTCAGAGAGTGATAGTGAGTGTCAGAGAGTGTCAGAGAGTGATAGAGAGTGATAGTGAGTGTCTGAGTGTGTCAGAGAGTGTCAGAGAGTGATAGTGAGTGTCAGAGAGTGTCAGAGAGTGATAGAGAGTGATAGTGAGTGTCTGAGTGTGTCAGAGAGTGTCAGAGAGTGATAGTGAGTGTCAGAGAGTGTCAGAGAGTGATAGTGAGTGTCTGAGAGTGTCTGAGAGTGTCAGAGAGTGATAGTGAGTGTCAGAGAGTGTCAGAGAGTGATAGTGAGTGTCAGAGAGTGTCAGAGAGTGATAGAGAGTGATAGTGTGTGTCTGAGTGTGTCAGAGAGTGTCAGAGAGTGATAGTGAGTGTCAGAGAGTGTCAGAGAGTGATAGAGAGTGATAGTGAGTGTCTGAGTGTGTCAGAGAGTGTCAGAGAGTGATAGTGAGTGTCAGAGAGTGTCAGAGAGTGATAGTGAGTGTCAGAGAGTGTCAGAGAGTGTCAGAGAGTGATAGTGAGTGTCAGAGAGTGTCAGAGAGTTTCAGAGAGTGATAGTGATTGTCAGAGAGTGTCAGAGAGTGATAGAGAGTGATAGTGAGTGTCTGAGTGTGTCAGAGAGTGTCAGAGAGTGATAGTGAGTGTCAGAGAGTGTCAGAGAGTGATAGTGAGTGTCTGAGAGTGTCTGAGAGTGTCAGAGAGTGATAGTGAGTGTCAGAGAGTGTCAGAGAGTGTCAGAGAGTGATAGTGAGTGTCAGAGAGTGTCAGAGAGTGATAGTGAGTGTCAGAGAGTGATAGTGAGTGTCAGAGAGTGTCTGAGAGTGTCAGAGAGTGATAGAGAGTGATAGAGAGTGATAGTGAGTGTCATAGAGTGATAGTGAGTGTCAGAGAGAGATAGTGAGTGTCAGAGAGTGTCAGAGAGTGATAGTGAGTGTCTGAGAGTGTCTGAGAGTGTCAGAGAGTGATAGTGAGTGTCAGAGAGTGTCAGAGAGTGTCAGAGAGAGATAGTGAGTGTCAGAGAGTGTCTGAGACTGTCAGAGAGTGATAGAGAGTGATAGAGAGTGATAGTGAGTGTCAGAGAGTGATAGTGAGTGTCAGAGAGTGATAGTGAGTGTCAGAGAGTGTCAGAGAGTGATAGTGAGTGTCTGAGAGTGTCTGAGAGTGTCAGAGAGTGATAGTGAGTGTCTGAGAGTGTCAGAGAGTTATAGTGAGTGTCAGAGAGTGTCAGAGAGTGATAGTGAGTGTCAGAGAGTGTCAGAGAGTGATAGAGAGTGATAGTGAGTGTCTGAGCGTGTCAGGGAGTGTCAGAGAGTGATAGTGAGTGTCAGAGAGTGTCAGAGAGTGATAGTGAGTGTCTGAGAGTATCTGAGAGTGTCAGAGAGTGATAGTGAGTGTCAGAGAGTGTCAGAGAGTGTCAGAGAGTGATAGTGAGTGTCTGAGAGTGTCTCAGAGTGTCAGAGAGTGATAGTGAGTGTCAGAGAGTGTCAGAGAGTGATAGAGAGTGATAGTGAGTGTCTGAGTGTGTCAGAGAGTGTCAGAGAGTGATAGTGAGTGTCAGAGAGTGATAGTGTGTGTCAGAGAGTGATAGTGAGTGTCTGAGAGTGTCAGAGAGTGTCAGAGAGTGATAGTGAGTGTCTGAGAGCGTCTCAGAGTGTCAGAGAGTGATAGTGAGTGTCACAGATTGTCAGAGAGTGATAGAGAGTGATAGTGAGTGTCTGAGTGTGTCAGAGAGTGTCAGAGAGTGATAGTGAGTGTCAGAGAGTGTCAGAGAGTGTCAGAGAGTGATAGTGAGTGTCTGAGTGTGTCAGAGAGTGATAGTGAGTGTCTGAGAGTGTCAGAGAGTGATAGTGAGTGTCTGAGAGTGTCTGAGAGTGTCTGAGAGTTTCAGAGAGTGATAGTGAGTGTCAGAGAGTGTCAGAGAGTGTCAGAGAGTGATAGTGAGTGTCTGAGAGTGTCTGAGAGTGTCAGAGAGTGATAGTGAGTGTCAGAGAGTGTCAGAGAGTGTCAGAGAGTGATATTGAGTGTCAGAGAGTGTCAGAGAGTGTCAGAGAGTGATAGTGAGTGTCAGAGAGTGTCAGAGAGTGATAGTGAGTGTCAGAGAGTGTCAGAGAGTGTCAGAGAGTGATATTGAGTGTCAGAGAGTGTCAGAGAGTGTCAGAGAGTGATAGTGAGTGTCAGAGAGTGTCAGAGAGTGATAGTGAGTGTCTGAGTGTGTCCGAGAGTGTCAGAGAGTGATAGTGAGTGTCTGAGAGTGTCAGAGAGTGATAGTGAGTGTCTGAGAGTGTCTGAGAGTGTCTGAGAGTTTCAGAGAGTGATAGTGAGTGTCAGAGAGTGTCAGAGAGTGCTAGAGAGTGTCTGAGAGTGTCTGAGAGTGTCAGAGAGTGATAGTGAGTGTCAGAGAGTGTCAGAGAGTGTCAGAGAGTGATAGTGAGTGTCAGAGAGTGTCAGAGAGTGTCAGAGAGTGATAGTGAGTGTCAGAGAGTGTCAGAGAGTGTCAGAGAGTGATAGTGAGTGTCTGAGAGTGTCAGAGAGTGATAGTGAGGGTCTGAGAGTGTCTGAGAGTGTCAGAGAGTGATAGTGAGTGTCAGAGAGTGTCAGAGAGTGTCAGAGAGTGTCTGAGAGTGTCAGAGAGTGATAGAGAGTGATAGAGAGTGATAGTGAGTGTCAGAGAGTGATAGTGAGTGTCAGAGAGTGATAGTGAGTGTCACAGAGTGTCAGAGAGTGATAGTGAGTGTCTGAGAGTGTCTGAGAGTGTCAGAGAGTGATAGTGAGTGTCAGAGAGTGTCAGAGAGTGATAGTGAGTGTCAGAGAGTGTCAGAGAGTGTCAGAGAGTGATAGTGAGTGCCAGAGAGTGTCAGAGAGTGTCAGAGGGTGATAGTGAGTGTCAGAGAGTGTCAGAGAGTGATAGAGAGTGATAGTGAGTGTCTGAGTGTGTCAGAGAGTGTCAGAGAGTGATAGTGAGTGTCAGAGAGTGTCAGAGAGTGATAGTGAGTGTCTGAGAGTTTCTGAGAGTGTCAGAGAGTGATAGTGAGTGTCAGAGAGTGTCAGAGAGTGATAGTGAGTGTCAGAGAGTGTCAGAGAGTGTCAGAGAGTGATAGTGAGTGTCTGAGTGTGTCAGAGAGTGTCAGAGAGTGATAGTGAGTGTCTGAGAGTGTCAGAGAGTGATAGTGAGTGTCTGAGTGTGTCAGAGAGTGTCAGAGAGTGATAGTGAGTGTCTGAGTGTGTCAGAGAGTGTCGGAGAGTGATAGTGAGTGTCAGAGAGTGTCAGAGAGTGTCAGAGAGTGATAGTGAGTGTCAGAGAGTGTCAGAGAGTGTCAGAGAGTGATAGTGAATGTCAGAGAGTGTCCGAGAGTGATAGTGAGTGTCTGAGTGTGTCAGAGAGTGTCAGAGAGTGATAGTGAGTGTCTGAGAGTGTCAGAGAGTGATAGTTAGTGTCTGAGAGTGTCAGAGAATGATAGTGAGTGTCTGAGAGTGTCTGAGAGTGTCAGAGAGTGATAGTGAGTGTCAGAGAGTGTCAGAGAGTGATAGAGAGTGATAGTGAGTGTCTGAGTGTGTCAGAGAGTGTCAGAGAGTGATAGTGAGTGTCAGAGAGTGTCAGAGAGTGATAGTGAGTGTCAGAGAGTGTCAGAGAGTGATAGTGAGTGTCAGAGAGTGTCAGAGAGTGATAGAGAGTGATAGTGAGTGTCTGAGTGTGTCAGAGAGTGTCAGAGAGTGATAGTGAGTGTCAGAGAGTGTCAGAGAGTGATAGTGAGTGTCTGAGAGTGTCTGAGAGTGTCAGAGAGTGATAGTGAGTGTCAGAGAGTGTCAGAGAGTGTCCGAGAGTGATAGTGAGTGTCTGAGTGTGTCAGAGAGTGTCAGAGAGTGATAGTGAGTGTCTGAGAGTGTCAGAGAGTGATAGTGAGTGTCTGAGAGTGTCAGAGAGTGATAGTGAGTGTCAGAGAGTGTCAGAGAGTGATAAAGAGTGATAGTGAGTGTCTGAGTGTGTCAGAGAGTGTCAGAGAGTGATAGTGAGTGTCAGAGAGTGTCAGAGAGTGATAGTGAGTGTCTGAGAGTGTCTGAGAGTGTCAGAGAGTGATAGTGAGTGTCAGAGAGTGTCAGAGAGTGATAGTGAGTGTCAGAGAGTGTCAGAGAGTGATAGAGAGTGATAGTGAGTGTCTGGGTGTGTCAGAGAGTGTCAGAGAGTGATAGTGAGTGTCAGAGAGTGTCAGAGAGTGATAGTGAGTGTCTGAGAGTGTCTGAGAGTGTCAGAGAGTGATAGTGAGTGTCAGAGAGTGTCAGAGAGTGTCAGAGAGTGCTGGAGAGTGTCTGAGAGTGTCTGAGAGTGTCAGAGAGTGATAGTGAGTGTCAGAGAGTGTCAGAGAGTGTCAGAGAGTGATAGTGAGTGTCAGAGAGTGTCAGAGAGTGTCAGAGAGTGATAGTGAGTGTCAGAGAGTGTCAGAGAGTGTCAGAGAGTGATAGTGAGTGTCTGAGAGTGTCAGAGAGTGATAGTGAGGGTCTGAGAGTGTCTGAGAGTGTCAGAGAGTGATAGTGAGTGTCAGAGAGTGTCAGAGAGTGTCAGAGAGTGTCTGAGAGTGTCAGAGAGTGATAGAGAGTGATAGAGAGTGATAGTGAGTGTCAGAGAGTGATAGTGAGTGTCAGAGAGTGATAGTGAGTGTCAGAGAGTGTCAGAGAGTGATAGTGAGTGTCTGAGAGTGTCTGAGAGTGTCAGAGAGTGATAGTGAGTGTCAGAGAGTGTCAGAGAGTGATAGTGAGTGTCAGAGAGTGTCAGAGAGTGTCAGAGAGTGATAGTGAGTGCCAGAGAGTGTCAGAGAGTGTCAGAGGGTGATAGTGAGTGTCAGAGAGTGTCAGAGAGTGATAGAGAGTGATAGTGAGTGTCTGAGTGTGTCAGAGAGTGTCAGAGAGTGATAGTGAGTGTCAGAGAGTGTCAGAGAGTGATAGTGAGTGTCTGAGAGTTTCTGAGAGTGTCAGAGAGTGATAGTGAGTGTCAGAGAGTGTCAGAGAGTGATAGTGAGTGTCAGAGAGTGTCAGAGAGTGTCAGAGAGTGATAGTGAGTGTCAGAGAGTGTCAGAGAGTGATAGTGAGTGTCAGAGAGTGTCAGAGAGTGTCAGAGAGTGATAGTGAGTGCCAGAGAGTGTCAGAGAGTGTCAGAGGGTGATAGTGAGTGTCAGAGAGTGTCAGAGAGTGATAGAGAGTGATAGTGAGTGTCTGAGTGTGTCAGAGAGTGTCAGAGAGTGATAGTGAGTGTCAGAGAGTGTCAGAGAGTGATAGTGAGTGTCTGAGAGTTTCTGAGAGTGTCAGAGAGTGATAGTGAGTGTCAGAGAGTGTCAGAGAGTGATAGTGAGTGTCAGAGAGTGTCAGAGAGTGTCAGAGAGTGATAGTGAGTGTCTGAGTGTGTCAGAGAGTGTCAGAGAGTGATAGTGAGTGTCTGAGAGTGTCAGAGAGTGATAGTGAGTGTCTGAGTGTGTCAGAGAGTGTCAGAGAGTGATAGTGAGTGTCTGAGTGTGTCAGAGAGTGTCGGAGAGTGATAGTGAGTGTCAGAGAGTGTCAGAGAGTGTCAGAGAGTGATAGTGAGTGTCAGAGAGTGTCAGAGAGTGTCAGAGAGTGATAGTGAATGTCAGAGAGTGTCCGAGAGTGATAGTGAGTGTCTGAGTGTGTCAGAGAGTGTCAGAGAGTGATAGTGAGTGTCTGAGAGTGTCAGAGAGTGATAGTTAGTGTCTGAGAGTGTCAGAGAATGATAGTGAGTGTCTGAGAGTGTCTGAGTGTGTCAGAGAGTGATAGTGAGTGTCAGAGAGTGTCAGAGAGTGATAGAGAGTGATAGTGAGTGTCTGAGTGTGTCAGAGAGTGTCAGAGAGTGATAGTGAGTGTCAGAGAGTGTCAGAGAGTGATAGTGAGTGTCAGAGAGTGTCAGAGAGTGATAGTGAGTGTCAGAGAGTGTCAGAGAGTGATAGAGAGTGATAGTGAGTGTCTGAGTGTGTCAGAGAGTGTCAGAGAGTGATAGTGAGTGTCAGAGAGTGTCAGAGAGTGATAGTGAGTGTCTGAGAGTGTCTGAGAGTGTCAGAGAGTGATAGTGAGTGTCAGAGAGTGTCAGAGAGTGTCCGAGAGTGATAGTGAGTGTCTGAGTGTGTCAGAGAGTGTCAGAGAGTGATAGTGAGTGTCAGAGAGTGATAGTGAGTGTCAGAGAGTGTCAGAGAGTGTCCGAGAGTGATAGTGAGTGTCTGAGTGTGTCAGAGAGTGTCAGAGAGTGATAGTGAGTGTCTGAGAGTGTCAGAGAGTGATAGTGAGTGTCTGAGAGTGTCAGAGAGTGATAGTGAGTGTCAGAGAGTGTCAGAGAGTGATAAAGAGTGATAGTGAGTGTCTGAGTGTGTCAGAGAGTGTCAGAGAGTGATAGTGAGTGTCAGAGAGTGTCAGAGAGTGATAGTGAGTGTCTGAGAGTGTCTGAGAGTGTCAGAGAGTGATAGTGAGTGTCAGAGAGTGTCAGAGAGTGATAGTGAGTGTCAGAGAGTGTCAGAGAGTGATAGAGAGTGATAGTGAGTGTCTGGGTGTGTCAGAGAGTGTCAGAGAGTGATAGTGAGTGTCAGAGAGTGTCAGAGAGTGATAGTGAGTGTCAGAGAGTGTCAGAGAGTGTCAGAGAGTGTCTGAGAGTGTCAGAGAGTGATAGAGAGTGATAGAGAGTGATAGTGAGTGTCAGAGAGTGATAGTGAGTGTCAGAGAGTGATAGTGAGTGTCAGAGAGTGTCAGAGAGTGATAGTGAGTGTCTGTGAGTGTCTGAGAGTGTCAGAGAGTGATAGTGAGTGTCAGAGAGTGTCAGAGAGTGATAGTGAGTGTCAGAGAGTGTCAGAGAGTGTCAGAGAGTGATAGTGAGTGCCAGAGAGTGTCAGAGAGTGTCAGAGGGTGATAGTGAGTGTCAGAGAGTGTCAGAGAGTGATAGAGAGTGATAGTGAGTGTCTGAGTGTGTCAGAGAGTGTCAGAGAGTGATAGTGAGTGTCAGAGAGTGTCAGAGAGTGATAGTGAGTGTCTGAGAGTTTCTGAGAGTGTCAGAGAGTGATAGTGAGTGTCAGAGAGTGTCAGAGAGTGATAGTGAGTGCCAGAGAGTGTCAGAGAGTGTCAGAGGGTGATAGTGAGTGTCAGAGAGTGTCAGAGAGTGATAGAGAGTGATAGTGAGTGTCTGAGTGTGTCAGAGAGTGTCAGAGAGTGATAGTGAGTGTCAGAGAGTGTCAGAGAGTGATAGTGAGTGTCTGAGAGTTTCTGAGAGTGTCAGAGAGTGATAGTGAGTGTCAGAGAGTGTCAGAGAGTGATAGTGAGTGTCAGAGAGTGTCAGAGAGTGTCAGAGAGTGATAGTGAGTGTCTGAGTGTGTCAGAGAGTGTCAGAGAGTGATAGTGAGTGTCTGAGAGTGTCAGAGAGTGATAGTGAGTGTCTGAGTGTGTCAGAGAGTGTCAGAGAGTGATAGTGAGTGTCTGAGTGTGTCAGAGAGTGTCGGAGAGTGATAGTGAGTGTCAGAGAGTGTCAGAGAGTGTCAGAGAGTGATAGTGAGTGTCAGAGAGTGTCAGAGAGTGTCAGAGAGTGATAGTGAATGTCAGAGAGTGTCCGAGAGTGATAGTGAGTGTCTGAGTGTGTCAGAGAGTGTCAGAGAGTGATAGTGAGTGTCTGAGAGTGTCAGAGAGTGATAGTTAGTGTCTGAGAGTGTCAGAGAATGATAGTGAGTGTCTGAGAGTGTCTGAGAGTGTCAGAGAGTGATAGTGAGTGTCAGAGAGTGTCAGAGAGTGATAGAGAGTGATAGTGAGTGTCTGAGTGTGTCAGAGAGTGTCAGAGAGTGATAGTGAGTGTCAGAGAGTGTCAGAGAGTGATAGTGAGTGTCAGAGAGTGTCAGAGAGTGATAGTGAGTGTCAGAGAGTGTCAGAGAGTGATAGAGAGTGATAGTGAGTGTCTGAGTGTGTCAGAGAGTGTCAGAGAGTGATAGTGAGTGTCAGAGAGTGTCAGAGAGTGATAGTGAGTGTCTGAGAGTGTCTGAGAGTGTCAGAGAGTGATAGTGAGTGTCAGAGAGTGTCAGAGAGTGTCCGAAAGTGATAGTGAGTGTCTGAGTGTGTCAGAGAGTGTCAGAGAGTGATAGTGAGTGTCTGAGAGTGTCAGAGAGTGATAGTGAGTGTCTGAGAGTGTCAGAGAGTGATAGTGAGTGTCAGAGAGTGTCAGAGAGTGATAAAGAGTGATAGTGAGTGTCTGAGTGTGTCAGAGAGTGTCAGAGAGTGATAGTGAGTGTCAGAGAGTGTCAGAGAGTGATAGTGAGTGTCTGAGAGTGTCTGAGAGTGTCAGAGAGTGATAGTGAGTGTCAGAGAGTGTCAGAGAGTGATAGTGAGTGTCAGAGAGTGTCAGAGAGTGATAGAGAGTGATAGTGAGTGTCTGGGTGTGTCAGAGAGTGTCAGAGAGTGATAGTGAGTGTCAGAGAGTGTCAGAGAGTGATAGTGAGTGTCTGAGAGTGTCTGAGAGTGTCAGAGAGTGATAGTGAGTGTCAGAGAGTGTCAGAGAGTGTCAGAGAGTGCTAGAGAGTGTCTGAGAGTGTCTGAGAGTGTCAGAGAGTGATAGTGAGTGTCAGAGAGTGTCAGAGAGTGTCAGAGAGTGATAGTGAGTGTCAGAGAGTGTCAGAGAGTGTCAGAGAGTGATAGTGAGTGTCAGAGAGTGTCAGAGAGTGTCAGAGAGTGATAGTGAGTGTCTGAGAGTGTCAGAGAGTGATAGTGAGGGTCTGAGAGTGTCTGAGAGTGTCAGAGAGTGATAGTGAGTGTCAGAGAGTGTCAGAGAGTGTCAGAGAGTGTCTGAGAGTGTCAGAGAGTGATAGAGAGTGATAGAGAGTGATAGTGAGTGTCAGAGAGTGATAGTGAGTGTCAGAGAGTGATAGTGAGTGTCAGAGAGTGTCAGAGAGTGATAGTGAGTGTCTGAGAGTGTCTGAGAGTGTCAGAGAGTGATAGTGAGTGTCAGAGAGTGTCAGAGAGTGATAGTGAGTGTCAGAGAGTGTCAGAGAGTGTCAGAGAGTGATAGTGAGTGCCAGAGAGTGTCAGAGAGTGTCAGAGGGTGATAGTGAGTGTCAGAGAGTGTCAGAGAGTGATAGAGAGTGATAGTGAGTGTCTGAGTGTGTCAGAGAGTGTCAGAGAGTGATAGTGAGTGTCAGAGAGTGTCAGAGAGTGATAGTGAGTGTCTGAGAGTTTCTGAGAGTGTCAGAGAGTGATAGTGAGTGTCAGAGAGTGTCAGAGAGTGATAGTGAGTGTCAGAGAGTGTCAGAGAGTGTCAGAGAGTGATAGTGAGTGTCTGAGTGTGTCAGAGAGTGTCAGAGAGTGATAGTGAGTGTCTGAGAGTGTCAGAGAGTGATAGTGAGTGTCTGAGTGTGTCAGAGAGTGTCAGAGAGTGATAGTGAGTGTCTGAGTGTGTCAGAGAGTGTCGGAGAGTGATAGTGAGTGTCAGAGAGTGTCAGAGAGTGTCAGAGAGTGATAGTGAGTGTCAGAGAGTGTCAGAGAGTGTCAGAGAGTGATAGTGAATGTCAGAGAGTGTCCGAGAGTGATAGTGAGTGTCTGAGTGTGTCAGAGAGTGTCAGAGAGTGATAGTGAGTGTCTGAGAGTGTCAGAGAGTGATAGTTAGTGTCTGAGAGTGTCAGAGAATGATAGTGAGTGTCTGAGAGTGTCTGAGAGTGTCAGAGAGTGATAGTGAGTGTCAGAGAGTGTCAGAGAGTGATAGAGAGTGATAGTGAGTGTCTGAGTGTGTCAGAGAGTGTCAGAGAGTGATAGTGAGTGTCAGAGAGTGTCAGAGAGTGATAGTGAGTGTCAGAGAGTGTCAGAGAGTGATAGTGAGTGTCAGAGAGTGTCAGAGAGTGATAGAGAGTGATAGTGAGTGTCTGAGTGTGTCAGAGAGTGTCAGAGAGTGATAGTGAGTGTCAGAGAGTGTCAGAGAGTGATAGTGAGTGTCTGAGAGTGTCTGAGAGTGTCAGAGAGTGATAGTGAGTGTCAGAGAGTGTCAGAGAGTGTCCGAGAGTGATAGTGAGTGTCTGAGTGTGTCAGAGAGTGTCAGAGAGTGATAGTGAGTGTCTGAGAGTGTCAGAGAGTGATAGTGAGTGTCTGAGAGTGTCAGAGAGTGATAGTGAGTGTCAGAGAGTGTCAGAGAGTGATAAAGAGTGATAGTGAGTGTCTGAGTGTGTCAGAGAGTGTCAGAGAGTGATAGTGAGTGTCAGAGAGTGTCAGAGAGTGATAGTGAGTGTCTGAGAGTGTCTGAGAGTGTCAGAGAGTGATAGTGAGTGTCAGAGAGTGTCAGAGAGTGATAGTGAGTGTCAGAGAGTGTCAGAGAGTGATAGAGAGTGATAGTGAGTGTCTGGGTGTGTCAGAGAGTGTCAGAGAGTGATAGTGAGTGTCAGAGAGTGTCAGAGAGTGATAGTGAGTGTCTGAGAGTGTCTGAGAGTGTCAGAGAGTGATAGTGAGTGTCAGAGAGTGTCAGAGAGTGTCAGAGAGTGATAGTGAGTGTCTGAGTGTGTCAGAGAGTGTCAGAGAGTGATAGTGAGTGTCAGAGAGTGTCAGAGAGTGATAGAGAGTGATAGTGAGTGTCTGAGTGTGTCAGAGAGTGTCAGAGAGTGATAGTGAGTGTCAGAGAGTGTCAGAGAGTGATAGTGAGTGTCTGAGAGTGTCTGAGAGTGTCAGAGAGTGATAGTGAGTGTCAGAGAGTGTCAGAGAGTGATAGTGAGTGTCAGAGAGTGTCAGAGAGTGATAGAGAGTGATAGTGAGTGTCTGGGTGTGTCAGAGAGTGTCAGAGAGTGATAGAGAGTGTCAGAGAGTGTCAGAGAGTGATAGTGAGTGTCTGAGAGTGTCTGAGAGTGTCAGAGAGTGATAGTGAGTGTCAGAGAGTGTCAGAGAGTGTCAGAGAGTGATAGTGAGTGTCTGAGTGTGTCAGAGAGTGTCAGAGTGTGATAGTGAGTGTCTGAGAGTGTCAGAGAGTGATAGTGAGTGTCTGAGAGTGTCAGAGAGTGATAGTGAGTGTCTGAGAGTGTCTGAGAGTGTCAGAGAGTGATAGTGAGTGTCAGAGAGTGTCAGAGAGTGATAGTGAGTGTCAGAGAGTGTCAGAGAGTGATAGAGAGTGTCTGAGTGTGTCAGAGAGTGTCGAGAGTGATAGTGAGTGTCAGAGAGTGTCAGAGAGTGATAGTGAGTGTCTGAGAGTGTCTGAGAGTGTCAGAGAGTGATAGTGAGTGTCTGAGAGTCTCTGAGAGTGTCTGAGAGTGTCAGAGAGTGATAGTGAGTGTCAGAGAGTGTCAGAGAGTGATAGAGAGTGATAGTGAGTGTCTGAGTGTGTCAGAGAGTGTCAGAGAGTGATAGTGAGTGTCAGAGAGTGTCAGAGAGTGATAGAGAGTGATAGTGAGTGTCTGAGTGTGTCAGAGAGTGTCAGAGAGTGATAGTGAGTGTCAGAGAGTGTCAGAGAGTGATAGTGAGTGTCTGAGAGTGTCTGAGAGTGTCAGAGAGTGATAGTGAGTGTCAGAGAGTGTCAGAGAGTGATAGTGAGTGTCAGAGAGTGTCAGAGAGTGATAGAGAGTGATAGTGTGTGTCTGAGTGTGTCAGAGAGTGTCAGAGAGTGATAGTGAGTGTCAGAGAGTGTCAGAGAGTGATAGAGAGTGATAGTGAGTGTCTGAGTGTGTCAGAGAGTGTCAGAGAGTGATAGTGAGTGTCAGAGAGTGTCAGAGAGTGATAGTGAGTGTCTGAGAGTGTCTGAGAGTGTCAGAGAGTGATAGTGAGTGTCAGAGAGTGTCAGAGAGTGTCAGAGAGTGATAGTGAGTGTCTGAGTGTGTCAGAGAGTGTCAGAGAGTGATAGTGAGTGTCTGAGAGTGTCAGAGAGTGATAGTGAGTGTCTGAGAGTGTCAGAGAGTGATAGTGAGTGTCTGAGAGTGTCTGAGAGTGTCAGAGAGTGATAGTGAGTGTCAGAGAGTGTCAGAGAGTGATAGTGAGTGTCAGAGAGTGTCAGAGAGTGATAGAGAGTGTCTGAGTGTGTCAGAGAGTGTCGAGAGTGATAGTGAGTGTCTGAGAGTGTCAGAGAGTGATAGTGAGTGTCTGAGAGTGTCTGAGAGTGTCAGAGAGTGATAGTGAGTGTCAGAGAGTGTCAGAGAGTGATAGTGAGTGTCAGAGAGTGTCAGAGAGTGATAGAGAGTGTCTGAGTGTGTCAGAGAGTGTCGAGAGTGATAGTGAGTGTCAGAGAGTGTCAGAGAGTGATAGTGAGTGTCTGAGAGTGTCTGAGAGTGTCAGAGAGTGATAGTGAGCGTCTGAGAGTGTCTGAGAGTGTCTGAGACTGTCAGAGAGTGATAGTGAGTGTCAGAGAGTGTCAGAGAGTGATAGAGAGTGATAGTGAGTGTCTGAGTGTGTCAGAGAGTGTCAGAGAGTGATAGTGAGTGTCAGAGAGTGTCAGAGAGTGATAGTGAGTGTCTGAGAGTGTCTGAGAGTGTCAGAGAGTGATAGTGAGTGTCAGAGAGTGTCAGAGAGCGTCAGAGAGTGATAGTGAGTGTCTGAGAGTGTCTGAGAGTGTCAGAGAGTGATAGTGAGTGTCAGAGAGTGTCAGAGAGTGATAGAGAGTGATAGTGAGTGTCTGAGTGTGTCAGAGAGTGTCAGAGAGTGATAGTGAGTGTCAGAGAGTGTCAGAGAGTGATAGTGAGTGTCTGAGTGTGTCAGAGAGTGTCAGAGAGTGATAGTGAGTGTCAGAGAGTGTCAGAGAGTGATAGTGAGTGTCTGAGAGTGTCTGAGAGTGTCAGAGAGTGATAGTGAGTGTCAGAGAGTGTCAGAGAGTGTCAGAGAGTGATAGTGAGTGTCAGAGAGTGTCAGAGAGTGTCAGAGAGTGATAGTGAGTGTCAGAGTGTCAGAGAGTGTCAGAGAGTGATAGTGAGTGTCTGAGTGTGTCAGAGAGTGTCAGAGAGTGATAGTGAGTGTCAGAGAGTGTCAGAGAGTGTCAGAGAGTGATAGTGAGTGTCAGAGTGTCAGAGAGTGTCAGAGAGTGATAGTGAGTGTCTGAGTGTGTCAGAGAGTGTCAGAGAGTGATAGTGAGTGTCAGAGAGTGTCAGAGAGTGTCAGAGAGTGATAGTGAGTGTCAGAGAGTGTCAGAGAGTGTCAGAGAGTGATAGTGAGTGTCAGAGTGTCAGAGAGTGTCAGAGAGTGATAGTGAGTGTCTGAGTGTGTCAGAGAGTGTCAGAGAGTGATAGTGAGTGTCTGAGAGTGTCAGAGAGTGATAGTGAGTGTCTGAGAGTGTCAGAGAGTGTCAGAGAGTGATAGTGAGTGTCTGAGTGTGTCAGAGAGTGTCAGAGAGTGATAGTGAGTGTCAGAGAGTGTCAGAGAGTGATAGTGAGTGTCAGAGAGTGTCAGAGAGTGATAGAGAGTGTCTGAGTGTGTCAGAGAGTTTCGAGAGTGATAGTGAGTGTCAGAGAGTGTCAGAGAGTGATAGTGAGTGTCAGAGTGTCAGAGAGTGTCAGAGAGTGATAGTGAGTGTCTGAGTGTGTCAGAGAGTGTCAGAGAGTGATAGTGAGTGTCTGAGAGTGTCAGAGAGTGATAGTGAGTGTCTGAGAGTGTCAGAGAGTGATAGTGAGTGTCTGAGAGTGTCAGAGAGTGTCAGAGAGTGATAGTGAGTGTCAGAGAGTGTCAGAGAGTGTCAGAGAGTGATAGTGAGTGTCTGAGTGTGTCAGAGAGTGTCAGAGAGTGATAGTGAGTGTCTGAGTGTGTCAGAGAGTGTCAGAGAGTGATAGTGAGTGTCAGAGAGTGTCAGAGAGTGATAGTGAGTGTCTGAGAGTGTCAGAGAGTGTCAGAGAGTGATAGTGAGTGTCAGAGAGTGTCAGAGAGTGTCAGAGAGTGATAGTGAGTGTCTGAGTGTGTCAGAGAGTGTCAGAGAGTGATAGTGAGTGTCTGAGTGTGTCAGAGAGTGTCAGAGAGTGATAGTGAGTGTCAGAGAGTGTCAGAGAGTGATAGTGAGTGTCTGAGAGTGTCAGAGAGTGATAGTGAGTGTCTGAGAGTGTCAGAGAGTGATAGTGAGTGTCTGAGAGTGTCAGAGAGTGTCAGAGAGTGATAGTGAGTGTCAGAGAGTGTCAGAGAGTGTCAGAGAGTGATAGTGAGTGTCTGAGAGTGTCAGAGAGTGATAGTGAGTGTCTGAGAGTGTCAGAGTGTGTCAGAGAGTGATAGTGAGTGTCAGAGAGTGTCAGAGAGTGTCAGAGAGTGATAGTGAGTGTCTGAGTGTGTCAGAGAGTGTCAGAGAGTGATAGTGAGTGTCTGAGTGTGTCAGAGAGTGTCAGAGAGTGATAGTGAGTGTCAGAGAGTGTCAGAGAGTGATAGTGAGTGTCTGAGAGTGTCAGAGAGTGTCAGAGAGTGATAGTGAGTGTCAGAGAGTGTCAGAGAGTGTCAGAGAGTGATAGTGAGTGTCTGAGTGTGTCAGAGAGTGTCAGAGAGTGATAGTGAGTGTCTGAGTGTGTCAGAGAGTGTCAGAGAGTGATAGTGAGTGTCTGAGAGTGTCAGAGAGTGATAGTGAGTGTCTGAGAGTGTCAGAGAGTGATAGTGAGTGTCTGAGAGTGTCAGAGAGTGTCAGAGAGTGATAGTGAGTGTCAGAGAGTGTCAGAGAGTGTCAGAGAGTGATAGTGAGTGTCAGAGAGTGTCAGAGAGTGATAGTGAGTGTCTGAGAGTGTCAGAGAGTGTCAGAGAGTGATAGTGAGTGTCAGAGAGTGTCAGAGAGTGTCAGAGAGTGATATTGAGTGTCTGAGTGTGTCAGAGAGTGTCAGAGAGTGATAGTGAGTGTCTGAGTGTGTCAGAGAGTGTCAGAGAGTGATAGTGAGTGTCAGAGAGTGTCAGAGAGTGATAGTGAGTGTCAGAGAGTGTCAGAGAGTGATAGTGAGTGTCTGAGAGTGTCAGAGAGTGATAGTGAGTGTCTGAGAGTGTCAGAGAGTGTCAGAGAGTGATAGTGAGTGTCAGAGAGTGTCAGAGAGTGTCAGAGAGTGATAGTGAGTGTCTGAGTGTGTCAGAGAGTGTCAGAGAGTGATAGTGAGTGTCTGAGTGTGTCAGAGAGTGTCAGAGAGTGATAGTGAGTGTCAGAGAGTGTCAGAGAGTGATAGTGAGTGTCTGAGAGTGTCAGAGAGTGTCAGAGAGTGATAGTGAGTGTCAGAGAGTGTCAGAGAGTGTCAGAGAGTGATAGTGAGTGTCTGAGTGTGTCAGAGAGTGTCAGAGAGTGATAGTGAGTGTCTGAGTGTGTCAGAGAGTGTCAGAGAGTGATAGTGAGTGTCAGAGAGTGTCAGAGAGTGATAGTGAGTGTCTGAGAGTGTCAGAGAGTGTCAGAGAGTGATAGTGAGTGTCAGAGAGTGTCAGAGAGTGTCAGAGAGTGATAGTGAGTGTCTGAGTGTGTCAGAGAGTGTCAGAGAGTGATAGTGAGTGTCTGAGAGTGTCAGAGAGTGATAGTGAGTGTCTGAGAGTGTCTGAGAGTGTCAGAGCGTGATAGTGAGTGTCTGAGAGTGTCTGAGAGTGTCAGAGAGTGATAGTGAGTGTCTGAGAGTGTCTGAGAGTGTCAGAGAGTGATAGTGAGTGTCTGAGAGTGTCTGAGAGTGTCAGAGAGTGATAGTGAGTGTCTGAGAGTGTCTGAGAGTGTCAGAGAGTGATAGTGAGTGTCTGAGAGTGTCAGAGAGTGTCAGAGAGTGATAGTGAGTGTCAGAGTGTCAGAGAGTGTCAGAGAGTGATAGTGAGTGTCTGAGTGTGTCAGAGAGTGTCAGAGAGTGATAGTGAGTGTCTGAGAGTGTCAGAGAGTGATAGTGAGTGTCTGAGAGTGTCAGAGAGTGATAGTGAGTGTCTGAGACTGTCTGAGAGTGTCAGAGAGTGATAGTGAGTGTCAGAGAGTGTCAGAGAGTGATAGAGAGTGATAGTGAGTGTCTGAGTGTGTCAGAGAGTGTCAGAGAGTGATAGTGAGTGTCAGAGAGTGTCAGAGAGTGATAGTGAGTGTCTGAGAGTGTCTGAGAGTGTCAGAGAGTGATAGTGAGTGTCAGAGAGTGTCAGAGAGTGATAGTGAGTGTCAGAGAGTGTCAGAGAGTGATAGAGAGTGATAGTGAGTGTCTGAGTGTGTCAGAGAGTGTCAGAGAGTGATAGTGAGTGTCAGAGAGTGTCAGAGAGTGATAGTGAGTGTCTGAGAGTGTCTGAGAGTGTCAGAGAGTGATAGTGAGTGTCAGAGATTGTCAGAGAGTGTCAGAGAGTGATAGTGAGTGTCTGAGAGTGTCAGAGAGTGATAGTGAGTGTCTGAGAGTGTCTGAGAGTGTCAGAGAGTGATAGTGAGTGTCAGAGAGTGTCAGAGAGTGATAGTGAGTGTCAGAGAGTGTCAGAGAGTGATAGAGAGTGTCTGAGTGTGTCAGAGAGTTTCGAGAGTGATAGTGAGTGTCAGAGAGTGTCAGAGAGTGATAGTGAGTGTCTGAGAGTGTCTGAGAGTGTCAGAGAGTGATAGTGAGTGTCTGAGAGTGTCTGAGAGTGTCAGAGAGTGATAGTGAGTGTCAGAGAGTGTCAGAGAGTGATAGAGAGTGATAGTGAGTGTCTGAGTGTGTCAGAGAGTGTCAGAGAGTGATAGTGAGTGTCTGAGAGTGTCAGAGAGTGATAGTGAGTGTCAGAGAGTGTCAGAGAGTGATAGAGAGTGATAGTGAGTGTCTGAGTGTGTCAGAGAGTGTCAGAGAGTGATAGTGAGTGTCTGAGAGTGTCAGAGAGTGGTAGTGAGTGTCTGAGAGTGTCAGAGAGTGATAGTGAGTGTCTGAGAGTGTCTGAGAGTGTCAGAGAGTGATAGTGAGTGTCAGAGAGTGTCAGAGAGTGATAGTGAGTGTCAGAGAGTGTCAGAGAGTGATAGAGAGTGTCTGAGTGTGTCAGAGAGTTCGAGAGTGATAGTGAGTGTCAGAGAGTGTCAGAGAGTGATAGTGAGTGTCTGAGAGTGTCTGAGAGTGTCAGAGAGTGATAGTGAGTGTCTGAGAGTGTCTGAGAGTGTCAGAGAGTGATAGTGAGTGTCAGAGAGTGTCAGAGAGTGATAGAGAGTGATAGTGAGTGTCTGAGTGTGTCAGAGAGTGTCAGAGAGTGATAGTGAGTGTCAGAGAGTGTCAGAGAGTGATAGTGAGTGTCTGAGAGTGTCAGAGAGTGATAGTGAGTGTCAGAGAGTGTCAGAGAGTGTCAGAGAGTGATAGTGAGTGTCTGAGAGTGTCTGAGAGTGTCAGAGAGTGATAGTGAGTGTCAGAGAGTGTCAGAGAGTGATAGAGAGTGATAGTGAGTGTCTGAGTGTGTCAGAGAGTGTCAGAGAGTGATAGTGAGTGTCAGAGAGTGTCAGAGAGTGATAGTGAGTGTCTGAGAGTGCCTGAGAGTGTCAGAGAGTGATAGTGAGTGTCAGAGAGTGTCAGAGAGTGTCAGAGAGTGATAGTGAGTGACTGAGAGGGTCTGAGAGTGTCAGAGAGTGATAGTGAGTGTCAGAGAGTGATAGTGAGTGTCTGAGAGTGTCTGAGAGTGTCTGAGAGTGTCTGAGAGTGTCAGAGAGTGATAGTGAGTGTCAGAGAGTGTCAGAGAGTGTCAGAGAGTGATAGTGAGTGTCTGAGAGTGTCTGAGAGTGTCAGAGAGTGATAGTGAGTGATAGTGAGTTTCTGAGTGTGTCAGAGAGTGTCAGAGAGTGATAGTGAGTGTCAGAGAGTGTCAGAGAGTGATAGTGAGTGTCTGAGAGTGTCTGAGAGTGTCAGAGAGTGATAGTGAGTGTCAGAGAGTGTCAGAGAGTGATAGTGAGTGTCAGAGAGTGTCAGAGAGTGTCAGAGAGTGATAGTGAGTGTCTGAGTGTGTCAGAGAGTGTCAGAGAGTGATAGTCAGTGTCAGAGAGTGTCAGAGAGTGATAGAGAGTGATAGTGAGTGTCTGAGTGTGTCAGAGAGTGTCAGAGAGTGATAGTGAGTGTCAGAGAGTGTCAGAGAATGATAGTGAGTGTCTGAGAGTGTCAGAGAGTGATAGTGAGTGTCTGAGAGTGTCTGAGTGTGTCTGAGAGTGTCTGAGAGTGTCAGAGAGTGATAGTGAGTGTCAGAGAGTGTCAGAGAGTGATAGAGAGTGATAGTGAGTGTCTGAGTGTGTCAGAGAGTGTCAGAGAGTGATAGTGAGTGTCAGAGAGTGTCAGAGAGTGATTGTGAGTGTCTGAGAGTGTCAGAGAGTGTCAGAGAGTGATAGTGAGTGTCTGAGAGTGTCTCAGAGTGTCAGAGAGTGATAGTGAGTGTCAGAGAGTGTCAGAGAGTGATAGAGAGTGATAATGAGTGTCTGAGTGTGTCAGAGAGTGTCAGAGAGTGATAGTGAGTGTCAGAGAGTGTCAGAGAGTGTCAGAGAGTGATAGTGAGTGTCTGTGTGTGTCAGAGAGTGTCAGAGAGTGATAGTGAGTGTCAGAGAGTGTCAGAGAGTGTCAGAGAGTGATAGTGAGTGTCTGAGAGTGTCAGAGAGTGATAGTGAGTGTCTGAGAGTGTCTGAGAGTGTCAGAGAGTGATAGTGAGTGTCAGAGAGTGTCAGAGAGTGTCAGAGAGTGTCAGAGAGTGATAGTGAGTGTCAGAGAGTGTCAGAGAGTGATAGTGAGTGTCTGAGAGTGTCTGAGAGTGTCAGAGAGTGATAGTGAGTGTCAGAGAGTGTCAGAGAGTGTCAGAGAGTGATAGTGAGTGTCTGAGAGTGTCTGAGAGTGTCAGAGAGTGATAGTGAGTGTCAGAGAGTGTCAGAGAGTGATAGAGAGTGATAGTGAGTGTCAGAGAGTGTCAGAGAGTGATAGAGAGTGATAGTGAGTGTCTGAGTGTGTCAGAGAGTGTCAGAGAGTGATAGTGAGTGTCAGAGAGTGTCAGAGAGTGATAGTGAGTGTCAGAGAGTGTCAGAGAGTGTCAGAGAGTGATAGTGAGTGTCTGAGAGTGTCTGAGAGTGTCAGAGAGTGATAGTGAGTGTCAGAGAGTGTCAGAGAGTGATAGAGAGTGATAGTGAGTGTCAGAGAGTGTCAGAGAGTGATAGAGAGTGATAGTGAGGGTCTGAGTGTGTCAGAGAGTGTCAGAGAGTGATAGTGAGTGTCAGAGAGTGTCAGAGAGTGATAGTGAGTGTCTGAGAGTGTCCGAGAGTGTCAGAGAGTGATAATGAGTGTCAGAGAGTGTCAGAGAGTGTCAGAGAGTGATAGTGAGTGTCTGAGAGTGTCTGAGAGTGTCAGAGAGTGATAGTGAGTGTCAGAGCTTGTCAGAGAGTGATAGAGAGTGATAGTGAGTGTCTGAGTGTGTCAGAGAGTGTCAGAGAGTGATAGTGAGTGTCAGAGAGTGTCAGAGAGTGATAGTGAGTGTCTGAGAGTGTCAGAGAGTGATAGTGAGTGTCAGAGAGTGTCAGAGAATGATAGTGAGTGTCAGAGAGTGTCAGATAGTGATAGTGAGTGTCAGAGAGTGTCAGAGAGTGATAGAGAGTGATAGTGAGTGTCTGAGTGTGTCAGAGAGTGTCAGAGAGTGATAGTGAGTGTCAGAGAGTGTCAGAGAGTGATAGTGAGTGTCTGAGAGTGTCTGAGAGTGTCAGAGAGTGATAGTGAGTGTCAGAGAGTGTCAGAGAGTGATAGTGAGTGTCAGAGAGTGTCTGAGAGTGTCAGAGAGTGATAGTGAGTGTCAGAGAGTGTCAGAGAGTGTCAGAGAGTGATAGTGAGTGTCAGAGAGTGTCAGAGAGTGATAGTGAGTGTCTGAGAGTGTCTGAGAGTGTCAGAGAGTGATAGTGAGTGTCTGAGAGTGTCTGAGAGTGTCTGGGAGTGTCAGAGAGTGATAGTGAGTGTCAGAGAGTGTCAGAGAGTGATAGAGAGTGATAGTGAGTGTCTGAGTGTGTCAGAGAGTGTCAGAGAGTGATAGAGAGTGTC
The DNA here is from genome assembly GCF_036365525.1 of Heterodontus francisci. Taxonomy (NCBI): domain Eukaryota; kingdom Metazoa; phylum Chordata; class Chondrichthyes; order Heterodontiformes; family Heterodontidae; genus Heterodontus; species Heterodontus francisci. The sequence goes on along the minus strand of NC_090415.1, from coordinate 26,217,373 downwards.
AGAGAGTGTCAGAGAGTGAAAGTGAGTGTCTCAGAGTGCCTGAGAGTGTCAGAGAGTGATAGTGAGTGTCAGAGAGTGTCAGAGAGTGATAGTGAGTGTCAGAGAGTGTCTGAGAGTGTCAGAGAGTGATAGTGAGTGTCAGAGAGTGTCAGAGAGTGTCAGAGAGTGATAGTGAGTGTCAGAGAGTGATAGTGAGTGTCTGAGAGTGTCTGAGAGTGTCAGAGAGTGATAGTGAGTGTCTGAGAGTGTCTGAGAGTGTCTGAGAGTGTCAGAGAGTGATAGTGAGTGTCAGAGAGTGTCAGAGAGTGATAGAGAGTGATAGTGAGTGTCTGAGTGTGTCAGAGAGTGTCAGAGAGTGATAGAGAGTGTCAGAGAGTGTCAGAGAGTGAAAGTGAGTGTCTCAGAGTGCCTGAGAGTGTCAGAGAGCGATAGTGAGTGTCTGAGTGTGTCAGAGAGTGTCAGAGAGTGATAGTGAGTGTCAGAGAGTGTCAGAGAGCGAAAGTGAGTGTCTGAGAGTGTCTGAGAGTGTCAGAGAGTGATAGTGAGTGTCTGAGAGTGTCTGAGAGTGTCTGAGAGTGTCAGAGAGTGACCGTGACTGTCAGAGAGTGTCAGAGAGTGATAGAGAGTGATAGTGAGTGTCTGAGTGTGTCAGAGAGTGTCAGAGAGTGATAGTGAGTGTCAGAGATTGTCAGAGAGTGATAGTGAGTGTCTGAGAGTGTCTGAGAGTGTCAGAGAGTGATAGTGAGTGTCAGAGAGTGTCAGAGAGTGTCAGAGAGTGATAGTGAGTGTCAGGGAGTGTCAGAGAGTGTCAGAGAGTGATAGTGAGTGTCTGAGAGTGTCAGAGAGTGTCAGAGAGTGATAGTGAGTGTCTGAGAGTGTCAGAGAGTGTCAGAGAGTGATAGTGAGTGTCAGAGAGTGTCAGAGAGTGATAGTGAGTGTCTGAGAGTGTCTGAGAGTGTCAGAGAGTGATAGTGAGTGTCAGAGAGTGTCAGAGAGTGTCAGAGAGTGATAGTGAGTGTCAGAGAGTGTCAGAGAGTGTCAGAGAGTGATAGTGAGTGTCAGAGAGTGTCAGAGAGTGTCAGAGAGTGATAGTGAGTGTCAGAGAGTGTCAGAGAGGGATAGAGAGTGATAGTGAGTGTCTGAGTGTGTCAGAGAGTGTCAGAGAGTGATAGTGAGTGTCAGAGAGTGTCAGAGAGTGATAGTGAGTGTCAGAGAGTGTCAGAGAGTGATAGAGAGTGTCTGAGAGTTTCAGAGAGTGATAGTGAGTGTCAGAGAGTGTCAGAGAGTGATAGTGAGTGTCAGAGAGTGTCAGAGAGTGTCAGAGAGTAATAGTGAGTGTCTGAGTGTGTCAGAGAGTGTTAGAGAGTGATAGTGGGTGTCAGAGAGTGTCAGAGAGTGATAGTGAGTGTCTGAGTGTGTCAGAGAGTGTCTGAGAGTGATAGTGAGTGTCTGAGAGTGTCTGAGAGTGTCAGAGACTGATAGTGAGTGTCAGGGAGTGTCAGAGAGTGATAGTGAGTGTCTGAGAGTGTCTGAGAGTGTCAGAGAGTGATAGTGAGTGTCAGAGAGTGTCAGAGAGTGATAGTGAGTGTCTGAGAGTGTCTGAGAGTGTCAGAGAGTGATAGTGAGTGTCAGAGAGTGTCAGAGAGTGTCAGAGAGTGATAGTGAGTGTCTGAGAGTGTCTGAGAGTGTCAGAGAGTGATAGTGAGTGTCAGAGAGTGTCAGAGAGCGATAGTGAGTGTCTGAGAGTGTCTGAGAGTGTCAGAGAGTGATAGTGAGTGTCAGAGAGTGTCAGAGAGTGTCAGAGAGTGATAGTGAGTGTCAGAGAGTGTCAGAGAGTGATGGAGAGTGATAGTGAGTGTCTGAGTGTGTCAGAGAGTGTCAGAGAGTGATAGTGAGTGTCAGAGAGTGTCAGAGAGTGATAGTGAGTGTCTGAGAGTGTCTGAGAGTGTCAGAGAGTGATAGTGAGTGTCTGAGAGTGTCTGAGACTGTCAGAGAGTGATAGTGAGTGTCAGAGAGTGTCAGAGAGTGATAGAGAGTGATAGTGAGTGTCTGAGTGTGTCAGAGAGTGTCATAGAGTGATAGTGAGTGTCAGAGAGTGATGGAGAGTGATAGTGAGTGTCTGAGAGTGTCTGAGAGTGTCAGAGAGTGATAGTGAGTGTCTGAGAGTGTCTGAGAGTGTCAGAGAGTGATAGTGAGTGTCAGAGAGTGTCAGAGAGTGATAGAGAGTGATAGTGAGTGTCTGAGTGTGTCAGAGAGTGTCAGAGAGTGATAGTGAGTGTCAGAGAGTGTCAGAGAGTGATAGTGAGTGTCTGAGAGTGTCTGAGAGTGTCAGAGAGTGATAGTGAGTGTCAGAGAGTGATAGAGAGTGATAGTGAGTGTCTGAGTGTGTCAGAGAGTGTCATAGAGTGATAGTGAGTGTCAGAGAGTGATGGAGAGTGATAGTGAGTGTCTGAGAGTGTCTGAGAGTGTCAGAGAGTGATAGTGAGTGTCTGAGAGTGTCTGAGAGTGTCAGAGAGTGATAGTGAGTGTCAGAGAGTGTCAGAGAGTGATAGAGAGTGATAGTGAGTGTCTGAGTGTGTCAGAGAGTGTCAGAGAGTGATAGTGAGTGTCAGAGAGTGTCAGAGAGTGATAGTGAGTGTCTGAGAGTGTCTGAGAGTGTCAGAGAGTGATAGTGAGTGTCAGAGAGTGATAGAGAGTGATAGTGAGTGTCTGAGTGTGTCAGAGAGTGTCAGAGAGTGATAGTGAGTGTCAGAGAGTGTCAGAGAGTGATAGTGAGTGTCTGAGAGTGTCTGAGAGTGTCAGAGAGTGATAGTGACTGTCAGAGAGTGTCAGAGAGTGATAGTGAGTGTCTGAGAGTGTCTGAGAGTGTCAGAGAGTGATAGTGAGTGTCAGAGAGTGTCAGAGAGTGATAGTGAGTGTCTGAGAGTGTCTCAGAGTGTCAGAGAGTGATAGTGAGTGTCAGAGAGTGACAGAGAGTGATAGTGAGTGTCTGAGTGTGTCAGAGAGTGTCAGAGAGTGATAGTGAGTGTCAGAGAGTGTCAGAGAGTGATAGTGAGTGTCTGAGAGTGTCTGAGAGTGTCAGAGAGTGATAGTGAGTGTCAGAGAGTGTCAGAGAGTGATAGTGAGTGTCTGAGAGTGTCTGAGAGTGTCAGAGAGTGATAGTGAGTGTCAGAGAGTGTCAGAGAGTGATAGTGAGTGTCTGAGAGTGTCTCAGAGTGTCAGAGAGTGATAGTGAGTGTCAGAGAGTGTCAGAGAGTGATAGTGAGTGTCTGAGAGTGTCTGAGAGTGTCAGAGAGTGATAGTGAGTGTCAGAGAGTGTCAGAGAGTGATGGAGAGTGATAGTGAGTGTCTGAGTGTGTCAGAGAGTGTCAGAGAGTGATAGTGAGTGTCAGAGAGTGTCAGAGAGTGATAGTGAGTGTCTGAGAGTGTCTGAGAGTGTCAGAGAGTGATAGTGAGTGTCTGAGAGTGTCTGAGAGTGTCAGAGAGTGATAGTGAGTGTCAGAGAGTGTCAGAGAGTGTCAGAGAGTGATAGTGAGTGTCAGAGAGTGTCAGAGAGAGATAGAGAGTGATAGTGAGTGTCTGAGTGTGTCAGAGAGTGTCATAGAGTGATAGTGAGTGTCAGAGAGTGATGGAGAGTGATAGTGAGTGTCTGAGAGTGTCTGAGAGTGTCAGAGAGTGATAGTGAGTGTCTGAGAGTGTCTGAGAGTGTCAGAGAGTGATAGTGAGTGTCAGAGAGTGTCAGAGAGTGATAGAGAGTGATAGTGAGTGTTTGAGTGTGTCAGAGAGTGTCAGAGAGTGATAGTGAGTGTCAGAGAGTGTCAGAGAGTGATAGTGAGTGTCTGAGAGTGTCTGAGAGTGTCACAGAGTGATAGTGAGTGTCAGAGAGTGATAGAGAGTGATAGTGAGTGTCTGAGTGTGTCAGAGAGTGTCAGAGAGTGATAGTGAGTGTCTGAGAGTGTCAGAGATTGTCAGAGAGTGATGGTGAGTGATAGTGAGTGTCTGAGATTGTCAGAGAGTGTCAGAGTGATTGTGAGTGTCAGATAGTGTCAGAGAGTGTCAGAGAGTGATAGTGAGTGTCAGAGAGCGATAGTGAGTGTCAGAGAGTGTCAGAGAGTGATAGTGAGTGTCTGAGAGTGTCAGAGAGTGATAGTGAGTTTCAGAGAGTGATAGAGAGTGATAGTGAGTGTCTGAGTGTGTCAGAGTGTGTCAGAGAGTGATAGTGAGTGTCTGAAAGTGTCAGAGAGTGTCAGAGAGTGATAGTGAGTGTCAGAGAGTGTCAGAGAGTGCAAGAGAGTGATAGTGAGTGTCTGAGAGTGTCTGAGAGTGTCAGAGAGTGATAGTGAGTGTCAGAGAGTGTCAGAGAGTGATAGTGAGTGTCTGAGAGTGTCTGAGAGTGTCAGAGAGTGATAGAGAGTGATAGTGAGTGTCTGAGTGTGTCAGAGAGTGTCAGAGAGTGATAGTGAGTGTCAGAGAGTGTCAGAGAGTGATAGTGAGTGTCTGAGAGTGTCTGAGAGTGTCAGAGAGTGATAGTGAGTGTCTGAGAGTGTCTGAGAGTGTCTGAGAGTGTCAGAGAGTGATAGTGAGTGTCAGAGAGTGTCAGAGAGTGATTAAGAGAGTGATAGTGAGTGTCTGAGTGTGTCAGAGAGTGATTAAGAGAGTGATAGTGAGTGTCTGAGTGTGTCTGAGAGTGTCTGAGAGTGTCAGAGAGTGATAGTGAGTGTCAGAGAGTGTCAGAGTGTGATTAAGAGAGTGATAGTGAGTGTCTGAGTGTGTCAGAGAGTGATTAAGAGAGTGATAGTGAGTGTCTGAGTGTGTCAGAGAGTGATAGAGAGTGATAGTGAGTGTCTGAGTGTGTCAGAGAGTGTCAGAGAGTGATAGTGAGTGTCAGAGAGTGTCAGAGAGTGAAAGTGAGTGTCTCAGAGTGCCTGAGAGTGTCAGAGAGTGATAGTGAGTGTCTGAGTGTGTCAGAGAGTGTCAGAGAGTGATAGTGAGTGTCAGAGAGTGTCAGAGAGCGATAGTGAGTGTCTGAGAGTGTCTGAGAGTGTCAGAGAGTGATAGTGAGTTTCTGAGAGTGTCTGAGAGTGTCAGAGAGTGATAGTGAGTGTCAGAGATTGTCAGAGAGTGTCAGAGAGTGATCGTGAGTGTCAGAGAGTGTCAGAGTGTCAGAGAGTGATAGTGAGTGTCAGAGAGTGTCAGAGAGTGATAGAGAGTGATAGTGAGTGTCTGAGTGTGTCAGAGAGTGTCAGAGAGTGATAGTGACTGTCAGAGAGTGTCAGAGAGTGATAGTGAGTGTCTGAGAGTGTCTGAGAGTGTCAGAGAGTGATAGTGAGTGTCAGAGAGTGTCAGAGAGTGTCAGAGAGTGTCAGAGAGTGATAGTGAGTGTCTGAGTGTGTCAGAGAGTGTCAGAGAGTGATAGTGAGTGTCAGAGAGTGTCAGAGAGTGATAGAGAGTGATAGTGAGTGTCTGAGTGTGTCAGAGAGTGTCAGAGAGTGATAGTGAGTGTCTGAGAGTGTCTGAGAGTGTCAGAGAGTGATAGTGAGTGTCAGAGAATGTCAGAGAGTGATAGAGAGTGATAGTGAGTGTCTGAGTGTGTCAGAGAGTGTCAGAGAGTGATAGTGAGTGTCAGAGAGTGTCAGAGAGTGTCAGAGAGTGATAGTGAGTGTCAGAGAGTGTCAGAGAGTGATAGAGAGTGATAGTGAGTGTCTGAGTGTGTCAGAGAGTGATAGTGAGTGTCTGAGAGTGTCTGAGAGTGTCAGAGAGTGATAGTGAGTGTCAGAGAGTGTCAGAGAGTGTCAGAGAGTGATAGTGAGTGTCAGAGAGTGTCAGAGAGTGATAGAGAGTGATAGTGAGTGTCTGAGAGTGTCTGAGAGTGTCAGAGAGTGATAGTGAGTGTCAGAGAGTGTCAGAGAGTGATAGTGAGTGTCAGAGAGTGTCAGAGAGTGATAGAGAGTGTCTGAGTGTGTCAGAGAGTTTCGAGAGTGATAGTGAGTGTCAGAGAGTGTCAGAGAGTGATAGTGAGTGTCTGAGAGTGTCTGAGAGTGTCAGAGAGTGATAGTGAGTGTCTGAGAGTGTCTGAGAGTGTCAGAGAGTGATAGTGAGTGTCAGAGAGTGTCAGAGAGTGATAGAGAGTGATAGTGAGTGTCTGAGTGTGTCAGAGAGTGTCAGAGAGTGATAGTGAGTGTCTGAGAGTGTCAGAGAGTGATAGTGAGTGTCAGAGAGTGTCAGAGAGTGATAGAGAGTGATAGTGAGTGTCTGAGTGTGTCAGAGAGTGTCAGAGAGTGATAGTGAGTGTCTGAGAGTGTCAGAGAGTGGTAGTGAGTGTCTGAGAGTGTCAGAGAGTGATAGTGAGTGTCTGAGAGTGTCTGAGAGTGTCAGAGAGTGATAGTGAGTGTCAGAGAGTGTCAGAGAGTGATAGTGAGTGTCAGAGAGTGTCAGAGAGTGATAGAGAGTGTCTGAGTGTGTCAGAGAGTTTCGAGAGTGATAGTGAGTGTCAGAGAGTGTCAGAGAGTGATAGTGAGTGTCTGAGAGTGTCTGAGAGTGTCAGAGAGTGATAGTGAGTGTCTGAGAGTGTCTGAGAGTGTCAGAGAGTGATAGTGAGTGTCAGAGAGTGTCAGAGAGTGATAGAGAGTGATAGTGAGTGTCTGAGTGTGTCAGAGAGTGTCAGAGAGTGATAGTGAGTGTCAGAGAGTGTCAGAGAGTGATAGTGAGTGTCTGAGAGTGTCAGAGAGTGATAGTGAGTGTCAGAGAGTGTCAGAGAGTGTCAGAGAGTGATAGTGAGTGTCTGAGAGTGTCTGAGAGTGTCAGAGAGTGATAGTGAGTGTCAGAGAGTGTCAGAGAGTGATAGAGAGTGATAGTGAGTGTCTGAGTGTGTCAGAGAGTGTCAGAGAGTGATAGTGAGTGTCAGAGAGTGTCAGAGAGTGATAGTGAGTGTCTGAGAGTGCCTGAGAGTGTCAGAGAGTGATAGTGAGTGTCAGAGAGTGTCAGAGAGTGTCAGAGAGTGATAGTGAGTGACTGAGAGGGTCTGAGAGTGTCAGAGAGTGATAGTGAGTGTCAGAGAGTGATAGTGAGTGTCTGAGAGTGTCTGAGAGTGTCTGAGAGTGTCTGAGAGTGTCAGAGAGTGATAGTGAGTGTCAGAGAGTGTCAGAGAGTGTCAGAGAGTGATAGTGAGTGTCTGAGAGTGTCTGAGAGTGTCAGAGAGTGATAGTGAGTGATAGTGAGTTCTGAGTGTGTCAGAGAGTGTCAGAGAGTGATAGTGAGTGTCAGAGAGTGTCAGAGAGTGATAGTGAGTGTCTGAGAGTGTCTGAGAGTGTCAGAGAGTGATAGTGAGTGTCAGAGAGTGTCAGAGAGTGATAGTGAGTGTCAGAGAGTGTCAGAGAGTGTCAGAGAGTGATAGTGAGTGTCTGAGTGTGTCAGAGAGTGTCAGAGAGTGATAGTCAGTGTCAGAGAGTGTCAGAGAGTGATCAGAGAGTGATAGTGAGTGTCTGAGTGTGTCAGAGAGTGTCAGAGAGTGATAGTGAGTGTCAGAGAGTGTCAGAGATGATAGTGAGTGTCTGAGAGTGTCAGAGAGTGATAGTGAGTGTCAGAGAGTGTCTGAGTGTGTCTGAGAGTGTCTGAGAGTGTCAGAGAGTGATAGTGAGTGTCAGAGAGTGTCAGAGAGTGATAGAGAGTGATAGTGAGTGTCAGAGTGTGTCAGAGAGTGTCAGAGAGTGATAGTGAGTGTCAGAGAGTGTCAGAGAGTGATTGTGAGTGTCTGAGAGTGTCAGAGAGTGTCAGAGAGTGATAGTGAGTGTCTGAGAGTGTCTCAGAGTGTCAGAGAGTGATAGTGAGTGTCAGAGAGTGTCAGAGAGTGATAGAGAGTGATAGTGAGTGTCTGAGTGTGTCAGAGAGTGTCAGAGAGTGATAGTGAGTGTCAGAGAGTGTCAGAGAGTGTCAGAGAGTGATAGTGAGTGTCTGAGAGTGTCTGAGAGTGTCAGAGAGTGATAGTGAGTGTCAGAGAGTGTCAGAGAGTGTCAGAGAGTGATAGTGAGTGTCTGAGAGTGTCAGAGAGAGTGATAGTGAGTGTCTGAGAGTGTCTGAGAGTGTCAGAGAGTGATAGTGAGTGTCAGAGAGTGTCAGAGAGTGTCAGAGAGTGTCAGAGAGTGATAGTGAGTGTCAGAGAGTGTCAGAGAGTGATAGTGAGTGTCTGAGAGTGTCTGAGAGTGTCAGAGAGTGATAGTGAGTGTCAGAGAGTGTCAGAGAGTGTCAGAGAGTGATAGTGAGTGTCTGAGAGTGTCTGAGAGTGTCAGAGAGTGATAGTGAGTGTCAGAGAGTGTCAGAGAGTGATAGAGAGTGATAGTGAGTGTCAGAGAGTGTCAGAGAGTGATAGAGAGTGATAGTGAGTGTCTGAGTGTGTCAGAGAGTGTCAGAGAGTGATAGTGAGTGTCAGAGAGTGTCAGAGTGATAGTGAGTGTCTGAGAGTGTCAGAGAGTGTCAGAGAGTGATAGTGAGTGTCTGAGAGTGTCTGAGAGTGTCAGAGAGTGATAGTGAGTGTCAGAGAGTGTCAGAGAGTGATAGAGAGTGATAGTGAGTGTCAGAGAGTGTCAGAGAGTGATAGAGAGTGATAGTGAGTGTCTGAGTGTGTCAGAGAGTGTCAGAGAGTGATAGTGAGTGTCAGAGAGTGTCAGAGAGTGATAGTGAGTGTCGAGAGTGTCCGAGAGTGTCAGAGAGTGATAATGAGTGTCAGAGAGTGTCAGAGAGTGTCAGAGAGTGATAGTGAGTGTCTGAGAGTGTCTGAGAGTGTCAGAGAGTGATAGTGAGTGTCAGAGCATTGTCAGAGAGTGATAGAGAGTGATAGTGAGTGTCTGAGTGTGTCAGAGAGTGTCAGAGAGTGATAGTGAGATGTCAGAGAGTGTCAGAGAGTGATAGTGAGTGTCTGAGAGTGTCAGAGAGTGATAGTGAGTGTCAGAGAGTGTCAGAGAGTGATAGTGAGTGTCAGAGAGTGTCAGATAGTGATAGTGAGTGTCAGAGAGTGTCAGAGAGTGATAGAGAGTGATAGTGAGTGTCTGAGTGTGTCAGAGAGTGTCAGAGAGTGATAGTGAGTGTCAGAGAGTGTCAGAGAGTGATAGTGAGTGTCTGAGAGTGTCTGAGAGTGTCAGAGAGTGATAGTGAGTGTCAGAGAGTGTCAGAGAGTGATAGTGAGTGTCAGAGAGTGTCTGAGAGTGTCAGAGAGTGATAGTGAGTGTCAGAGAGTGTCAGAGAGTGTCAGAGAGTGATAGTGAGTGTCAGAGAGTGTCAGAGAGTGATAGTGAGTGTCTGAGAGTGTCTGAGAGTGTCAGAGAGTGATAGTGAGTGTCTGAGAGTGTCTGAGAGTGTCTGGGAGTGTCAGAGAGTGATAGTGAGTGTCAGAGAGTGTCAGAGAGTGATAGAGAGTGATAGTGAGTGTCTGAGTGTGTCAGAGAGTGTCAGAGAGTGATAGAGAGTGTCAGAGAGTGTCAGAGAGTGAAAGTGAGTGTCTCAGAGTGCCTGAGAGTGTCAGAGAGTGATAGTGAGTGTCAGAGAGTGTCAGAGAGTGATAGTGAGTGTCAGAGAGTGTCTGAGAGTGTCAGAGAGTGATAGTGAGTGTCAGAGAGTGTCAGAGAGTGTCAGAGAGTGATAGTGAGTGTCAGAGAGTGATAGTGAGTGTCTGAGAGTGTCTGAGAGTGTCAGAGAGTGATAGTGAGTGTCTGAGAGTGTCTGAGAGTGTCTGAGAGTGTCAGAGAGTGATAGTGAGTGTCAGAGAGTGTCAGAGAGTGATAGAGAGTGATAGTGAGTGTCTGAGTGTGTCAGAGAGTGTCAGAGAGTGATAGAGAGTGTCAGAGAGTGTCAGAGAGTGAAAGTGAGTGTCTCAGAGTGCCTGAGAGTGTCAGAGAGCGATAGTGAGTGTCTGAGTGTGTCAGAGAGTGTCAGAGAGTGATAGTGAGTGTCAGAGAGTGTCAGAGAGCGAAAGTGAGTGTCTGAGAGTGTCTGAGAGTGTCAGAGAGTGATAGTGAGTGTCTGAGAGTGTCTGAGAGTGTCTGAGAGTGTCAGAGAGTGACCGTGACTGTCAGAGAGTGTCAGAGAGTGATAGAGAGTGATAGTGAGTGTCTGAGTGTGTCAGAGAGTGTCAGAGAGTGATAGTGAGTGTCAGAGATTGTCAGAGAGTGATAGTGAGTGTCTGAGAGTGTCTGAGAGTGTCAGAGAGTGATAGTGAGTGTCAGAGAGTGTCAGAGAGTGTCAGAGAGTGATAGTGAGTGTCAGGGAGTGTCAGAGAGTGTCAGAGAGTGATAGTGAGTGTCTGAGAGTGTCAGAGAGTGTCAGAGAGTGATAGTGAGTGTCTGAGAGTGTCAGAGAGTGTCAGAGAGTGATAGTGAGTGTCAGAGAGTGTCAGAGAGTGATAGTGAGTGTCTGAGAGTGTCTGAGAGTGTCAGAGAGTGATAGTGAGTGTCAGAGAGTGTCAGAGAGTGTCAGAGAGTGATAGTGAGTGTCAGAGAGTGTCAGAGAGTGTCAGAGAGTGATAGTGAGTGTCAGAGAGTGTCAGAGAGTGTCAGAGAGTGATAGTGAGTGTCAGAGAGTGTCAGAGAGGGATAGAGAGTGATAGTGAGTGTCTGAGTGTGTCAGAGAGTGTCAGAGAGTGATAGTGAGTGTCAGAGAGTGTCAGAGAGTGATAGTGAGTGTCAGAGAGTGTCAGAGAGTGATAGAGAGTGTCTGAGAGTTTCAGAGAGTGATAGTGAGTGTCAGAGAGTGTCAGAGAGTGATAGTGAGTGTCAGAGAGTGTCAGAGAGTGTCAGAGAGTAATAGTGAGTGTCTGAGTGTGTCAGAGAGTGTTAGAGAGTGATAGTGGGTGTCAGAGAGTGTCAGAGAGTGATAGTGAGTGTCTGAGTGTGTCAGAGAGTGTCTGAGAGTGATAGTGAGTGTCTGAGAGTGTCTGAGAGTGTCAGAGACTGATAGTGAGTGTCAGGGAGTGTCAGAGAGTGATAGTGAGTGTCTGAGAGTGTCTGAGAGTGTCAGAGAGTGATAGTGAGTGTCAGAGAGTGTCAGAGAGTGATAGTGAGTGTCTGAGAGTGTCTGAGAGTGTCAGAGAGTGATAGTGAGTGTCAGAGAGTGTCAGAGAGTGTCAGAGAGTGATAGTGAGTGTCTGAGAGTGTCTGAGAGTGTCAGAGAGTGATAGTGAGTGTCAGAGAGTGTCAGAGAGCGATAGTGAGTGTCTGAGAGTGTCTGAGAGTGTCAGAGAGTGATAGTGAGTGTCAGAGAGTGTCAGAGAGTGTCAGAGAGTGATAGTGAGTGTCAGAGAGTGTCAGAGAGTGATGGAGAGTGATAGTGAGTGTCTGAGTGTGTCAGAGAGTGTCAGAGAGTGATAGTGAGTGTCAGAGAGTGTCAGAGAGTGATAGTGAGTGTCTGAGAGTGTCTGAGAGTGTCAGAGAGTGATAGTGAGTGTCTGAGAGTGTCTGAGAGTGTCAGAGAGTGATAGTGAGTGTCAGAGAGTGTCAGAGAGTGATAGAGAGTGATAGTGAGTGTCTGAGTGTGTCAGAGAGTGTCATAGAGTGATAGTGAGTGTCAGAGAGTGATGGAGAGTGATAGTGAGTGTCTGAGAGTGTCTGAGAGTGTCAGAGAGTGATAGTGAGTGTCTGAGAGTGTCTGAGAGTGTCAGAGAGTGATAGTGAGTGTCAGAGAGTGTCAGAGAGTGATAGAGAGTGATAGTGAGTGTCTGAGTGTGTCAGAGAGTGTCAGAGAGTGATAGTGAGTGTCAGAGAGTGTCAGAGAGTGATAGTGAGTGTCTGAGAGTGTCTGAGAGTGTCAGAGAGTGATAGTGAGTGTCAGAGAGTGATAGAGAGTGATAGTGAGTGTCTGAGTGTGTCAGAGAGTGTCATAGAGTGATAGTGAGTGTCAGAGAGTGATGGAGAGTGATAGTGAGTGTCTGAGAGTGTCTGAGAGTGTCAGAGAGTGATAGTGAGTGTCTGAGAGTGTCTGAGAGTGTCAGAGAGTGATAGTGAGTGTCAGAGAGTGTCAGAGAGTGATAGAGAGTGATAGTGAGTGTCTGAGTGTGTCAGAGAGTGTCAGAGAGTGATAGTGAGTGTCAGAGAGTGTCAGAGAGTGATAGTGAGTGTCTGAGAGTGTCTGAGAGTGTCAGAGAGTGATAGTGAGTGTCAGAGAGTGATAGAGAGTGATAGTGAGTGTCTGAGTGTGTCAGAGAGTGTCAGAGAGTGATAGTGAGTGTCAGAGAGTGTCAGAGAGTGATAGTGAGTGTCTGAGAGTGTCTGAGAGTGTCAGAGAGTGATAGTGACTGTCAGAGAGTGTCAGAGAGTGATAGTGAGTGTCTGAGAGTGTCTGAGAGTGTCAGAGAGTGATAGTGAGTGTCAGAGAGTGTCAGAGAGTGATAGTGAGTGTCTGAGAGTGTCTCAGAGTGTCAGAGAGTGATAGTGAGTGTCAGAGAGTGACAGAGAGTGATAGTGAGTGTCTGAGTGTGTCAGAGAGTGTCAGAGAGTGATAGTGAGTGTCAGAGAGTGTCAGAGAGTGATAGTGAGTGTCTGAGAGTGTCTGAGAGTGTCAGAGAGTGATAGTGAGTGTCAGAGAGTGTCAGAGAGTGATAGTGAGTGTCTGAGAGTGTCTGAGAGTGTCAGAGAGTGATAGTGAGTGTCAGAGAGTGTCAGAGAGTGATAGTGAGTGTCTGAGAGTGTCTCAGAGTGTCAGAGAGTGATAGTGAGTGTCAGAGAGTGTCAGAGAGTGATAGTGAGTGTCTGAGAGTGTCTGAGAGTGTCAGAGAGTGATAGTGAGTGTCAGAGAGTGTCAGAGAGTGATGGAGAGTGATAGTGAGTGTCTGAGTGTGTCAGAGAGTGTCAGAGAGTGATAGTGAGTGTCAGAGAGTGTCAGAGAGTGATAGTGAGTGTCTGAGAGTGTCTGAGAGTGTCAGAGAGTGATAGTGAGTGTCTGAGAGTGTCTGAGAGTGTCAGAGAGTGATAGTGAGTGTCAGAGAGTGTCAGATAGTGTCAGAGAGTGATAGTGAGTGTCAGAGAGTGTCAGAGAGAGATAGAGAGTGATAGTGAGTGTCTGAGTGTGTCAGAGAGTGTCATAGAGTGATAGTGAGTGTCAGAGAGTGATGGAGAGTGATAGTGAGTGTCTGAGAGTGTCTGAGAGTGTCAGAGAGTGATAGTGAGTGTCTGAGAGTGTCTGAGAGTGTCAGAGAGTGATAGTGAGTGTCAGAGAGTGTCAGAGAGTGATAGAGAGTGATAGTGAGTGTTTGAGTGTGTCAGAGAGTGTCAGAGAGTGATAGTGAGTGTCAGAGAGTGTCAGAGAGTGATAGTGAGTGTCTGAGAGTGTCTGAGAGTGTCACAGAGTGATAGTGAGTGTCAGAGAGTGATAGAGAGTGATAGTGAGTGTCTGAGTGTGTCAGAGAGTGTCAGAGAGTGATAGTGAGTGTCTGAGAGTGTCAGAGATTGTCAGAGAGTGATGGTGAGTGATAGTGAGTGTCTGAGATTGTCAGAGAGTGTCAGAGTGATTGTGAGTGTCAGATAGTGTCAGAGAGTGTCAGAGAGTGATAGTGAGTGTCAGAGAGCGATAGTGAGTGTCAGAGAGTGTCAGAGAGTGATAGTGAGTGTCTGAGAGTGTCAGAGAGTGATAGTGAGTTTCAGAGAGTGATAGAGAGTGATAGTGAGTGTCTGAGTGTGTCAGAGTGTGTCAGAGAGTGATAGTGAGTGTCTGAAAGTGTCAGAGAGTGTCAGAGAGTGATAGTGAGTGTCAGAGAGTGTCAGAGAGTGCAAGAGAGTGATAGTGAGTGTCTGAGAGTGTCTGAGAGTGTCAGAGAGTGATAGTGAGTGTCAGAGAGTGTCAGAGAGTGATAGTGAGTGTCTGAGAGTGTCTGAGAGTGTCAGAGAGTGATAGAGAGTGATAGTGAGTGTCTGAGTGTGTCAGAGAGTGTCAGAGAGTGATAGTGAGTGTCAGAGAGTGTCAGAGAGTGATAGTGAGTGTCTGAGAGTGTCTGAGAGTGTCAGAGAGTGATAGTGAGTGTCTGAGAGTGTCTGAGAGTGTCTGAGAGTGTCAGAGAGTGATAGTGAGTGTCAGAGAGTGTCAGAGAGTGATTAAGAGAGTGATAGTGAGTGTCTGAGTGTGTCAGAGAGTGATTAAGAGAGTGATAGTGAGTGTCTGAGTGTGTCTGAGAGTGTCTGAGAGTGTCAGAGAGTGATAGTGAGTGTCAGAGAGTGTCAGAGTGTGATTAAGAGAGTGATAGTGAGTGTCTGAGTGTGTCAGAGAGTGATTAAGAGAGTGATAGTGAGTGTCTGAGTGTGTCAGAGAGTGATAGAGAGTGATAGTGAGTGTCTGAGTGTGTCAGAGAGTGTCAGAGAGTGATAGTGAGTGTCAGAGAGTGTCAGAGAGTGAAAGTGAGTGTCTCAGAGTGCCTGAGAGTGTCAGAGAGTGATAGTGAGTGTCTGAGTGTGTCAGAGAGTGTCAGAGAGTGATAGTGAGTGTCAGAGAGTGTCAGAGAGCGATAGTGAGTGTCTGAGAGTGTCTGAGAGTGTCAGAGAGTGATAGTGAGTTTCTGAGAGTGTCTGAGAGTGTCAGAGAGTGATAGTGAGTGTCAGAGATTGTCAGAGAGTGTCAGAGAGTGATCGTGAGTGTCAGAGAGTGTCAGAGTGTCAGAGAGTGATAGTGAGTGTCAGAGAGTGTCAGAGAGTGATAGAGAGTGATAGTGAGTGTCTGAGTGTGTCAGAGAGTGTCAGAGAGTGATAGTGACTGTCAGAGAGTGTCAGAGAGTGATAGTGAGTGTCTGAGAGTGTCTGAGAGTGTCAGAGAGTGATAGTGAGTGTCAGAGAGTGTCAGAGAGTGTCAGAGAGTGTCAGAGAGTGATAGTGAGTGTCTGAGTGTGTCAGAGAGTGTCAGAGAGTGATAGTGAGTGTCAGAGAGTGTCAGAGAGTGATAGAGAGTGATAGTGAGTGTCTGAGTGTGTCAGAGAGTGTCAGAGAGTGATAGTGAGTGTCTGAGAGTGTCTGAGAGTGTCAGAGAGTGATAGTGAGTGTCAGAGAATGTCAGAGAGTGATAGAGAGTGATAGTGAGTGTCTGAGTGTGTCAGAGAGTGTCAGAGAGTGATAGTGAGTGTCAGAGAGTGTCAGAGAGTGTCAGAGAGTGATAGTGAGTGTCAGAGAGTGTCAGAGAGTGATAGAGAGTGATAGTGAGTGTCTGAGTGTGTCAGAGAGTGATAGTGAGTGTCTGAGAGTGTCTGAGAGTGTCAGAGAGTGATAGTGAGTGTCAGAGAGTGTCAGAGAGTGTCAGAGAGTGATAGTGAGTGTCAGAGAGTGTCAGAGAGTGATAGAGAGTGATAGTGAGTGTCTGAGTGTGTCAGAGAGTGTCAGAGAGTGATAGTGAGTGTCAGAGACTGTCAGAGAGTGATAGTGAGTGTCAGAGAGTGTCAGAGAGTGATAGTGAGTGTCTGAGAGTGTCTGAGAGTGTCAGAGAGTGATAGTGAGTGTCAGAGAGTGTCAGAGAGTGTCAGAGAGTGATAGTGAGTGTCAGAGAGTGTCAGAGAGTGATAGAGAGTGATAGTGAGTGTCTGAGTGTGTCAGAGAGTGTCAGAGAGTGATAGTGACTGTCAGAGAGTGTCAGAGAGTGATAGTGAGTGTCTGAGAGTGTTGAGAGTGTCAGAGAGTGATAGTGAGTGTCAGAGAGTGTCAGAGAGTGTCAGAGAGTGTCAGAGAGTGATAGTGAGTGTCTGAGTGTGTCAGAGAGTGTCAGAGAGTGATAGTGAGTGTCAGAGAGTGTCAGAGAGTGATAGAGAGTGATAGTGAGTGTCTGAGTGTGTCAGAGAGTGTCAGAGAGTGATAGTGAGTGTCTGAGAGTGTCTGAGAGTGTCAGAGAGTGATAGTGAGTGTCAGAGAATGTCAGAGAGTGATAGAGAGTGATAGTGAGTGTCTGAGTGTGTCAGAGAGTGTCAGAGAGTGATAGTGAGTGTCAGAGAGTGTCAGAGAGTGTCAGAGAGTGATAGTGAGTGTCAGAGAGTGTCAGAGAGTGATAGAGAGTGATAGTGAGTGTCTGAGTGTGTCAGAGAGTGATAGTGAGTGTCTGAGAGTGTCAGAGAGTGTCAGAGAGTGATAGTGAGTGTCAGAGAGTGTCAGAGAGTGTCAGAGAGTGATAGTGAGTGTCAGAGAGTGTCAGAGAGTGATAGAGAGTGATAGTGAGTGTCTGAGTGTGTCAGAGAGTGTCAGAGAGTGATAGTGAGTGTCAGAGACTGTCAGAGAGTGATAGTGAGTGTCAGAGAGTGTCAGAGAGTGATAGTGAGTGTCTGAGAGTGTCTGAGAGTGTCAGAGAGTGATAGTGAGTGTCAGAGAGTGTCAGAGAGTGTCAGAGAGTGATAGTGAGTGTCAGAGAGTGTCAGAGAGTGATAGTGAGTGTCAGAGAGTGTCAGAGAGTGTCAGAGAGTGATAGTGAGTGTCAGAGAGTGTCAGAGAGTGTCAGAGAGTGATAGTGAGTGTCTGAGTGTGTCAGAGAGTGTCAGAGAGTGATAGTGAGTGTCAGAGAGTGTCAGAGAGTGAAAGTGAGTGTCTCAGAGTGCCTGAGAGTGTCAGAGAGTGATAGTGAGTGTCTGAGTGTGTCAGAGAGTGTCAGAGAGTGATAGTGAGTGTCAGAGAGTGTCAGAGAGCGATAGTGAGTGTCTGAGAGTGTCTGAGAGTGTCAGAGAGTGATAGTGAGTTTCTGAGAGTGTCTGAGAGTGTCAGAGAGTGATAGTGAGTGTCAGAGAGTGTCAGAGAGTGTCAGAGAGTGATCGTGAGTGTCAGAGAGTGTCAGAGTGTCAGAGAGTGATAGTGAGTGTCAGAGAGTGTCAGAGAGTGATAGAGAGTGATAGTGAGTGTCTGAGTGTGTCAGAGAGTGTCAGAGAGTGATAGTGACTGTCAGAGAGTGTCAGAGAGTGATAGTGAGTGTCTGAGAGTGTCTGAGAGTGTCAGAGAGTGATAGTGAGTGTCAGAGAGTGTCAGAGAGTGTCAGAGAGTGTCAGAGAGTGATAGTGAGTGTCTGAGTGTGTCAGAGAGTGTCAGAGAGTGATAGTGAGTGTCAGAGAGTGTCAGAGAGTGATAGAGAGTGATAGTGAGTGTCTGAGTGTGTCAGAGAGTGTCAGAGAGTGATAGTGAGTGTCTGAGAGTGTCTGAGAGTGTCAGAGAGTGATAGTGAGTGTCAGAGAATGTCAGAGAGTGATAGAGAGTGATAGTGAGTGTCTGAGTGTGTCAGAGAGTGTCAGAGAGTGATAGTGAGTGTCAGAGAGTGTCAGAGAGTGTCAGAGAGTGATAGTGAGTGTCAGAGAGTGTCAGAGAGTGATAGAGAGTGATAGTGAGTGTCTGAGTGTGTCAGAGAGTGATAGTGAGTGTCTGAGAGTGTCTGAGAGTGTCAGAGAGTGATAGTGAGTGTCAGAGAGTGTCAGAGAGTGTCAGAGAGTGATAGTGAGTGTCAGAGAGTGTCAGAGAGTGATAGAGAGTGATAGTGAGTGTCTGAGTGTGTCAGAGAGTGTCAGAGAGTGATAGTGAGTGTCAGAGACTGTCAGAGAGTGATAGTGAGTGTCAGAGAGTGTCAGAGAGTGATAGTGAGTGTCTGAGAGTGTCTGAGAGTGTCAGAGAGTGATAGTGAGTGTCAGAGAGTGTCAGAGAGTGTCAGAGAGTGATAGTGAGTGTCAGAGAGTGTCAGAGAGTGATAGAGAGTGATAGTGAGTGTCTGAGTGTGTCAGAGAGTGTCAGAGAGTGATAGTGACTGTCAGAGAGTGTCAGAGAGTGATAGTGAGTGTCTGAGAGTGTCTGAGAGTGTCAGAGAGTGATAGTGAGTGTCAGAGAGTGTCAGAGAGTGTCAGAGAGTGTCAGAGAGTGATAGTGAGTGTCTGAGTGTGTCAGAGAGTGTCAGAGAGTGATAGTGAGTGTCAGAGAGTGTCAGAGAGTGATAGAGAGTGATAGTGAGTGTCTGAGTGTGTCAGAGAGTGTCAGAGAGTGATAGTGAGTGTCTGAGAGTGTCTGAGAGTGTCAGAGAGTGATAGTGAGTGTCAGAGAATGTCAGAGAGTGATAGAGAGTGATAGTGAGTGTCTGAGTGTGTCAGAGAGTGTCAGAGAGTGATAGTGAGTGTCAGAGAGTGTCAGAGAGTGTCAGAGAGTGATAGTGAGTGTCAGAGAGTGTCAGAGAGTGATAGAGAGTGATAGTGAGTGTCTGAGTGTGTCAGAGAGTGATAGTGAGTGTCTGAGAGTGTCAGAGAGTGTCAGAGAGTGATAGTGAGTGTCAGAGAGTGTCAGAGAGTGTCAGAGAGTGATAGTGAGTGTCAGAGAGTGTCAGAGAGTGATAGAGAGTGATAGTGAGTGTCTGAGTGTGTCAGAGAGTGTCAGAGAGTGATAGTGAGTGTCAGAGACTGTCAGAGAGTGATAGTGAGTGTCAGAGAGTGTCAGAGAGTGATAGTGAGTGTCTGAGAGTGTCTGAGAGTGTCAGAGAGTGATAGTGAGTGTCAGAGAGTGTCAGAGAGTGTCAGAGAGTGATAGTGAGTGTCAGAGAGTGTCAGAGAGTGTCAGAGAGTGATAGTGAGTGTCAGAGAGTGTCAGAGAGTGTCAGAGAGTGATAGTGAGTGTCAGAGAGTGTCAGAGAGTGTCAGAGAGTGATAGTGAGTGTCTGAGTGTGTCAGAGAGTGTCAGAGAGTGATAGTGAGTGTCTGAGAGTGTCTGAGAGTGTCAGAGAGTGATAGTGAGTGTCAGAGAGTGTCAGAGAGTGATAGAGAGTGATAGTGAGTGTCTGAGTGTGTCAGAGAGTGTCAGAGAGTGATAGTGAGTGTCAGAGAGTGTCAGAGAGTGATAGTGAGTGTCTGAGAGTGTCTGAGAGTGTCAGAGAGTGATAGTGAGTGTCAGAGAGTGTCAGAGAGTGTCAGAGAGTGATAGTGAGTGTCAGAGAGTGTCAGAGAGTGATAGAGAGTGATAGTGAGTGTCTGAGTGTGTCAGAGAGTGTCAGAGAGTGATAGTGAGTGTCAGAGAGTGTCAGAGAGTGATAGTGAGTGTCTGAGAGTGTCTGAGAGTGTCAGAGAGTGATAGTGAGTGTCAGAGAGTGTCAGAGAGTGTCAGAGAGTGATAGTGAGTGTCAGAGAGTGATAGAGAGTGATAATGAGTGTCAGAGAGTGATAGTGAGTGTCAGAGAGTGTCAGAGAGTGTCAGAGAGTGATAGTGAGTGTCAGAGAGTGATAGAGAGTGATAATGAGTGTCTGAGTGTGTCAGAGAGTGTCAGAGAGTGATAGTGAGTGTCAGAGAGTGTCAGAGAGTGATAGTGAGTGTCTGAGAGTGTCTGAGAGTGTCAGAGAGTGATAGTGAGTGTCAGAGAGTGTCAGAGAGTGTCAGAGAGTGATAGTGAGTGTCAGAGAGTGTCAGAGAGTGTCAGAGAGTGATAGTGAGTGTCTGAGTGTGTCAGAGAGTGTCAGAGAGTGTCAGAGAGTGATAGTGAGTGTCAGAGAGTGTCAGAGAGTGTCAGAGAGTGTCAGAGAGTGATAGTGAGTGTCAGAGAGTGTCAGAGAGTGTCAGAGAGTGATAGTGAGTGTCTGAGTGTGTCATAGAGTGTCAGAGAGTGATAGTGAGTGTCTGAGAGTGTCTGAGAGAGTCTGAGAGTGTCAGAGAGTGATAGTGAGTGTCAGAGAGTGTCAGAGAGTGATAGAGAGTGATAGTGAGTGTCTGAGTGTGTCAGAGAGTGTCAGAGAGTGATAGTGAGTGTCAGAGAGTGTCAGAGAGTGATAGTGAGTGTCTGAGAGTGTCTGAGAGAGTCAGAGAGTGATAGTGAGTGTCAGAGAGTGTCAGAGAGTGTCAGAGAGTGATAGTGAGTGTCAGAGAGTGTCAGAGAGTGTCAGAGAGTGATAGTGAGTGTCAGAGAGTGTCAGAGAGTGATAGTGAGTGTCAGAGAGTGTCAGAGAGTGATAGTGAGTGTCAGAGAGTGTCAGAGAGTGATAGAGAGTGATAGTGAGTGTCTGAGTGTGTCAGAGAGTGTCAGAGAGTGATAGTGAGTGTCAGAGAGTTTCAGAGAGTGTCAGAGAGTGATAGTGAGTGTCAGAGAGTGTCAGAGAGTGTCAGAGAGTGATAGTGAGTGTCTGAGAGTGTCTGAGAGTGTCTGAGAGTGTCAGAGAGTGATAGTGAGTGTCAGAGAGTGTCAGAGAGTGATAAAGAGTGATAGTGAGTGTCTGAGTGTGTCAGAGAGTGTCAGAGAGTGATAGTGAGTGTCAGAGAGTGTCAGAGAGTGATAGTGAGTGTCAGAGAGTGTCAGAGAGTGTCAGAGAGTGATAGTGAGTGTCAGAGAGTGTCAGAGAGTGTCAGAGAGTGATAGTGAGTGTCAGAGAGTGTCAGAGAGTGATAGAGAGTGATAGTGAGTGTCTGAGTGTGTCAGAGAGTGTCAGAGAGTGATAGTGAGTGTCAGAGAGTGTCAGAGAGTGATAGTGAGTGTCTGAGAGTGTCTGAGAGTGTCAGAGAGTGATAGTGAGTGTCAGAGAGTGTCAGAGAGTGTCAGAGAGTGATAGTGAGTGTCAGAGAGTGTCAGAGAGTGATAGAGAGTGATAGTGAGTGTCTGAGTGTGTCAGAGAGTGTCAGAGAGTGATAGTGAGTGTCAGAGAGTGTCAGAGAGTGATAGTGAGTGTCTGAGAGTGTCTGAGAGAGTCAGAGAGTGATAGTGAGTGTCAGAGAGTGTCAGAGAGTGTCAGAGAGTGATAGTGAGTGTCAGAGAGTGTCAGAGAGTGTCAGAGAGTGATAGTGAGTGTCAGAGAGTGTCAGAGAGTGATAGTGAGTGTCAGAGAGTGTCAGAGAGTGATAGTGAGTGTCAGAGAGTGTCAGAGAGTGATAGAGAGTGATAGTGAGTGTCTGAGTGTGTCAGAGTGTCAGAGAGTGATAGTGAGTGTCAGAGAGTGTCAGAGAGTGTCAGAGAGTGATAGTGAGTGTCAGAGAGTGTCAGAGAGTGTCAGAGAGTGATAGTGAGTGTCTGAGTGTGTCAGAGAGTGTCAGAGAGTGATAGTGAGTGTCTGAGAGTGTCTGAGAGTGTCTGAGAGTGTCAGAGAGTGATAGTGAGTGTCAGAGAGTGTCAGAGAGTGATAGAGAGTGATAGTGAGTGTCTGAGTGTGTCAGAGAGTGTCAGAGAGTGATAGTGAGTGTCAGAGAGTGTCAGAGAGTGTCAGAGAGTGATAGTGAGTGTCAGAGAGTGTCAGAGAGTGTCAGAGAGTGATAGTGAGTGTCTGAGTGTGTCAGAGAGTGTCAGAGAGTGATAGTGAGTGTCTGAGAGTGTCTGAGAGTGTCTGAGAGTGTCAGAGAGTGATAGTGAGTGTCAGAGAGTGTCAGAGAGTGATAAAGAGTGATAGTGAGTGTCTGAGTGTGTCAGAGAGTGATAGAGAGTGTCAGAGAGTGTCAGAGAGTGTCAGAGAGTGATAGTGAGTGTCAGAGAGTGTCAGAGAGTGTCAGAGAGTGATAGTGAGTGTCTGAGTGTGTCAGAGAGTGTCAGAGAGTGATAGTGAGTGTCTGAGAGTGTCTGAGAGTGTCTGAGAGTGTCAGAGAGTGATAGTGAGTGTCAGAGAGTGTCAGAGAGTGATAGTGAGTGTCAGAGAGTGTCAGAGAGTGATAAAGAGTGATAGTGAGTGTCTGAGTGTGTCAGAGAGTGTCAGAGAGTGATAGTGAGTGTCAGAGAGTGTCAGAGAGTGATAGTGAGTGTCTGAGAGTGTCTGAGAGTGTCAGAGAGTGATAGTGAGTGTCAGAGAGTGTCAGAGAGTGTCAGAGTGTGATAGTGAGTGTCAGAGAGTGTCAGAGAGTGATAGAGAGTGATAGTGAGTGTCTGAGTGTGTCAGAGAGTGTCAGAGAGTGATAGTGAGTGTCAGAGAGTGTCAGAGAGTGATAGTGAGTGTCTGAGAGTGTCTGAGAGAGTCAGAGAGTGATAGTGAGTGTCAGAGAGTGTCAGAGAGTGTCAGAGACTGATAGTGAGTGTCAGAGCGTGTCAGAGAGTGTCAGAGAGTGATAGTGAGTGTCTGAGTGTGTCAGAGAGTGTCAGAGAGTGATAGTGAGTGTCTGAGAGTGTCAGAGAGTGTCAGAGAGTGATAGTGAGTGTCTGAGAGTGTCTGACAGTGTCAGAGAGTGATAGTGAGTGTCAGAGAGTTTCAGAGAGTGATAGTGAGTGTCTGAGAGTGTCTGAGAGTGTCTGAGAGTGTCAGAGAGTGATAGTGAGTGTCAGAGAGTGTCAGAGAGTGATAGAGAGTGATAGTGAGTGTCTGAGTGTGTCAGAGAGTGTCAGAGAGTGTCAGAGAGTGATAGTGAGTGTATGAGAGTGTCTGAGAGTGTCAGAGAGTGATAGTGAGTGTCAGAGAGTGTCAGAGAGTGTCAGAGAGTGATAGTGAGTGTCAGAGTGTGTCAGAGAGTGTCTGAGTGTGTCAGAGAGTGTCAGAGAGTGATAGTGAGTGTCAGAGAGTGTCAGAGAGTGATAGAGAGTGATAGTGAGTGTCTGAGTGTGTCAGAGAGTGTCAGAGAGTGATAGTGAGTGTCAGAGAGTGTCAGAGAGTGATAGTGAGTGTATGAGAGTGTCTGAGAGTGTCAGAGAGTGATAGTGAGTGTCAGAGAGTGTCAGAGAGTGGCAGAGAGTGATAGTGAGTGTCAGAGTGTGTCAGAGAGTGTCTGAGTGTGTCAGAGAGTGTCAGAGAGTGATAGTGAGTGTCAGTGAGTGTCAGAGAGTGATAGTGAGTGTCTGAGTGTGTCAGAGAGTGTCAGAGAGTGATAGTGAGTGTCTGAGAGTGTCTGAGAGTGTCAGAGAGTGATAGTGAGTGTCAGAGAGTGTCAGAGAGTGATAGTGAGTGTCAGAGAGTGTCTGAGAGTGTCAGAGAGTGATAGTGAGTGTCTGAGAGTGTCTGAGAGAGTCAGAGAGTGATAGTGAGTGTCAGAGAGTGTCAGAGAGTGTCAGAGAGTGATAGTGAGTGTCAGAGAGTGTCAGAGAGTGTCAGAGAGTGATAGTGAGTGTCAGAGAGTGTCAGAGAGTGATAGAGAGTGATAGTGAGTGTCTGAGTGTGTCAGAGAGTGTCAGAGAGTGATAGTGAGTGTCAGAGAGTGTCAGAGAGTGATAGTGAGTGTCTGAGAGTGTCTGAGAGAGTCAGAGAGTGATAGTGAGTGTCAGAGAGTGTCAGAGAGTGTCAGAGAGTGATAGTGAGTGTCAGAGAGTGTCAGAGAGTGTCAGAGAGTGATAGTGAGTGTCTGAGTGTGTCAGAGAGTGTCAGAGAGTGATAGTGAGTGTCTGAGAGTGTCAGAGAGTGTCAGAGAGTGATAGTGAGTGTCTGAGAGTGTCTGAGAGTGTCAGAGAGTGATAGTGAGTGTCAGAGAGTGTCAGAGAGTGATAGTGAGTGTCAGAGAGTGTCAGAGATTGTTAGAGAGTGATAGTGAGTGTCTGAGTGTGTCAGAGAGTGTCAGAGAGTGATAGTGAGTGTCTGAGAGTGTCAGAGAGTGTCAGAGAGTGATAGTGAGTGTCAGAGAGTGTCAGAGAGTGTCAGAGAGTGATAGTGAGTGTCTGAGTGTGTCAGAGAGTGTCAGAGAGTGATAGTGAGTATCAGAGAGTGTCAGAGAGTGATAGTGACTGTCAGAGAGTGTCAGAGAGTGATAGAGAGTGATAGTGAGTGTCTGAGTGTGTCAGAGAGTGTCAGAGAGTGATAGTGAGTGTCAGAGAGTGTCAGAGAGTGATAGTGAGTGTCTGAGAGTGTCTGAGAGAGTCAGAGAGTGATAGTGAGTGTCAGAGAGTGTCAGAGAGTGTCAGAGAGTGATAGTGAGTGTCTGAGTGTGTCAGAGAGTGTCAGAGAGTGATAGTGAGTGTCTGAGAGTGTCAGAGAGTGTCAGAGAGTGATAGTGAGTGTCTGAGAGTGTCTGAGAGTGTCAGAGAGTGATAGTGAGTGTCAGAGAGTGTCAGAGAGTGTCAGAGAGTGATAGTGAGTGTCAGAGAGTGTCAGAGATAGTTAGAGAGTGATAGTGAGTGTCTGAGTGTGTCAGAGAGTGTCAGAGAGTGATAGTGAGTGTCTGAGAGTGTCAGAGAGTGTCAGAGAGTGATAGTGAGTGTCTGAGAGTGTCTGAGAGTGTCAGAGAGTGATAGTGAGTGTCAGAGAGTGTCAGAGAGTGATAGAGAGTGATAGTGAGTGTCAGAGAGTGTCAGAGAGTGTCAGAGAGTGATAGTGAGTGTCAGAGAGTGTCAGAGAGTGATAGTGAGTGTCTGAGTGAGTCAGAGAGTGTCTGAGAGTGTCTGAGAGTGTCAGAGAGTGATAGTGAGTGTCAGAGAGTGTCAGAGAGTGATAGAGAGTGATAGTGAGTGTCTGAGTGTGTCAGAGAGTGTCAGAGAGTGATAGTGAGTGTCAGAGAGTGTCAGAGAGTGATAGTGAGTGTATGAGAGTGTCTGAGAGCGTCAGAGAGTGATAGTGAGTGTCAGAGAGTGTCAGAGAGTGTCAGAGAGTGATAGTGAGTGTCAGAGTGTGTCAGAGAGTGTCTGAGTGTGTCAGAGAGTGTCAGAGAGTGATAGTGAGTGTCAGAGAGTGTCAGAGAGTGATAGAGAGTGACAGTGAGTGTCTGAGTGTGTCAGAGAGTGTCAGAGAGTGATAGTGAGTGTCAGAGAGTGTCAGAGAGTGATAGTGAGTGTATGAGAGTGTCTGAGAGTGTCAGAGAGTGATAGTGAGTGTCAGAGAGTGTCAGAGAGTGTCAGAGAGTGATAGTGAGTGTCAGAGTGTGTCAGAGAGTGTCTGAGTGTGTCAGAGAGTGTCAGAGAGTGATAGTGAGTGTCTGAGAGTGTCAGAGAGTGTCAGAGAGTGATAGTGAGTGTCTGAGAGTGTCTGAGAGTGTCTGAGAGTGTCAGAGAGTGATAGTGAGTGTCAGAGAGTGTCAGAGAGTGATAGTGAGTGTCTGAGAGTGTCTGAGAGTGTCAGAGAGTGATAGTGAGTGTCAGAGAGTGTCAGAGAGTGATAGAGAGTGATAGTGAGTGTCTGAGTGTGTCAGAGAGTGTCAGAGAGTGATAGTGAGTGTCAGAGAGTGTCAGAGAGTGATAGTGAGTGTCAGAGAGTGTCAGAGAGTGTCAGAGAGTGATAGTGAGTGTCAGAGAGTGTCAGAGAGTGATAGTGAGTGTCTGAGTGTGTCAGAGAGTGTCAGAGAGTGATAGTGAGTGTCTGAGTGTGTCAGAGAGTGATAGTGAGTGTCTGAGAGTGTCAGAGAGTGTCAGAGAGTGATAGTGAGTGTCTGAGTGTGTCAGAGAGTGTCAGAGAGTGATAGTGAGTGTCAGAGAGTGTCAGAGAGTGATAGTGAGTGTCTGAGAGTGTCTGAGAGTGTCAGAGAGTGATAGTGAGTGTCAGAGAGTGTCAGAGAGTGTCAGAGAGTGATAGTGAGTGTCAGAGAGTGTCAGAGAGTGTCAGAGAGTGATAGTGAGTGTCAGAGAGTGTCAGAGAGTGTCAGAGAGTGATAGTGAGTGTCAGAGAGTGTCAGAGAGTGTCAGAGAGTGATAGTGAGTGTCTGAGTGTGTCAGAGAGCGTCAGAGAGTGATAGTGAGTATCAGAGAGTGTCAGAGAGTGATAGTGAGTGTCTGAGAGTGTCTGAGAGTGTCAGAGAGTGATAGTGAGTGTCAGAGAGTGTCAGAGAGTGTCAGAGAGTGATAGTGAGTGTCAGAGAGTGTCAGAGAGTGATAGAGAGTGATAGTGAGTGTCTGAGTGTGTCTGAGAGTGTCAGAGAGTGATAGTGAGTGTCTGAGTGTGTCAGAGAGTGTCAGAGAGTGATAGTGAGTGTCAGAGAGTGTCAGAGAGTGATAGTGAGTGTCTGAGAGTGTCTGAGAGTGTCAGAGAGTGATAGTGAGTGTCAGAGAGTGTCAGAGAGTGTCAGAGAGTGATAGTGAGTGTCAGAGAGTGTCAGAGAGTGTCAGAGAGTGATAGTGAGTGTCAGAGAGTGTCAGAGAGTGTCAGAGAGTGATAGTGAGTGTCAGAGAGTGTCAGAGAGTGTCAGAGAGTGATAGTGAGTGTCTGAGTGTGTCAGAGAGTGTCAGAGAGTGATAGTGAGTGTCAGAGAGTGTCAGAGAGTGATAGTGAGTGTCTGAGAGTGTCTGAGAGTGTCAGAGAGTGATAGTGAGTGTCAGAGAGTGTCAGAGAGTGTCAGAGAGTGATAGTGAGTGTCAGAGAGTGTCAGAGAGTGATAGAGAGTGATAGTGAGTGTCTGAGTGTGTCAGAGAGTGTCAGAGAGTGATAGTGAGTGTCAGAGAGTGTCAGAGAGTGATAGTGAGTGTCTGAGAGTGTCTGAGAGAGTCAGAGAGTGATAGTGAGTGTCAGAGAGTGTCAGAGAGTGTCAGAGAGTGATAGTGAGTGTCAGAGAGTGTCAGAGAGTGTCAGAGAGTGATAGTGAGTGTCAGAGAGTGTCAGAGAGTGATAGAGAGTGATAGTGAGTGTCTGAGTGTGTCAGAGAGTGTCAGAGAGTGATAGTGAGTGTCAGAGAGTGTCAGAGAGTGATAGTGAGTGTCTGAGAGTGTCTGAGAGAGTCAGAGAGTGATAGTGAGTGTCAGAGAGTGTCAGAGAGTGTCAGAGAGTGATAGTGAGTGTCAGAGAGTGTCAGAGAGTGTCAGAGAGTGATAGTGAGTGTCTGAGTGTGTCAGAGAGTGATAGTGAGTGTCAGAGAGTGTCAGAGAGTGTCAGAGAGTGATAGTGAGTGTCAGAGAGTGTCA